>NC_090929.1:973815705-974117595 GCF_040938575.1 Ambystoma mexicanum | reverse complement strand
AAAACAAAGAGGTGATGGCTGGAAGGTTTAGACTGAATCTTAACCACTGGCATTGCTCGGGGCAACCCTCCAGACCATCGTTCTTCGCCTGCCAAGCCATTACAGAAGGGGAAAGACCATATGCAAATCAGGCTTGGCCCCACCCCAAAAGGGGAAGTCCAGCCCGAACTGCTAGGTCACATCCCTTCTGCACGAGACCACAAGCATCCCCAAACATGTTTCACCCTTGTTGGGGCTCATCAGTGAGGAGTAGCTTGGGTCTCTAGGCCCAGCAGGCACGGGACCCACGTCTGGGCATACCCGTCCCACTCGGGGTGACAAAGCAAAAACAAAGAGGTGATGGCTGGAAGGTTTAGACTGAATCTTAACCACTGGCATTGCTCGGGGCAACCCTCCAGACCATCGTTCTTCGCCTGCCACGCCATTACAGAAGGGGAAAGACCATATGCAAATCAGGCTTGGCCCCACCCCAAAAGGGGAAGTCCAGCCCGAACTGCTAGGTCACATCCCTTCTGCACGAGACCACAAGCATCCCCAAACATGTTTCACCCTTGTTGGGGCTCATCAGTGAGGAGTAGCTTGGGTCTCTAGGCCCAGCAGGCACGGGACCCACGTCTGGGCATACCCGTCCCACTCGGGGTGACAAAGCAAAAACAAAGAGGTGATGGCTGGAAGGTTTAGACTGAATCTTAACCACTGGCATTGCTCGGGGCAACCCTCCAGACCATCGTTCTTCGCCTGCCAAGCCATTACAGAAGGGGAAAGACCATATGCAAATCAGGCTTGGCCCCACCCCAAAAGGGGAAGTCCAGCCCGAACTGCTAGGTCACATCCCTTCTGCACGAGACCACAAGCATCCCCAAACATGTTTCACCCTTGTTGGGGCTCATCAGTGAGGAGTAGCTTGGGTCTCTAGGCCCAGCAGGCACGGGACCCACGTCTGGGCATACCCGTCCCACTCGGGGTGACAAAGCAAAAACAAAGAGGTGATGGCTGGAAGGTTTAGACTGAATCTTAACCACTGGCATTGCTCGGGGCAACCCTCCAAACCATCGTTCTTCGCCTGCCAAGCCATTACAGAAGGGGAAAGACCATATGCAAATCAGGCTTGGCCCCACCCCAAAAGGGGAAGTCCAGCCCGAACTGCTAGGTCACATCCCTTCTGCACGAGACGACAAGCATCCCCAAACATGTTTCACCCTTGTTGGGGCTCATCAGTGAGGAGTAGCTTGGGTCTCTAGGCCCAGCAGGCACGGGACCCACGTCTGGGCATACCCGTCCCACTCGGGGTGACAAAGCAAAAACAAAGAGGTGATGGCTGGAAGGTTTCGACTGAATCTTAACCACTGGCATTGCTCGGGGCAACCCTCCAGACCATCGTTCTTCGCCTGCCAAGCCATTACAGAAGGGGAAAGACCATATGCAAATCAGGCTTGGCCCCACCCCAAAAGGGGAAGTCCAGCCCGAACTGCTAGGTCACATCCCTTCTGCACGAGACCTCAAGCATCCCCAAACATGTTTCACCCTTGTTGGGACTCCTCACTGATGAGCCCCAACAAGGGCGAAACATGTTTGGGGATGCTTGTGGTCTCGTGCAGAAGGGATGTGGCCTAGCAGTTCGGGCTGGACCGCCCCTTTTGGGGTGGGGCCAAGCCTGATTTGCATATGGTCTTTCCCTTCTGTAATGGCTTGGCAGGCGAAGAACGGTGGTCTGGAGGGTTGCCCAGAGCATTGCCAGTGGTTAAGATTAATTCTAAACCTTCCAGCCATCACCTCTTTGTTTTTGCTATGTCACCCCGAGTGGGACGGGTATGCCCAGACGTGGGTCCCGTGCCTGCTGGGCCTAGAGACCCAAGCTACTCCTCACGGATGAGCCCCAACAATGGCGAAACATGTTTGGGGATGCTTGTGGTCTCGTGCAGAAGGGATGTGGCCTAGCAGTTCGGGCTGGACCGCCCCTTTTGGGGTGGGGCCAAGCCTGATTTGCATATGGTCTTTCCCTTCTGTAATGGCTTGGCAGGCGAAGAACGGTGGTCTGGAGGGTTGCCCAGAGCATTGCCAGTGATTAAGATTAATTCTAAACCTTCCAGCCATCACCTCTTTGTTTTTGCTATGTCACCCCGAGTGGGACGGGTATGCCCAGACGTGGGTCCCGTGCCTGCTGGGCCTAGAGACCCAAGCTACTCCTCACTGATGAGCCCCAACAAGGGCGAAACATGTTTGGGGATGCTTGTGGTCTCGTGCAGAAGGGATGTGGCCTAGCAGTTCGGGCTGGACCGCCCCTTTTGGGGTGGGGCCAAGCCTGATTTGCATACGGTCTTTCCCTTCTGTAATGGCTTGGCAGGTGAAGAACGGTGGTCTGGAGGGTTGCCCAGAGCATTGCCAGTGGTTAAGATTAATTCTAAACCTTCCAGCCATCACCTCTTTGTTTTTGCTATGTCACCCCGAGTGGGACGGGTATGCCCAGACGTGGGTCCCGTGCCTGCTGGGCCTAGAGACCCAAGCTACTCCTCACTGATGAGCCCCAACAAGGGCGAAACATGTTTGGGGATGCTTGTGGTCTGGTGCAGAAGGGATGTGGCCTAGCAGTTCGGGCTGGACCGCCCCTTTTGGGGTGGGGCCAAGCCTGATTTGCATATGGTCTTTCCCTTCTGTAATGGCTTGGCAGGCGAAGAACGGTGGTCTGGAGGGTTGCCCAGAGCATTGCCAGTGGTTAAGATTAATTCTAAACCTTCCAGCCATCACCTCTTTGTTTTTGCTATGTCAACCCGAGTGGGACGGGTATGCCCAGACGTGGGTCCCGTGCCTGCTGGGCCTAGAGACCCAAGCTACTCCTCACTGATGAGCCCCAACAAGGGCGAAACATGTTTGGGGATGCTTGTGGTCTCGTGCAGAAGGGATGTGGCCTAGCAGTTCGGGCTGGACCGCCCCTTTTGGGGTGGGGCCAAGCCTGATTTGCATATGGTCTTTCCCTTCTGTAATGGCTTGGCAGGCGAAGAACGGTGGTCTGGAGGGTTGCCCAGAGCATTGCCAGTGGTTAAGATTAATTCTAAACCTTCCAGCCATCACCTCTTTGTTTTTGCTATGTCACCCCGAGTGGGACGGGTATGCCCAGACGTGGGTCCCGTGCCTGCTGGGCCTAGAGACCCAAGCTACTCCTCACTGATGAGCCCCAACAAGGGCGAAACATGTTTGGGGATGCTTGTGGTCTCGTGCAGAAGGGATGTGGCCTAGCAGTTCGGGCTGGACCGCCCCTTTTGGGGTGGGGCCAAGCCTGATTTGCATATGGTCTTTCCCTTCTGTAATGGCTTGGCAGGCGAAGAACGGTGGTCTGGAGGGTTGCCCAGAGCATTGCCAGTGGTTAATATTAATTCTAAACCTTCCAGCCATCACCTCTTTGTTTTTGCTATGTCACCCCGAGTGGGACGGGTATGCCCAGACGTGGGTCCCGTGCCTGCTGGGCCTAGAGACCCAAGCTACTCCTCACTGATGAGCCCCAACAAGGGCGAAACATGTTTGGGGATGCTTGTGGTCTCGTGCAGAAGGGATGTGGCCTAGCAGTTCGGGCTGGACCGCCCCTTTTGGGGTGGGGCCAAGCCTGATTTGCATATGGTCTTTCCCTTCTGTAATGGCTTGGCAGGCGAAGAACGGTGGTCTGGAGGGTTGCCCAGAGCATTGCCAGTGGTTAAGATTAATTCTAAACCTTCCAGCCATCACCTCTTTGTTTTTGCTATGTCACCCCGAGTGGGACGGGTATGCCCAGACGTGGGTCCCGTGCCTGCTGGGCCTAGAGACCCAAGCTACTCCTCACTGATGAGCCCCAACAAGGGCGAAACATGTTTGGGGATGCTTGTGGTCTCGTGCAGAAGGGATGTGGCCTAGCAGTTCGGGCTGGACCGCCCCTTTTGGGGTGGGGCCAAGCCTGATTTGCATATGGTCTTTCCCTTCTGTAATGGCTTGGCAGGCGAAGAACGGTGGTCTGGAGGGTTGCCCAGAGCATTGCCAGTGATTAAGATTAATTCTAAACCTTCCAGCCATCACCTCTTTGTTTTTGCTATGTCACCCCGAGTGGGACGGGTATGCCCAGACGTGGGTCCCGTGCCTGCTGGGCCTAGAGACCCAAGCTACTCCTCACTGATGAGCCCCAACAAGGGCGAAACATGTTTGGGGATGCTTGTGGTCTCGTGCAGAAGGGATGTGGCCTAGCAGTTCGGGCTGGACCGCCCCTTTTGGGGTGGGGCCAAGCCTGATTTGCATACGGTCTTTCCCTTCTGTAATGGCTTGGCAGGCGAAGAACGGTGGTCTGGAGGGTTGCCCAGAGCATTGCCAGTGGTTAAGATTAATTCTAAACCTTCCAGCCATCACCTCCTTGTTTTTGCTATGTCACCCCGAGTGGGACGGGTATGCCCAGACGTGGGTCCCGTGCCTGCTGGGCCTAGAGAACCAAGCTACTCCTCACTGATGAGCCCCAACAAGGGCGAAACATGTTTGGGGATGCTTGTGGTCTCGTGCAGAAGGGATGTGGCCTAGCAGTTCGGGCTGGACCGCCCCTTTTGGGGTGGGGCCAAGCCTGATTTGCATATGGTCTTTCCCTTCTGTAATGGCTTGGCAGGCGAAGAACGGTGGTCTGGAGGGTTGCCCAGAGCATTGCCAGTGGTTAAGATTAATTCTAAACCTTCCAGCCATCACCTCTTTGTTTTTGCTATGTCACCCCGAGTGGGACGGGTATGCCCAGACGTGGGTCCCGTGCCTGCTGGGCCTAGAGACCCAAGCTACTCCTCACTGATGAGCCCCAACAAGGGCGAAACATGTTTGGGGATGCTTGTGGTCTCGTGCAGAAGGGATGTGGCCTAGCAGTTCGGGCTGGACCGCCCCTTTTGGGGTGGGGCCAAGCCTGATTTGCATATGGTCTTTCCCTTCTGTAATGGCTTGGCAGGCGAAGAACGGTGGTCTGGAGGGTTGCCCAGAGCATTGCCATTGGTTAAGATTAATTCTAAACCTTCCAGCCATCACCTCTTTGTTTTTGCTATGTTACCCCGAGTGGGACGGGTATGCCCAGACGTGGGTCCCGTGCCTGCTGGGCCTAGAGACCCAAGCTACTCCTCACTGATGAGCCCCAACAAGGGCGAAACATGTTTGGGGATGCTTGTGGTCTTGTGCAGAAGGGATGTGGCCTAGCAGTTCGGGCTGGACCGCCCCTTTTGGGGTGGGGCCAAGCCTGATTTGCATATGGTCTTTCCCTTCTGTAATGGCTTGGCAGGCGAAGAACGGTGGTCTGGAGGGTTGCCCAGAGCATTGCCAGTGGTTAATATTAATTCTAAACCTTCCAGCCATCACCTCTTTGTTTTTGCTATGTCACCCCGAGTGGGACGGGTATGCCCAGACGTGGGTCCCGTGCCTGCTGGGCCTAGAGACCCAAGCTACTCCTCACTGATGAGCCCCAACAAGGGCGAAACATGTTTGGGGATGCTTGTGGTCTCGTGCAGAAGGGATGTGGCCTAGCAGTTCGGGCTGGACCGCCCCTTTTGGGGTGGGGCCAAGCCTGATTTGCATATGGTCTTTCCCTTCTGTAATGGCTTGGCAGGCGAAGAACGGTGGTCTGGAGGGTTGCCCAGAGCATTGCCAGTGGTTAAGATTAATTCTAAACCTTCCAGCCATCACCTCTTTGTTTTTGCTATGTCACCCCGAGTGGGACGGGTATGCCCAGACGTGGGTCCCGTGCCTGCTGGGCCTAGAGACCCAAGCTACTCCTCACTGATGAGCCCCAACAAGGGCGAAACATGTTTGGGGATGCTTGTGGTCTCGTGCAGAAGGGATGTGGCCTAGCAGTTCGGGCTGGACCGCCCCTTTTGGGGTGGGGCCAAGCCTGATTTGCATATGGTCTTTCCCTTCTGTAATGGCTTGGCAGGCGAAGAACGGTGGTCTGGAGGGTTGCCCAGAGCATTGCCAGTGGTTAAGATTAATTCTAAACCTTCCAGCCATCACCTCTTTGTTTTTGCTATGTCACCCCGAGTGGGACGGGTATGCCCAGACATGGGTCCCGTGCCTGCTGGGCCTAGAGACCCAAGCTACTCCTCACTGATGAGCCCCAACAAGGGCGAAACATGTTTGGGGATGCTTGTGGTCTCGTGCAGAAGGGATGTGGCCTAGCAGTTCGGGCTGGACCGCCCCTTTTGGGGTGGGGCCAAGCCTGATTTGCATATGGTCTTTCCCTTCTGTAATGGCTTGGCAGGCGAAGAACGGTGGTCTGGAGCGTTGCCCAGAGCATTGCCAGTGGTTAAGATTAATTCTAAACCTTCCAGCCATCACCTCTTTGTTTTTGCTATGTCACCCCGAGTGGGACGGGTATGCCCAGACGTGGGTCCCGTGCCTGCTGGGCCTAGAGACCCAAGCTACTCCTCACTGATGAGCCCCAACAAGGGCGAAACATGTTTGGGGATGCTTGTGGTCTCGTGCAGAAGGGATGTGGCCTAGCAGTTCGGGCTGGACCGCCCCTTTTGGGGTGGGGCCAAGCCTGATTTGCATATGGTCTTTCCCTTCTGTAATGGCTTGGCAGGCGAAGAACGGTGGTCTGGAGGGTTGCCCAGAGCATTGCCAGTGGTTAAGATTAATTCTAAACCTTCCAGCCATCACCTCTTTGTTTTTGCTATGTCACCCCGAGTGGGACGGGTATGCCCAGACGTGGGTCCCGTGCCTGCTGGGCCTAGAGACCCAAGCTACTCCTCACTGATGAGCCCCAACAAGGGCGAAACATGTTTGGGGATGCTTGTGGTCTCGTGCAGAAGGGATGTGGCCTAGCAGTTCGGGCTGTGCCGCCCCTTTTGGGGTGGGGCCAAGCCTGATTTGCATATGGTCTTTCCCTTCTGTAATGGCTTGGCAGGCGAAGAACGGTGGTCTGGAGGGTTGCCCAGAGCATTGCCAGTGGTTAATATTAATTCTAAACCTTCCAGCCATCACCTCTTTGTTTTTGCTATGTCACCCCGAGTGGGACGGGTATGCCCAGACGTGGGTCCCGTGCCTGCTGGGCCTAGAGACCCAAGCTACTCCTCACTGATGAGCCCCAACAAGGGCGAAACATGTTTGGGGATGCTTGTGGTCTCGTGCAGAAGGGATGTGGCCTAGCAGTTCGGGCTGGACCGCCCCTTTTGGGGTGGGGCCAAGCCTGATTTGCATATGGTCTTTCCCTTCTGTAATGGCTTGGCAGGCGAAGAACGGTGGTCTGGAGGGTTGCCCAGAGCATTGCCAGTGGTTAAGATTAATTCTAAACCTTCCAGCCATCACCTCTTTGTTTTTGCTATGTCACCCCGAGTGGGACGGGTATGCCCAGACGTGGGTCCCGTGCCTGCTGGGCCTAGAGACCCAAGCTACTCCTCACTGATGAGCCCCAACAAGGGCGAAACATGTTTGGGGATGCTTGTGGTCTCGTGCAGAAGGGATGTGGCCTAGCAGTTCGGGCTGGACCGCCCCTTTTGGGGTGGGGCCAAGCCTGATTTGCATATGGTCTTTCCCTTCTGTAATGGCTTGGCAGGCGAAGAACGGTGGTCTGGAGGGTTGCCCAGAGCATTGCCAGTGGTTAAGATTAATTCTAAACCTTCCAGCCATCACCTCTTTGTTTTTGCTATGTCACCCCGAGTGGGACGGGTATGCCCAGACATGGGTCCCGTGCCTGCTGGGCCTAGAGACCCAAGCTACTCCTCACTGATGAGCCCCAACAAGGGCGAAACATGTTTGGGGATGCTTGTGGTCTCGTGCAGAAGGGATGTGGCCTAGCAGTTCGGGCTGGACCGCCCCTTTTGGGGTGGGGCCAAGCCTGATTTGCATATGGTCTTTCCCTTCTGTAATGGCTTGGCAGGCGAAGAACGGTGGTCTGGAGCGTTGCCCAGAGCATTGCCAGTGGTTAAGATTAATTCTAAACCTTCCAGCCATCACCTCTTTGTTTTTGCTATGTCACCCCGAGTGGGACGGGTATGCCCAGACGTGGGTCCCGTGCCTGCTGGGCCTAGAGACCCAAGCTACTCCTCACTGATGAGCCCCAACAAGGGCGAAACATGTTTGGGGATGCTTGTGGTCTCGTGCAGAAGGGATGTGGCCTAGCAGTTCGGGCTGGACCGCCCCTTTTGGGGTGGGGCCAAGCCTGATTTGCATATGGTCTTTCCCTTCTGTAATGGCTTGGCAGGCGAAGAACGGTGGTCTGGAGGGTTGCCCAGAGCATTGCCAGTGGTTAAGATTAATTCTAAACCTTCCAGCCACCACCTCTTTGTTTTTGCTATGTCACCCCGAGTGGGACGGGTATGCCCAGACGTGGGTCCCGTGCCTGCTGGGCCTAGAGACCCAAGCTACTCCTCACTGATGAGCCCCAACAAGGGCGAAACATGTTTGGGGATGCTTGTGGTCTCGTGCAGAAGGGATGTGGCCTAGCAGTTCGGGCTGGACCGCCCCTTTTGGGGTGGGGCCAAGCCTGATTTGCATATGGTCTTTCCCTTCTGTAATGGCTTGGCAGGCGAAGAACGGTGGTCTGGAGGGTTGCCCAGAGCATTGCCAGTGGTTAAGATTAATTCTAAACCTTCCAGCCATCACCTCCTTGTTTTTGCTATGTCACCCCGAGTGGGACGGGTATGCCCAGACGTGGGTCCCGTGCCTGCTGGGCCTAGAGACCCAAGCTACTCCTCACTGATGAGCCCCAACAAGGGCGAAACATGTTTGGGGATGCTTGTGGTCTCGTGCAGAAGGGATGTGGCCTAGCAGTTCGGGCTGGACCGCCCCTTTTGGGGTGGGGCCAAGCCTGATTTGCATATGGTCTTTCCCTTCTGTAATGGCTTGGCAGGCGAAGAACGGTGGTCTGGAGGGTTGCCCAGAGCATTGCCAGTGGTTAATATTAATTCTAAACCTTCCAGCCATCACCTCTTTGTTTTTGCTATGTCACCCCGAGTGGGACGGGTATGCCCAGACGTGGGTCCCGTGCCTGCTGGGCCTAGAGACCCAAGCTACTCCTCACTGATGAGCCCCAACAAGGGCGAAACATGTTTGGGGATGCTTGTGGTCTCGTGCAGAAGGGATGTGGCCTAGCAGTTCGGGCTGGACCGCCCCTTTTGGGGTGGGGCCAAGCCTGATTTGCATATGGTCTTTCCCTTCTGTAATGGCTTGGCAGGCGAAGAACGGTGGTCTGGAGGGTTGCCCAGAGCATTGCCAGTGGTTAAGATTAATTCTAAACCTTCCAGCCATCACCTCTTTGTTTTTGCTATGTCACCCCGAGTGGGACGGGTATGCCCAGACGTGGGTCCCGTGCCTGCTGGGCCTAGAGACCCAAGCTACTCCTCACTGATGAGCCCCAACAAGGGCGAAACATGTTTGGGGATGCTTGTGGTCTCGTGCAGAAGGGATGTGGCCTAGCAGTTCGGGCTGGACCGCCCCTTTTGGGGTGGGGCCAAGCCTGATTTGCATATGGTCTTTCCCTTCTGTAATGGCTTGGCAGGCGAAGAACGGTGGTCTGGAGGGTTGCCCAGAGCATTGCCAGTGGTTAAGATTAATTCTAAACCTTCCAGCCATCACCTCTTTGTTTTTGCTATGTCACCCCGAGTGGGACGGGTATGCCCAGACGTGGGTCCCGTGCCTGCTGGGCCTAGAGACCCAAGCTACTCCTCACTGATGAGCCCCAACAAGGGCGAAACATGTTTGGGGATGCTTGTGGTCTCGTGCAGAAGGGATGTGGCCTAGCAGTTCGGGCTGGACCGCCCCTTTTGGGGTGGGGCCAAGCCTGATTTGCATATGGTCTTTCCCTTCTGTAATGGCTTGGCAGGCGAAGAACGGTGGTCTGGAGGGTTGCCCAGAGCATTGCCAGTGGTTAAGATTAATTCTAAACCTTCCAGCCATCACCTCTTTGTTTTTGCTATGTCACCCCGAGTGGGACGGGTATGCCCAGACGTGGGTCCCGTGCCTGCTGGGCCTAGAGACCCAAGCTACTCCTCACTGATGAGCCCCAACAAGGGCGAAACATGTTTGGGGATGCTTGTGGTCTCGTGCAGAAGGGATGTGGCCTAGCAGTTCGGGCTGGACCGCCCCTTTTGGGGTGGGGCCAAGCCTGATTTGCATATGGTCTTTCCCTTCTGTAATGGCTTGGCAGGCGAAGAACGGTGGTCTGGAGGGTTGCCCAGAGCATTGCCAGTGGTTAAGATTAATTCTAAACCTTCCAGCCATCACCTCTTTGTTTTTGCTATGTCACCCCGAGTGGGACGGGTATGCCCAGACATGGGTCCCGTGCCTGCTGGGCCTAGAGACCCAAGCTACTCCTCACTGATGAGCCCCAACAAGGGCGAAACATGTTTGGGGATGCTTGTGGTCTCGTGCAGAAGGGATGTGGCCTAGCAGTTCGGGCTGGACCGCCCCTTTTGGGGTGGGGCCAAGCCTGATTTGCATATGGTCTTTCCCTTCTGTAATGGCTTGGCAGGCGAAGAACGGTGGTCTGGAGCGTTGCCCAGAGCATTGCCAGTGGTTAAGATTAATTCTAAACCTTCCAGCCATCACCTCTTTGTTTTTGCTATGTCACCCCGAGTGGGACGGGTATGCCCAGACGTGGGTCCCGTGCCTGCTGGGCCTAGAGACCCAAGCTACTCCTCACTGATGAGCCCCAACAAGGGCGAAACATGTTTGGGGATGCTTGTGGTCTCGTGCAGAAGGGATGTGGCCTAGCAGTTCGGGCTGGACCGCCCCTTTTGGGGTGGGGCCAAGCCTGATTTGCATATGGTCTTTCCCTTCTGTAATGGCTTGGCAGGCGAAGAACGGTGGTCTGGAGGGTTGCCCAGAGCATTGCCAGTGGTTAAGATTAATTCTAAACCTTCCAGCCATCACCTCTTTGTTTTTGCTATGTCACCCCGAGTGGGACGGGTATGCCCAGACGTGGGTCCCGTGCCTGCTGGGCCTAGAGACCCAAGCTACTCCTCACTGATGAGCCCCAACAAGGGCGAAACATGTTTGGGGATGCTTGTGGTCTCGTGCAGAAGGGATGTGGCCTAGCAGTTCGGGCTGGACCGCCCCTTTTGGGGTGGGGCCAAGCCTGATTTGCATATGGTCTTTCCCTTCTGTAATGGCTTGGCAGGCGAAGAACGGTGGTCTGGAGGGTTGCCCAGAGCATTGCCAGTGGTTAAGATTAATTCTAAACCTTCCAGCCATCACCTCTTTGTTTTTGCTATGTCACCCCGAGTGGGACGGGTATGCCCAGACGTGGGTCCCGTGCCTGCTGGGCCTAGAGACCCAAGCTACTCCTCACTGATGAGCCCCAACAAGGGCGAAACATGTTTGGGGATGCTTGTGGTCTCGTGCAGAAGGGATGTGGCCTAGCAGTTCGGGCTGGACCGCCCCTTTTGGGGTGGGGCCAAGCCTGATTTGCATATGGTCTTTCCCTTCTGTAATGGCTTGGCAGGCGAAGAACGGTGGTCTGGAGGGTTGCCCAGAGCATTGCCAGTGGTTAATATTAATTCTAAACCTTCCAGCCATCACCTCTTTGTTTTTGCTATGTCACCCCGAGTGGGACGGGTATGCCCAGACGTGGGTCCCGTGCCTGCTGGGCCTAGAGACCCAAGCTACTCCTCACTGATGAGCCCCAACAAGGGCGAAACATGTTTGGGGATGCTTGTGGTCTCGTGCAGAAGGGATGTGGCCTAGCAGTTCGGGCTGGACCGCCCCTTTTGGGGTGGGGCCAAGCCTGATTTGCATATGGTCTTTCCCTTCTGTAATGGCTTGGCAGGCGAAGAACGGTGGTCTGGAGGGTTGCCCAGAGCATTGCCAGTGGTTAAGATTAATTCTAAACCTTCCAGCCATCACCTCTTTGTTTTTGCTATGTCACCCCGAGTGGGACGGGTATGCCCAGACGTGGGTCCCGTGCCTGCTGGGCCTAGAGACCCAAGCTACTCCTCACTGATGAGCCCCAACAAGGGCGAAACATGTTTGGGGATGCTTGTGGTCTCGTGCAGAAGGGATGTGGCCTAGCAGTTTGGGCTGGACCGCCCCTTTTGGGGTGGGGCCAAGCCTGATTTGCATATGGTCTTTCCCTTCTGTAATGGCTTGGCAGGCGAAGAACGGTGGTCTGGAGGGTTGCCCAGAGCATTGCCAGTGGTTAAGATTAATTCTAAACCTTCCAGCCATCACCTCTTTGTTTTTGCTATGTCACCCCGAGTGGGACGGGTATGCCCAGACATGGGTCCCGTGCCTGCTGGGCCTAGAGACCCAAGCTACTCCTCACTGATGAGCCCCAACAAGGGCGAAACATGTTTGGGGATGCTTGTGGTCTCGTGCAGAAGGGATGTGGCCTAGCAGTTCGGGCTGGACCGCCCCTTTTGGGGTGGGGCCAAGCCTGATTTGCATATGGTCTTTCCCTTCTGTAATGGCTTGGCAGGCGAAGAACGGTGGTCTGGAGCGTTGCCCAGAGCATTGCCAGTGGTTAAGATTAATTCTAAACCTTCCAGCCATCACCTCTTTGTTTTTGCTATGTCACCCCGAGTGGGACGGGTATGCCCAGACGTGGGTCCCGTGCCTGCTGGGCCTAGAGACCCAAGCTACTCCTCACTGATGAGCCCCAACAAGGGCGAAACATGTTTGGGGATGCTTGTGGTCTCGTGCAGAAGGGATGTGGCCTAGCAGTTTGGGCTGGACCGCCCCTTTTGGGGTGGGGCCAAGCCTGATTTGCATATGGTCTTTCCCTTCTGTAATGGCTTGGCAGGCGAAGAACGGTGGTCTGGAGGGTTGCCCAGAGCATTGCCAGTGGTTAAGATTAATTCTAAACCTTCCAGCCATCACCTCTTTGTTTTTGCTATGTCACCCCGAGTGGGACGGGTATGCCCAGACGTGGGTCCCGTGCCTGCTGGGCCTAGAGACCCAAGCTACTCCTCACTGATGAGCCCCAACAAGGGCGAAACATGTTTGGGGATGCTTGTGGTCTCGTGCAGAAGGGATGTGGCCTAGCAGTTCGGGCTGGACCGCCCCTTTTGGGGTGGGGCCAAGCCTGATTTGCATATGGTCTTTCCCTTCTGTAATGGCTTGGCAGGCGAAGAACGGTGGTCTGGAGGGTTGCCCAGAGCATTGCCAGTGGTTAAGATTAATTCTAAACCTTCCAGCCATCACCTCTTTGTTTTTGCTATGTCACCCCGAGTGGGATGGGTATGCCCAGACGTGGGTCCCGTGCCTGCTGGGCCTAGAGACCCAAGCTACTCCTCACTGATGAGCCCCAACAAGGGCGAAACATGTTTGGGGATGCTTGTGGTCTCGTGCAGAAGGGATGTGGCCTAGCAGTTCGGGCTGGACCGCCCCTTTTGGGGTGGGGCCAAGCCTGATTTGCATATGGTCTTTCCCTTCTGTAATGGCTTGGCAGGCGAAGAACGGTGGTCTGGAGGGTTGCCCAGAGCATTGCCAGTGGTTAAGATTAATTCTAAACCTTCCAGCCATCACCTCTTTGTTTTTGCTATGTCACCCCGAGTGGGACGGGTATGCCCAGACATGGGTCCCGTGCCTGCTGGGCCTAGAGACCCAAGCTACTCCTCACTGATGAGCCCCAACAAGGGCGAAACATGTTTGGGGATGCTTGTGGTCTCGTGCAGAAGGGATGTGGCCTAGCAGTTCGGGCTGGACCGCCCCTTTTGGGGTGGGGCCAAGCCTGATTTGCATATGGTCTTTCCCTTCTGTAATGGCTTGGCAGGCGAAGAACGGTGGTCTGGAGGGTTGCCCAGAGCATTGCCAGTGGTTAAGATTAATTCTAAACCTTCCAGCCATCACCTCTTTGTTTTTGCTATGTCACCCCGAGTGGGACGGGTATGCCCAGACGTGGGTCCCGTGCCTGCTGGGCCTAGAGACCCAAGCTACTCCTCACTGATGAGCCCCAACAAGGGCGAAACATGTTTGGGGATGCTTGTGGTCTCGTGCAGAAGGGATGTGGCCTAGCAGTTCGGGCTGGACCGCCCCTTTTGGGGTGGGGCCAAGCCTGATTTGCATATGGTCTTTCCCTTCTGTAATGGCTTGGCAGGCGAAGAACGGTGGTCTGGAGGGTTGCCCAGAGCATTGCCAGTGGTTAAGATTAATTCTAAACCTTCCAGCCATCACCTCTTTGTTTTTGCTATGTCACCCCGAGTGGGACGGGTATGCCCAGACGTGGGTCCCGTGCCTGCTGGGCCTAGAGACCCAAGCTACTCCTCACTGATGAGCCCCAACAAGGGCGAAACATGTTTGGGGATGCTTGTGGTCTCGTGCAGAAGGGATGTGGCCTAGCAGTTCGGGCTGGACCGCCCCTTTTGGGGTGGGGCCAAGCCTGATTTGCATATGGTCTTTTCTTTCTGTAATGGCTTGGCAGGCGAAGAACGGTGGTCTGGAGGGTTGCCCAGAGCATTGCCAGTGGTTAAGATTAATTCTAAACCTTCCAGCCATCACCTCTTTGTTTTTGCTATGTCACCCCGAGTGGGACGGGTATGCCCAGACGTGGGTCCCGTGCCTGCTGGGCCTAGAGACCCAAGCTACTCCTCACTGATGAGCCCCAACAAGGGCGAAACATGTTTGGGGATGCTTGTGGTCTCGTGCAGAAGGGATGTGGCCTAGCAGTTCGGGCTGGACCGCCCCTTTTGGGGTGGGGCCAAGCCTGATTTGCATATGGTCTTTCCCTTCTGTAATGGCTTGGCAGGCGAAGAACGGTGGTCTGGAGGGTTGCCCAGAGCATTGCCAGTGGTTAAGATTAATTCTAAACCTTCCAGCCATCACCTCTTTGTTTTTGCTAATATCCTCTCTGTACAAAGTTAATTTTAGAAGTGTGCCAAATAGCGTGCCCTGGTTTAATTTAGAAGAGTGCCCAATAGTCCACCCTGGCTGAATTTAGAACAGTGCCTAATATCCGCTCTGTGTAAAGTTGATTGGAGTGTGTGGGGCGGATTGGAGTGCATAGAATTGCGCAACTTACATGGAATGATTTGGAGTGTGTGGAACGTTTTGAAAGAGCATGTAACCCATCATATCACAACACCACGCTTACTCTCTTCTTTACACCACCATTCAACTAGAACACAGAGATACTATGACACCATTCAGTATGGCTGTTCTCATACCAACATCTGCCTCATACTCCCCATCACTCTAACTAATCACTGCTGGTTACATACCCCCCATCCAGGCGTTTTCCTCAGGCCTTACGCAGCCACAATCGGTCTGGAAGAATCCTGCCAGAACGAACACATACTCTTGATATATCAACCACCACACCTACTGCTAAGAAGCAGCTATTACACGAATGCCATACCAGCTGCACACATATCCGATGCTCACACGCACATTTGACTCTCTCTACTCTCTCTACTGACTTGAACTTCGGTTCCCAAGAGCGTTCAAACTACCAGCACCTTCAGACCATACCAATGGTACATAAGGCGCTATATAAATGCAAAATAACATAACATAACAAAATGAGCAACAGTGCACATTTAGAATCAGAATGGAAGTTTGGAAATACTTTGAATGGGAAAAGACACGTCTAAAACTTTTGAAAAAATGCAAATTCCCGCCTAATTTTCCCTGTTTTGGGATGCAGATGTAGCTACGGGTCTTAGGTTTAACTCAGAGTTGAAATTACGCCTCTGGCTATAAAATTGAGGAAGTTATACAAGTTTGAATAAGAGATGTTTTTAGAAAAATAGAACAGAGAAAAACAGAAAATCAGTTTTAAAATGACAGGTTGATTTTTCTTAAACTAGATTAATGGGAAAGAAAAAGATAATGCCACCCGTGAATCTCCACAGTTATGCACGGCCGCTTGTAACCCTTCACGTGGTGGATACTACGTTTTCTCTATGGGAATTACTTTATTTAATCCAAATCACTAATGGCTTATGTTCAAGAAAAATTAGAGAAAATCGATGCTAACACTAAGAATCACAGATAGAGTTGTAAGAATAGTTCTGACAATATTATGGTTCTTAAGTTAGAGATGGGATAGGTTATAGACTGGGAAAGGACAAAGCACTATATGCTATGGTTTACTATGATTCCTATTGATACTTACAGTCCACTTTAATTTAGATTGGACTGTCAAGGGCTCTGGTCATCACGGATCAGGTGTACAGACAGCAAGGCACTTCTGGCGGGATAGGTCAGCTGGGCGGTTCTGGTCAAATAGACGGGCAATTAAGACTGGATTGGATTGTCCCTTCTGGTTGCTGGACCCTGTAGATCAGTGGGATGGCAAGTTTCAGCAGGCAAGCATTAGTGGTAGCAAGCCAGGCTGGATCAGAATTATTTCCCTTAGGTTTTGGGATGGTTTCAGGATTTGGGCCTAGCTGAAAAAGAGTTCAGCAAATGCTGAGGCCTTGGCTTGGTAAAGAAATCTGTAATCAATAGCCAGATGAAGAATTCAGGAACAGGGCGTCACACGGAAATCAGGATGGGATCAGGAATCAGTGTCTCCTGTGTGTTGTGAGGTTCCCTTATTTATCCTGCCAAATGACATCACTCAGTTTATCGTAGGGGCAGATTTACAGCCCACACCCACAAGGCTATGATTGGTCAAAGGCACAGTTCCCGCCTTGCTCTTTGCTGGTTGGGTGACAGAAAGTTTGTCATGTTTTATGATGCGACTTGAGAACCTCCCACAGTTATTTGGACAGAAATCTAACTTTCCCACAAATACATATTTATGTACTTATGTCCTCTACGGAAATTAGATACATTAATTACATATTACATATTACGATTCAGGAATCGACTGCCCCAGGAGGCTTAAAGAGGCAGTGTGAAGCGCACAAAGAAATAGAAGCTCAGCCTCCTAAAGACTGAAGCAACATTAAGCTAAGTATCTTACTTGCCTACAACACGGGAAGCACAGACAGGAACTACAGTTCCCAGAGTGCCCTCAGGGACATTTAAAGAAACGTCAGGCGCTTCAGCGCCGGCGCTTCTGCAACGAAGCCGGTCTACGCCGGTCTCGGCGGACCTTTACTTAATTCCTTCCACCTTTGCCCCATTCAGGAATCGACCGCCCCAGGAGGCTTAAAGAGGCAGTGTGAAGCGCACAAAGAAATAGAAGCTCAGCCTCCTAAAGACTGAAGCAACATTAAGCTAAGTATCTTACTTGCCTACAACACGGGAAGCACAGACAGGAACTACAGTTCCCAGAGTGCCCTCAGGGACATTTAAAGAAACGTCAGGCGCTTCAGCGCCGGCGCTTCTGCAACGAAGCCGGTCTACGCCGGTCTCGGCGGACCTTTACTTAATTCCTTCCACCTTTGCCCCATTCAGGAATCGACCGCCCCAGGAGGCTTAAAGAGGCAGTGTGAAGCGCACAAAGAAATAGAAGCTCAGCCTCCTAAAGACTGAAGCAACATTAAGCTAAGTATCTTACTTGCCTACAACACGGGAAGCACAGACAGGAACTACAGTTCCCAGAGTGCCCTCAGGGACATTTAAAGAAACGTCAGGCGCTTCAGCGCCGGCGCTTCTGCAATGAAGCCGGTCTACGCTGGTCCACGGCGTCCGACGGCTCACGGCCCGAAACGCTGCAATTTCGAAACAAGAGCGACACAGTAAAATACAAGATATGGGTTACTTAAACCTAACTGAGCTACTATCCCGAAATGAAGCTTTACAGCAACTAGGGATAGTACAAAATTACCTCAGATATAGACAAGAGACTACTCCCACTAACGCCATACATACAGGTAGTATTCAACCTAAAACCGCCCCTAACACGAAACCCGAATCAGGAATAGAAGATGACAAAGCCCATCTCAAAATTGCATTACTAAACACTAGGTCCATGCCTAAACATGCACAAGAAATCCATGATTATATCACGGACGAAAATTTAGACATCCTATGCCTCAAAGAAACCTGGCTACAAGAGCCTGTTGGACCCACGATAGACATAGCAGTTCCTACAAACTATAATATCTACACAAAAAATAGAGATACAGGAAAGGGCGGAGGTGTGGCGATCATCGCAAAAAACTCACTTAAACTCTTTGCCTCTCCTATTCAGTGTCTAGGTTGCGAGGTCATCCACCTCAAACTCACACCCACCCCAAATAATTGCATAAACATAATCACTATCTACAGACCCCCATCCTTAATATCCGATTTCAACGATGAAATCATGACCCTACTAAATAGCACTAAATCAACTAACACAGAGACTATAATGTTAGGCGATATAAACAGATGGAGGGGGAACTCTCAGGACCAGCTAGCCATCACACTAGAAGAGGACTTGGAGAACAGTGACTTCACTATCATCAATAGAGAGCCCACTGCAAATACAGGGAACCAACTTGATTGGATCATTACAAACAACCCCAAAGTAACTATGCTCGGGACTCACCCCTGCATATGGTCAGATCACTTTAAAATCGAAATCTCCCTATCATTGAAATTCAATAAGGGAAAACCAGCCAATTCACCTAAACCAGTTATGGCCAGAAACTTGAAAAAGATCACGAGTAGTATGCTCTCTGAGGAAATGCAGAAAATCATGAGTTCCACCAAGGACGAAGACCATAGTAAACACATAATTTTGACTTACAACCAAGGCATGTTAAAACTGTTAGACACCCATGCCCCTCTGAAAGACAAAAAAGTTAGACCCAACCCAAATCACCAAAAATGGTTCACTGCAGAAGCCATTAAGCTTAAAAAGGAAAAAAGAATTCTTGAAAGGAAATGGTTAAAAGACCCCACAGAAATTAATAAAAATAACTGGAAGACAGCGGACCACTTATATAAATCAAAACTAGTGGAATTGAAGAAAAACCACTATAATGACATCATAAGTACCGCGGCAAACTCCACCGGAAAACTCTTCCAAATCCTTAAATCCATAGATAAGCCCACAACACTCACACCACCTTTCCAACCAACCGAAATAGACTGTGAGAATGTCCAGACCGCCTTCCAAAACAAAATAACCAAACCAGAGAAAACATCATTAACTGCCAGACCACAAATACCTCAGTTAAGACCCTCCTTCTAGAACATAACATTGAGACAGAAGTCCCTAAATTTCAATTTCAACCCATCACAGTCGACACAATGAAGAAAACACTATCCACTATGAGGTGTACCTCGTGCTTAGAAAATGTTCTTCCTCCTAAGCTCATTCTCGAAAACCCTGATATCTTTGGTCCCTTTCTCACAAGAATGGTAAATGCCTCATTCAGAGATCACACTGTACCCAACACCATCAAAACGGTCACGGTTACCCCCCTACCAAAAAAAACAGACCTCAACCAACAGGACCCTGCCAACCTCAGGCCCATCACAAATTGCAATTTTCTGCTGAAAATTATGGATAAAATAGCTACTGACCAACTTCAAAGCTACATAGATGAAAACAACCTACTTCATCCACAACAATCCGGGTTTAGATCCAGTCACAGCACCGAGTCGGCATTATTGGACCTCCAAACTGAAATGCTCTCCATTTTGGACAAAGGCAAGTCGGGGCTGCTGATACTGCTAGATCTTTCAGCGGCGTTTGACTTGCTAGACCATGTCAAACTCCGCGAGGCCCTTGAAAAATCAGGCAATTGTTCAAAGGGAGCCATTGAATGGATTGCCTCTTTTCTGCAAAACAGACAATCTAAGATTGTTTGGGGAGACAAAACATCTAGCGCTAAGCTAGTCGACTGCGGGGTCCCTCAGGGAGCCAGTTTCTCCCCATTACTTTTTAATCTCTATATGCGATGCCTATGCACTATGTTATCACAGATGGGCATATTTTTTACCAACTTCGCTGACGACACCCAATTGGTGTTTGAACTCAGCGGGAACCATCAAATAGACAACGATAAGCTTACTTTCCTTTACAACACCATCGAATACTGGATGAAAGAAAACTGGATGTGCCTTAACGGCTCTAAGACCGAGCTCATGATCTTCGGATCCACAAAAGCCAGGAAGAAATTGAGCCCTGCCTTTAATTCATTTACCATCAAAAACATCCAGATCCCAATATCTGTAAAAGTAAAGACCCTAGGTGTGTATCTTCAAGCCTCTCTTGGCGCTGAAGCACACACAAACTACCTTAAAAAAAACTGTCAATATCACCAAATCCTCCTTAGAAAGATCAGGCCACTGTTAGACCAAAAGAATAGTACCATCATCGCTAGGGCCACTATACTATCTAGATTGGACTACGGAAACTCCCTACTCTTGGGAGCCAACAGCAAGTGCCTGAAAAGATGTCAAATCATCCAAAACAATGCTATCAGAACGATCACTGGAAAATCATGGAGAGAACACATCTCCGGAGAAAGGAAAGCCCTCCACTGGTTGGCTATGGAGGAGAGAATCTCCTTCAAGTCTCTCACCATAGTACATCGCTGTCTCTATGGCACAGCCCCGGCCTACCTCAAGAAACAGTTTAAATGGTACGAACCATCCAGGAGCCTTAGATCATCTAATATAGGCAAACTTCAAACCATTATCACTAAAAAACAACATGGCCTTGGCAAGGCCTTCCCGACAATAGTCATCGGTAAATGGAATGACCTACCCACTTCACTAAAACTTGAGCCTAACTATCTCATCTTCAGGAAAAAACTGAAAACCTTTCTTTTTAAGTAAACCCTAGAAACACATTGTATCTTACTGAGTTAACTTAGGCCTCTCCCGACTAGTCCCGTCTTCATCCTTTTGTTGTCCTGTCTATGTGTCAGCGCTCTGATGCCCGCGGGCTTTAGCGCTATATAAACAAATAAATAAATAAAAATAAATAAAAATATTTTGTGGGTCACATTTACATCCAATTCCCCAGTCAGTGGGAACCGACAAAACACTAAAGATCAAAATGACAGATGTACCCATCACCTACTATCCTACTAGGTGCCCTCCTTCAAAGCAACAAATCATCAACATCCCATCCCCAAAAATGACACAACTATACAATCGCCTACACTATGCACAACTCCGATCTTATGGGGTCTGCCACTGCCTATGCACTCTTCTGCTGTAATTCAGATGTGCCTGCCACACAACCACACACTATCGGAGGGCTAGAACTAACATCTACAACTATGGCTGACTGCCTTCTCCCTGTACGATGTGCCTTAAACACTCACCCCCTCCGTGGGCATGCAACCACGGATTTGTTCTTTAATCATTAATGCGAGAGTACACTCATGTGTCCTAGAGATCCTCGAGTCCTCTCTGTCAGAGACTTCCCTGTGGCCTGCACCTTCATCTGAGCGCATGCAGTGCTTGGGACCAGGCAGACCTTTGTGAACTCAGCGTCTGCAGGTCCGACTTGGTTGTGCACTTTCGGGCTGTTCTGCGCTCGCTAGGCCCGCGCCCAAAGGGGAGTGTGGCCAGAATATCCTCAACCTGCCAAGGGAACTGAGGATCTAGCTGGGGCCTCCAAATGTGTCAGGGGTCCTCCAATGCAAGTAACGTCTGCAACACCAAAGTAATACAAGAAGGAGCATACACCAAGCAGGAAGTAACACAGTTTATTTAGGCTCAGGTGCAGCTGGGAGAGCGCGGTTCAAACACGCATGGTGGGCCAGAACTGAGTAAAGAGAGCTGTCAATGCCACTCACTGCGGGCAAAACCTTTATACACAAAGGACATCATTTGCATACACCCATCTGAAACATATTTTGAAACACCTCACAAAAGCTGATTGGTGGGATTACATCAGTCTCCAATAACTAGGCATATATTGAATGATTGTAATTGGTTCAGGCCATCCTGGTCCCCATTGTCCAACACCACTCATTGTGAGGTCACAAACTTTCCCACACCACCCCACAATGGCGTTTCATAGCATTACGTGATTATGCTGACCACTGGAACTTTATCCATCTGCCATTGGTCAGCTTCCATCGAACACACAAGACAACCTGAATTTGGCAAAGGGGAGACATTCACACAGCATCCGACCAATGAGATGCCCAGTGGACATTAGCAAGGACAGGAAACACTGTTGTTCCCTCAGACACTGAAACCTCTCCCGGTGATTGCCTCCCCATTATTATTAAGACAATTCTGAGGCTAAGAAAATTATAAAAAGGTGCTCGTAGTCTATAGAAATAACTTCAATCCACAAAGTTGTTTAGTGTTAAAAGCTAAATTTATTACATCCACCTCACCTTCAAAATCAGAGTAGTCAATTTACAATGTATTTTCCAGGACAAAGTGAAATCTAAGCTTTGAAGAATTAGCCCCTTACGTCCACTCAGGTTGCACCTTCCCACAAACGTACTGAGGGCCTAATTCATGGAACTTTTAGCGCAGTGCAAAGTGACTTTGCACTGCCAACAAACACGTTGAACCGTGCCTAATTCACAGAGTGGTGCAGAGTGTATTTTTGCACAGCTAAATGGGTCTATTTCTGAAAAAAAGTGCTACTTAGTGCTTTTTAAAAAAAATTAGGCCCATTAAGTGCGGTGCAGAGTACTTTGGCAGTGCAAAGTGACTTTGCTCTGCAAAAATACACCTTTCACCGCTCTCTGTGAATTAGGCCCCGTTCAACGTGTTTGTTAGCAATGCAAAGTCACTTTGCACCGCTCTAAACGTTCCATTAATTATTACTCTCTATTCACACAAGAAATGGGACTGTGGAGCAGCCATACGTTTGGCATAAGTTTGCACATACATACATATATCGGCAAAAGTGAGCATTCCTAGATGATGTCTGGGAGTACTGTGTGCATCAAGAGTGTGTGAGAAGAGGGAATGGAAATGGGGGCCTCAAAAATATTATGTCATGTATATTAACATATGTTCAAAGTTGTCTCTGAAACATTTGTGAACACAAATGATACATCTGGGCATTCTATGGATAACTGTTGTTTGAGAAGTGTGAAAGTAATTTAAAATACATGTAAATATATATATGAAATATGCAAAGTAAGAACGGAGAACTGGTGAAATAAAATGCTCGCCTATGAGTTCAAGTATTTTAGAGTGTGCTGGCAAATGTAGAGTTTTCCCATTCTGACACGATGTAAGATTAGCAAGTACGGTTGTGCCTTGTCAGTGCATCAATATTAGGCATACGTGGTCCACCTTCATTTTATGAGCTGTAACTTACACCTTTTCCCCACAACTGATGTTTTGTGAATTCCTGCTATGTTCGGAGGTTCCGACTAATTGTATCTAAGACCCCACAAGCCAACAAAACGTAAACAAGGCGAGAAATATTGCTTGGCACTCTATGTCAATGTCAGCAAACCTTTGGCTCTTCAGATGTGTTGGACTACAACTCCCAGCATCCCTGGCTATATATAGTCAACTGCAAGGTACCATGGCAATTGTATTCCAAAACATCTGGAGATCCAAAGGTTGTAGACCCCTGCTCTATGGGATTATTGTGTGCCATAACCAAACATACAAACATAAACAATTGTACATGAGAGAAAATGTTGGACTGTGCAGTTTCTTAAAAAAAAAAAATGTCGAAATCCTTTACATATCACTTTGACTTAAAAGGGATTCACACAAACTCCAAAACTGAAATAAAGAAAAGGTCGTGGCTGACCAAGGACTTTGCTATTCCTGAAATGTACCGGGAAATGCACCCCAATATCATAACTTGTAATATTATCCTGAAAAGAACTCAGTCAACATCCAGTCATTGATATGACGGCTGCTGCGACATTGCACAAATAATGTACTCCACTTGGTCTGAACAGACAAAATAGTACTGTTGGCCAATGCTTCCAAGAGAAAAGCAGTTGCTAATCCTAACCGCACTGCGTAAATAAAATGAATTATTGCAAAGTATATGTTATTAACCAATCCCGCCGTCATCCTTTACTCCCTCCCTTCTACCTTTCACTGTGCACGTCCCAGGGGAGACCAGTCATCCTGCTGCCTTGACCTTGCAGCGCTACGCACGTGCCGAGGCATCGTTCCACTAATATGAAGAAGAATTCAGCTGTGGCGAATTGCTGCCTTAAGAAAACAAACATGGACAAGTCAGCAGGAACCAAAGCCAAAAATATTGCGCGAGATCCTAAAACCAGGGAATTTGGTGTAAAGAAATTGTGGTCCAGCCCTTATGAGTCCTAGTGAGGAGCAGTGCGCTGGGCAGGTCATCACTTTCACAGGGTCAATCAGTCAGTTTCCGTTTATTTCAGATTAAAAAGTATACAATGCCTAAAAACGAGCAATCGCTCATAAATCAGCATTAGCTCCTTTCAATAAATAAATACAAGACAGCACATTTATAACATTATAAAAGTATTACTAGGAACCATTAATTATAACACAATCTAATATGGCAAGCATAGCATTAAAAATGAACAAGAAATGAATAAATAATTTGATCCATATACACAAGGATGCTAGTTCCTTCCGACCTAGTGTGATTTCTACAGGAGGTTTCTGCATATCAGTGCTAACCTAACAATAGTTGTCAGGCTATCTGAGTGGTGCCTGCTTTCTAAATTCACGAGGGAAGCAAATGCCTTGCTAGGTTATTTGTTGGAATGATTGTTGGATCTTGAAACCAGGAATCCAGCCTAACGGTGCAGGCTATTTTGATCCTATTGTGGAGAAGAACAACTCGTTAATTAAGGACCTGCAGAAGGCGAACACCTCATTACCCCACATCTTAGCCCTGGATCTTCCCTCACAACCAAGTATCTTTAACTCGTCCCAGCCGATGGTAACTGTTGAACAATCACGTTAGTTGTTGACAACGGAATACCTATTGATGTCTTCTATGTTTATGTTTATTATGTTTATATAGCGCTTTAATCCAAAGCGCTTTACAATATAACAAGATACAAGAATAATGAAGGAAGCATATTTACAATCATGAAACAAACCAAAGAAACAATATGTAGAAAAATGTACCTAGATGGCAAAAGGTGAGGGGAAGGGTGAGGAGGAAGGGAGAGAGCAGGTAATCAAGGGAAGATGAAATAACTATTTTCAATTTTCAGATTCAAATTTCCATTGGGGTAGGAGGAGGGAAAAAGGAAGGGGTGGTAGGAAGGGATAGGAGGGACAATAGGGAAGTGGGGGAGGAGTGATGGTAGGGAAGGAGGTCAAGTGGGGGAGTGGAGAAGAAGAGATTTCAAGGAGGTGCGGAAGGAGGTGTAGGTGGGGATGAAGCGGATTGAGAGAGGTAAAGAGTTCCAATGTAGGGGGCCCAGGAGCTGTAAGGAACGGTAGCTTGAAGAGGTGCATGGGGCGGGGGGACGGTGAGTAAGAAGAGATCAGAAGAGCGGAGAGAGTGGGAGGGAGTGTAAAGTGAGAGGAGAGAAGAGAGATAGGGGGGTGCAAGGTCATGGAGAGATTTGAAAATCAGACAGAGGAATAGGAATTTAATTTGGGAGTGAAAGGGAAGCCAGCCAAGGTGAGAGAGCGAGGAGGAAATGGAATCACAAGGACCAAGGAGACAAAGAGTACGGACGGAGGATTGGTAAAGGGATTTGGTAACTCGTTCTCGATAACAGAGAAACAATGGCTCCCTTGAAGACCCCATTCCTCTGCCTCTAGCTTAATTGGGACATGGGTTTAACCTTAAAGACTCCCATAATAGATCTCATTATTAAAGCAACCGTAAGCCTTCAATGAAGAGATAAGATGGCCCCTTTCAGAGGAGGCTTGCCTTTATATTCCCCACTGACATTGTATACTGTTCAACATTAGCATTCTGATGGGTCTACACCCACTGCTCCCTCTCTCTAATAGTGAGTCTCCAGCACACCCCTTGGCACACACAAAGATCACACACATGGGCCAAGAGCTCTAAGGAGTTAAAAAAAAAGAAAGGATAAACAGACATTTCCTGAAGTTGCACTGTTCCTCTACAGTCCATTTTCCTTCTTCTTCTTCTTCTTAATTATCAGATGCGTGGGCGGACCCACGCAGGCGCTTCCCCACCCTAAAGGATGATGTGCACCAGATCCACCAATCAGTACTTAGCTCCCGTAAACTCACAACTCCTCCCACCGCCCAGTCTGCCTCACAAAATCCAACATCACACTGTTCCTTCTCCTGCCTCTCACCCCGTCACCTCCCAGCAAAGCCTTCCCACTCAGCTCAGCCACACCCAGCGCAGACAAGCGAACCCTCATCAATTCTCTCTCTTCAACATGTCTCTCACACCTAAGCAGAAAATGTCCCACAGTCTCAGGCACCCCACACACCACACATTCCCTCGACTCATGCTTCCCTACTCGAAACAGACAGTCATTCAGCCCCACATGTCCTATCCTCAACCGATTCAGCATCACCTCCTCCCCCCTCCTCCATTCCAGGCTCCCCGCATCCACCATCACCGACACTTTCCCACGAACACCGAACATCCACCTGCCCTTCACCCCACTCACCCACCTGTCCTGCCACTCTTCGATGACCCGTCTCACCACCACAGCATTTACCTCATCCACACTCAAAGGCAGCCTCACATCAATCGCTCCCCTTCTCATACCCTCACCTGCCTCCCGATCCACCAACTCATTACCCAAAATGCCACTGTAACTGGGAACCCACACCAACTCCAAATCCATTCCCCCACGCACACACCGATCAATCTTCCTCCTGATGTCCATAATCACATCCTTCCTATCACCATTCCCTGCCACAATCGCCTGCAACCCACTCAATGAATCTGAAAACATCACCACCTTCTCTAACCCCAACTCGCACACCCTATCAATTGCCAATGCAATCGCCACCAACTCAGCCGTACAAATCGACACATCATTCGTCAATCGCCCCACTTTATACTCCCCAGTGCTTTCCAGATAATACGCCATACCCACTCTCCCAGACACAGGATCCTTCGAACCATCCATGAACACCTTGCTTCCTTCTTTTCCTGCCACATACGCCAGACCCAAAGCTTTGATCTCACCCCGGCAATCCTCTCTTCTTCGACACCACATTCGCCAACTCCAAACACACCTTTGGAGACCCCATCATCCACCTCGGCCATCTCTCCAAATCTGTACCCGTCACAGTTATCAAATCGCCCACACCCGACTGCACTCCTTTCTCCCACATGTGAAACCCAAAAGTGCCCCCCTTCCTCCTCCACCGGTCCCTATAATAGTCAAACCTCCAATTATACTTCAAACATTCACGCACTGGATAAGCCACACTCTTCGCACTGCTTTTCACCCACCATCTCATATTCAACTCATTCCTCCTCAACCCCAATGGCATCTCTCCCACAAGCACCTGAACCGCATTCACTGGAGATGACCTCATCACACCCGAACACACCCTCAATGCCCTCGCCTGTACCTTATCCAACCGCAACTTCTGACTCGCCGTGAAACCCACTGATGCCAGGCATCCAAAATCCATCACACTCAAAATCAAACCCTTATACAACATTCGTAGACACTTCTGCTGCGCAACCCACTCTTTCCCAGTCACCGCCCGCAACGAATTCAATCTACGTTTACACTTATCCACCATGCCATTCACCTGCAAATTCCAATTTAACTTCCTATCCAAAATCACCCCCAAGTACCGAAATTCTACGATGCTTTTCACCCTCTCACCTTTCAAAACCAAGTCCAACCCTTGCTGCACTCTTTTCCTTGAGAAAACCATGCTCACACTTTTATCTACAGCCCCATTTCCCACACCACTCCTCCATACGCACTATCGCAGCTTGCAGCCGACTCTGCACCAATAACAAACTCCGTCCTCTTACCCATACCACACCATCATCTGCGAAGAAATCCACCTGACACCCGAAACCCGCCAAAGCTTGAATCAACCCATCCACCATCACATTAAACAACATCGCACTAATCACACTCCCCTGCGGCGTCCCATTCTCCATCTTCCAAACCTCAGACAACACCCCCCTCACTCTCACCTGAAAGGTCCTGTCAGCCAAAAACGCCTTAATCCACCGAAACATCTTCCCCTTCACACCCATCTCCAACAGTCTCACCAGCAACCCATTCTTCCACACAATATCATACGCCTTCTCCAAATCCAAAAAGAACGCCCCCACCATCTCCCTATCACACAACGCCTCCTCCACTCCAGTCACCAACCTCACTAACGGACCTGCCACCGACCGATTCTTCCTGAACCCACTCTGAAAATTACTCAAACACCTATTTGACTCCAAATAAAACCCCAAACGCTCAACTACCATCCGTTCCATAACCTTACACATCACAACAGTCAGCCCAATCGGTCTATAAGACTTACACTCTGTCGGGACCTTGCCATTCTTCAAAATTGCTACCACAATCGCTCTCTTCCATAACCTCGGTAAAACTCCACTCTTCCAGATCTCATTGAACAATGCTAACACCTCCAACTTACATTCCACTGACAACTTCTCCAAAAATACATACATGACCCCATCCACCCCTGAGCTAGACCACTTCCCTTTCCGAATCGCCCCATCCAACTCCAACATAGAAAACGGAACCTCATACTGCTCTTCCCAAGGCCCAACATTCGCCAACAACTCCCGCTTCTCCTCCTCAACCACTCCCATACTTAGTCTCACCGCCTCTGGAAAGTTCTCTGAACTGTGCACTCCCGCAAAATGCTCCCCCAACAAATTCTACTTTTCCCCATCTTCACTGACCACCTCCACCCCTTTCAACAACACAGACATACCACCCTGAGGCCTCATCAACCCAGACATCCACTTGAACTGCTTCCAAACCTCACCCACACCAGAATTACTCGCCAGAGACCCACAATAGCCCCTCCAATATCCACGCTTTCTTTCCCTAGTCACCCTCTGTACCACCGCCTTCGCCTTCCGATATGCTAACAAATCCTCTAACCTTCTCGTTCTCACCCATCTGGCCCTCGCCTTCTTACACGCAGCCACAGCCCGTGAACATTCCACAGACCACCAAGGAACCTCCACCTTCCCACCCTTCCCCTTCTCAACCTCCGGAACTGCTGCCACCGACGCCGGTCTCATTGCCTGCACCAAATGCTCATTCCATTCATCCACCCCCCCATCTCTATCTCGAGGAATAATCAATTCCTGAAATAATCTTGTATAAACTCCCAATCAGCCTTCCTAAAATTCAATCGACTCCCAAGCATCCGAGATCCGACCCCTACCTCACCCCTCACAGTCACCAAAATGCCAGAATGATCACTCCCCATATCCCCATCCTCACGCACCGTCCAGTCACATTCACCCGCAATCGCAGCGGACACCCAGGTCAGATCTAAACACGACAACTTCCCAGTCCTCACATCGAACCGCGTGCCCGAACCGTCACTCAGCAAAAACAGACTCAATTCATCTGCCATACCCTCCAGCAATTCCCCATTCGCATCCGTCCGATCACTACCCCACAATGTATTGGCACTGTTGAAATCGCCACATAAAACACAAGGTCCCACATGTCCCCTTATCACTCCAGACAGCACATCCACCTCCACCACCTCACACAGATTATAATAATTCAACACCAAAACTTCCGATCCCCCTACCCGAATCCCCGCCCCGATAACCTCCACAGTTCCATCTACCACAATCTCCCTTGCAACCAACCCCTTCCGAACTGCCAGAGCTACACCGCCCCCTCTTCCCTCCATCCTATCCTTACGAAACAACTCAAAACCCGGAATCACAAACCTCAGATCACCCCTTAACCACGTTTCCTGGATACAAACCACATCAACATTCAATTCCCCACACAACTCCTGCCCATTCCTCAACAAGCTCCTCGCATTCCACTGCAAAATTCTCAGGCCGACACCACACTCTGTTTCCGCACTTTGGCAACCTTCTTAAACACATCAAGTTCCAACACATCCACAACATTCAAAAACCTTCTCCCTGCTTCCACCACTCCTTTCGTAATATCCGACACACTGACTGACAAATTCCCCTGAACCAGCTCCAGCACACTCACTATAAAGCACATAAACTCAGTTTTCGGGACAACCATCATTTCTACACCTTTCACCTCTCCCACCAGTCTCTTCCTTCCCGCAGCCTCATCCACCACCGACACTCTCCCACATACCTCGTTCAATACTCGTACCGGTTTCACCTTTGCCACTGCCTCCGCATATGACAAACCTTCTGCCGCCTTCACCTGCACAACCTCTCTTGCCACCCTGTGACTCTCACACCCCCTAAACGCAGTAGAGTGCCCCCCTCCACAATTCACACACTTCTCCGGGGTCTCCCGCTTGCATTCCTTAATATCATGATCTCCACCACACCTCCCACAGTGCCTCTCATTCCTGCATACTCTCACCACATGTCCAAACTGCTGACACTTGTAACATCTCAAAGGCAACGCTACATAAGCTTTCACACGGAACCTCTGGTAACCCATCACTACTACCTCTGGACACTCCGCCCTCGCAAACCTCACTGCCACAGTCGTTGACACTACATCCCCTTGTGCATCTCTCCTCCCCAGCCTCCACGCCTCCACTACCCCCACATCCGCCAGCTGCTCCTCCACCTCAGACATATTCACGGACACCGGCACTCCATACAACACCCCTTACACGACACACCACTTTGATCAAACACTCGCACTGCATGTCTACCCAGACAACCTACCTCCAGAATCTTAGCCTTACTGCCAGCATCCGTCCCCTCCACCAACAACCGGCCCCCAGCCACCACTTGCACCCGAGTGACATCCCCCACAGCCTCTTTCACCCATTCAGCAATCACCATCGGATTCTCTCCCTGAAACGTCTTCACCTGACTTTCAGGCTTCAATACCACCTTCCACACACTTTCATACTGCATCTGCTCCTCCCGAGACACACCGCTCCCTGAGGCCCCCAGTCCCTCCAAAACACACTTTTCCTGGATCCCTGACCCTGAGATGTTCCGGACCAGCCCCCCTCCATCATTACTCAGTGGAGATCTGCTACGATGCAGTCCCTCACTTCCTCCCTTCCCCCCCTCCACAGGTGTAGGTTTCACAGACTGCGTCTTCTCCCTCTTCTCCCCTTCCTCCACCCCTCCTTTCTTATCAGCCTTCTCACCCCCCTTTGCCATCCTTACCTCCCCCTGCACCCGACTAGAGAGTCCGCTCCGCCTCCTCAAGCCTAGCACCCTCCACCCAGACAGCGCTCCGCCCTGCCTGAGTCCGCCCGGATCTAGTTCCCATCTGAGGAACGGACCCTCCTCCGCCTCGGTCTCCGCTACTTCCAGAGAGCCAAACACTTCCGGCCTTTCTCACTTCTCTGAACCGGCTTGCCAGTTGCCACCACTGTTGCAGCCACCCCGCGACATCAAAAGTCTGGCGGAGAGGGCAGTCCATTTTCCTTTTTTGAGGTAATAGTTTTCCTTGTTGATGAGGTAATAGTCATGGTGAAGGGAGAGAGCTCTTAGCACTCACATGTGATTATTTTGGGTGCTAATAGTGATATATACTTGGCCGGTTGGCGAGGCCTGCTGGTAACGGCACTCCTGCACAATAAGGGACCCTCACTTGGTTCGCGCCCTTAACTTTGGTGGTGGGTCATTAGCGACAAGGCTGGCCAACCGGCTCCGAAAATGTTGCGTCATTAAAAATCACACACACATAATCACTAGCTACATGTGGGAGCAGCATTCATGCATCAAGAACACACATGAAAAAAACAAGCTATTCTTTTGATCCTAAAACACACAGTGGCCTTTTTAAAACTGCATGCAGTGCTAAAGTAGGCATTGAAAGTATGACTACAAGGCTTACACTTGTTCTTAAACCTACTTTAGGGAGCACAGGAACAAATTCACGTTCCTGCTACACTTCCATGCTCTGATTTTTAAATACTGAAACATCTGTCCCAGCATCCAATTTTAATGCTGGGACAGATGTTATTGTCAGGGTTCCATTTGATTCCTCTTTATCATGTCGTAAACCAGGTACACACATGAGGAAACATTCCCGCTTTCCCAGTAGATTCACCAGTATACATATGAATTTGGGATTCAAGCTAAACCCTCGGAACCCTTGTTCGTCCAGGAGTATGCGTTAATTCAGAGAACGCTATGGGTTGCCCTGGAAACGCTGGCTCCCATTGCATACACGTATGCATTCAGGTTTACGGCAGCGCGTTGTGTGTGCAGTTAGCTGATTTGTATTTAAACCCTGCCCACGCTGCACGCCGCTGCTTCTGAATTTGTAATTTCTAAGCTTCGTATATTGTTACCTTGTTGTCCTGGTCGTCGATCCCCTGGTCTGTTCTTTGACTTCCCTTGCCTCGTCTCCTGTCATTGCTTAATTGGTTATCTGTTGTCGACTTGGAACGCTTACAGACTGCACCTGCCTAAGCCCTTCACATCTTGCCTGCCTGCTGCCAAACCGGAACGTTTATTGGACTGCACCCGCTTAAGCCCTTCACGTCTTGCCTGCCTGTTACCAAACCGGAACGTTATTGGACTGTGTTACAGTGTATTCACTATGTTATGTGTAAACATGCCAATCCGCGAACGTTTTGGTTCTCTGCATTCTCCTATTCTCGAATGCAGAGAAGTGAACGTTGCGGATTATGGTGGTGAGACCTGACGACGGCAGCCTGCCGGGGACTCGTATAATAAACTTCATTTTAACTACAAAGCGCTGCCAAGAAATTACTTTGTAACAATGGCGACGAGGATCAGTGGCATGTTCGTTCGGTGAGAGTCCCTGACTGGATGCGCACACATTATTATGATCGCAGTATACCACTACGAACCCCAGGACAATATATATGACGGAATCCTCACGAAAACAAAAGCGACGTGACAGGTACTGAAGACAAAAGAGACATTTACTTGTCTCTGTACCTTATATGAAAATCGTTTGAAGACTGCAAGTGTGAATGTGCGCGCGGACTGCCAACGGCTTCATAAGCGAGTCGTGCATAAATTGTTAGAGGAAAGGAACCAGCGACGTGAGTGAACGTGCCTCCATTTTGTATAAATCCAGCAAAGTAACCATGGCAACTGTGTGACAAATGGATGCAGAGCCTTCGTGAAACTAGACATTCAAGGATTGCATTGAATTGTGCTGGGACCGAAGATTTTGAATAAATATAGTTCAATGAACATTGGCTACAGCAAGCAAGGATATGGTCCAGTGTTATGACTGTATGAAGGGTGCAGCAGTGTTTATAAAAAAACGAATGGGGGTTGCACTATAAAAAAAAAAATAAAAAATAAGGACATAAACAAGCAGAAGGAGCTAAAGACAAATAAAACCAAAAAGAGTTCCGTCTGTTTACTGATACATTTAGCATCATTAGCCATGCAGAGTGTTGTGGCTCCAATGAAATTCTTACCTTTGCCGGGAAATCCGACATGCCCTTGGGAACAGTGGCTGGACAGCTTTCAAGTGTATCTAAGAGCAGTTGGTGGTGCGAAATACAATGATGATGTCAAGGAAGCTACCTTGCTGAACTGTATAGGCGCAGAAGCCTTAAGAATATTTAGGACTTTGCCAGAGCCCAGTTATAATGAACTAGGGGCTGGGGACTCTGCTTCTACTTCAAGGAAATATGAAATTGCGTTGTTAAAATTAAACAAACATTTTGGGAATAAAACAAACATTGTTTTGGAAAGATATAGGTTTCTGTCCAGGAAGCAAGGTAAAAGTGAGTCTGTTGATGATTATATAGCAGCTCTCAGAGGACTTATTTCGACATGTGAATTCACTGGTGTGGCCGACGAGTATATGAGAGATCAATTAGTACTTCATGTAGCTGACAACCGTATACAACAACGTCTTTGGCAAGCTAAAAATCCATCTTTAGAACAGGCTATTGAAATAGCACGGACGTTTGAACTTGGAGAGAAGTGTATGAAGGAGATCCAGAACAAGAATGACAGTGTTGATATTAAATCTGTACATGTCAACAGTGAAGGAAAATACGATGGTAGTGAAGAAGCACTTGTAGCTGTAGTAAAAAAGGTGGTGAAGTCAGATTTCAATTCAAATTGGAGACAAAACAGAGAGACATTTCAAAGATCACAGAACAAGTGTTTTAAATGTGGGTGGTCAAAACATATGAACATCGAGAAAGAATGCCCGGCTCATTCGGCAGAGTGCTACAAGTGTGGACATGTGGGCCATTTTGGTAAAGTTTGCCGTAATACGAGAGGTAGAGGCAGATACAATTCACGTTATAACAACATGGGCAACAATGGCCAATGGAACAGAGGCACCATGGCATCAGTAGGGGCAGTTGAAGGAGCCTCTACATCAAATGACCTAGTTGCGATTACCAGTGGTATGGAAGACAGGGTGCACATACTTACTGTTGCCACAACTGGAAGTACTATGGGCTCATGGGTGTCCATGACAATAAACGATACTATGTTGGTGGTGATGGTTGACACGGGATCACCTTACACGATGGTTGATATAAATACATTCGAGAATGTGTTGAAGATGGACATAAAGGAGCTTCATATCCCCACTGTCAAAGCTACAGGATATGGGAAGACTCCCATTGACATAATTGGATACATTTGGGTAAAATTGTGTTTCAAGGGAAGGAAGACTTATTGTAAACTTTATGTTGCCAAGGAAGGTTACTCAATAGTTGGTTGGTGGGAGCAAGCATCACTAAAAATAAGAATACATCCAGGGGAAGAAGAGCCTATAATGAGTATAATGAGCAATACATATAATTCTGCTGAAGATCTAGTGAAGAGCTTCCCCAAGGTTTTCAATGATAACATAGGAGCTTTGAAAGGCTTCAAGCATCGAATAATATTGAAGAGGGGAGCTAAGCCAGTTGTCCACAAAGTGCGAAACATCCCCATTGGCACAAGAGAAGCCCTTCAGAAGGAGTTGGATAAACTATGCTTTCATAATATTATTGAACCAATCGAAAGTTCCGAGTGGCTCTCTCCAATTGTCATTGTAAGGAAACCTGAGGGATCCATTAGGATGTGTGTAGATCTGAGAGATCTCAACAACAACATATGGATTGACCGACATCCGTTACCCAACATAGGAGAGATGTTAACAACGATGGAACCAGCAAAAATATTCTCTACCTTAGACCTGTCATCAGCATATCATCAGGTTGTATTAGATGAAGAATCTAGACACCTCACATCATTTATAACACCACTGGGGGCGTTTCGATATAAAAGGATGCCATTTGGCCTGGCATCGGCAGCCGCTGTGTTCCAAAGATTAATGCAACATTTGTTTACTGGCCTAAAAGGCGTGCATTATTTTCAGGATGATATTTTAATATCAGCCATGAGTGAAGAAGATCATGATGCCAAATTGTTAGGGGTCTTGCAGATAATTCAACAAAAAGGTCTAACTTTGAAAATAGAGAAATGCAAAATTAAAAGGAAGGAGGTTACATATTTAGGCCATTGTATCAGTGAAGAAGGCATAAGACCCAAGGAAACTCTGATTAATACCATTTTGAAGGTCCCTGATCCTGCAAATAAAGATCAGCTTAGGAGTCTGCTTGGTCTCACTGAGTATTATTCTAAATTTGTTGACCATTATGCAGAAAAAACTGTTTACATGCGAAATTTGATGACCAAAGGCACAAAATTTGATTGGTCAGCAGAATGTAAAAAGGAATTGGACAATATAAAAAATCTGATCAATAAAGCACCCACACTCAAAATGTTCAACCCTGGGGCCAGAACTGTGCTGTCAGTTGATGCGAGCAATGTTGGTTTGGGTGGAGTTCTGGAACAATTCCATGATGGTTCGTTTGTTCCGATAGCTTTTGCCTCAAGATCCTTAAAGGGAGCGGAGAGAAATTATTCCACCATTGAAAAAGAAGCACTAGGTGTTAAATGGATATTAGAACATTTCAAGGGATTAATTTGGGGAGTTCCCATTGAATTGAAAACAGATCATAAACCTCTCATTCATGTCCTAAATCCCAAGAACTCCCATTTAACATCACCTCGCATTAGAAGATGGACTTTGATCATTATGCAGTATAATGTGATTATAAAATATACTCCTGGCAGATCCAACAAAGTTGCTGACTGTTTCTCCCGTTTGCCTTGTAAGGATGAATACCTTGAAATACTAAGTGACGAGAGTTTAGTTGAGGATCAAGATATGGATTCCATTATTGCACAGATTCATCCAAGTTTTGATAAAGGAGAATGGCTGGCAGCCACTAATTCAGACCCAGAACAAGAGATGTTGAAAAAGGCTGTAACAGATGGATGGAAAAATGTACAAGAGGGAATTAAACTGTGGGAGAAGATCAAAGATGAAATATCATATGATGATTTATATGTTTATCGTGGTGATCGTATTGTACCACCAGTGGCATTGAGGAAAAGAATTATGGACATTGCACATGAAGGACATATTGGCAGAGATTTGACGAAAAGGAGAGTCAGGGAAACATATTGGTGGCCCAGTATGTGGGGTGATATAGAGTCACTTGTTAAAGAATGTTCTGCTTGTGCAGCTAGTGATAAAAGCAAAGTAATAAGAGTCACACCCCTTCAGCCTGTAACTGTGCCTGATACAGTATGGTCGAAACTAGCCATTGATATTGCTGGCCCGTATGAAGTGTTGGAACCCATGAAAATATATTTGATAGTGTTAGTCGATTATACATCAAAATGGATTGAATGTGGAATTTTGGAAGACTCAGTTTCGACATGTAAGGTTACAAAATTCTTGGAGGAGATCTTTAGTAGAGAAGGTGATCCACAAGAATTGATTTCTGACAATGGTACTCAGTTTGTGTCACAGGAAATTAAGACATTTTTAAGTGATAGAGCCATCAAACATAATACCACAGCTTTGTACCACCCAATGAGCAATGGACTTGTGGAAAGGATGAATCGCTTCATAAAAGGAACTATTCAGCTGGCAATAGCAAACAATCTGCCGTGGAAAGATACTTTGAAAGAAGCATTGGATACATATAAAGTTACACCCCACTCTGTCACTGGTATAGAACCATTCACTTTAATGAGAGGTAGGATTGCTAATAATAGACTCAAGCCAGCTTGGATGTCTACAGGGAAAGATTTTAACATTAACATGGATGAGGTCATGGAGAGAGTTAAGAAAAAACAAGATCAATACAAAAAGTACTATAATCAGCATAACTGTGTGAAGGAAAATAATATCAAAGCTGGTGATTGGGTTAGAGTAAAGGAACCCAAAAGAGTCCTGAAGGGAGAGTCTAAGTTCCGTGCCCCGCAAAAAGTTATTAAGCGTCTCAGAAAATCAGTAGTGTTGGAAAATGGGGACAAGTGGTCTTGTGATGATATCATCTCAGCAGAAGAAAATGAATTAAGACATATTGACAATGATTTTGTTAGATGCAGACAAAGTGTGGATGAGAGAGGAAGAGAAAGAAGAATTGGAGAAGAACCAAATGGAGAGGACCAAAGGGTTTCCAGTAATAATGGTGGAGAGTGTTCAAGACCCAGGAGAGTTGTACCTAATTTTAAGGAAGGGTTCATTTATTATTGACTATGTTCACATATCAGAGTTGTTCATTAGAACTTGGAGGCCATGCTGATTAAATCTACAGTAGGGTGTATCCTTTATTCTACAGTGTTCATATATATGGTAGGGATAGCATTTCTTAGTACAGTTTTGATGTAGGACTGGTTGAGATTTTTTTTGCATAGACATATGTTTTGCCTAATGATTAATCTTCAATCCTTTGTTTCTTCTCTCCCTGTTTCCTTTACCCCCTGGATTCCTTTTTTTCCTGCCCCATCACCCCTGATATATTTATATCCTCCATATATTTTTTGGTGTTCCTTGGTTGTGTATAAGGAAGGGAGATGTTACAGTGTATTCACTATGTTATGTGTAAACATGCCAATCCGCGAACGTTTCGGTTCTCTGCATTCTCCTATTCTCGAATGCAGAGAAGTGAACGTTGCGGATTATGGTGGTGAGACCTGACGACGGCAGCCTGCCGGGGACTCGTATAATAAACTTCATTTTAACTACAAAGCGCTGCCAAGAAATTACTTTGTAACAGACTGCACCCGCTTAAGCCCCTCTCGTCTTGTCTACTTGTTGCCAAACCGGAACATTTACGGAACTGCCTCTCTTCAACTAGCTGCACCTCGTTTGTCTTTGGTGAACTCGGAACGCTGTTTGGACTCCTTACCTCTGCTGGATTATCCAATATCCGGAAATCTCCAAATCATCCATCAAGTCTTCCCTTCTTCTCCGGTCTGAAGACTCCAAAGAACTTAAGGGACATTAGCGCAAAGGCACAAGGATCAAAGACTTGTTTAGGTGTCCTCGTGCCGGCGGGACTAGGAAACAAGACTTTGTGTTCCCAGGACTGCCACTCAATTACAGCAATCTCCTCTTCAGAATTCCTCCAGAACACTCAACACCTTTCTATTGGTAAGCACACTACTGCCTGTTTCTTCCTTTTCACTACCTTGTACTAATAGTAATAGCTACCTCTCTTGTTTCATGATACTCACCAATCTAGCTTGGAACTTATCAGTCCCAGCCACTATTCTTGCTTGAGAGTTAAAACTCATAATCTTGCCTAGTTATTTCATTGTCTTGAGCTATATATTAATACTTGGTTACTTTTTCTTGCAGCCAGCTGTGTGGGTACCAGGGTGTACCAAATATTTTCGGACAATACTCACCTCAATCTGTCCTTTTGTACTCTTGAGGGGTATATTGTCAGAAAGACTCAATTGCATCACGACGTGTCAAGCCACCAATTCCGGATTTAGTCCTTGGGCCCTACATATTCAGAAGCCTTATAAAATGGAAGAATCCGCTGATCATTTGGCAGCTTTGTCCAAGGTGGTGGCTGACCTCAGGGCAGACATGACAGCAGCACATGATGCTACTCAACGTTGTATCAATGAGTTACATGCTGGCTTGCAGTCAGGGGCTGGAGCATCTAGTTCTGGTGCGGATACTGCTGCAGGAAGGGCTCAATCTAGAACTGAGTCAGGTCCTATTTACATGCCAGCAAAGTTTCCGTTGGCCCCTCCAGAAAGGTTCTTAGGGGATCCTAAGACCTTTTGAACGTTCATTAATCAGTGCCGCTTACATTTCTTGTGTAGACCTGCCTCCTTTCCGAATGCTACTACAAAGGCAGCTTTGTTTTGTCTAAACTTGGGGGTACTGCTACAGTATGGGCCACTCCCCTACTGGAACAAAGTAGCCGGCTACTTTATGATTGTGTAGCACTGATTACGGCCATGACACATGTCTTTGATACAAGATATAAGTCACAGGCTACAGACCTGGAATTGCTTTCTTTGCAACAAAAAGACATTTCCCTTCTGGGTTATTTGGCTAAATTCAATCAGCTAGTTTCAGAAACCGATTGGCCAGAAGAAAAGAAAGCGGCCTTGTTCTATAAAGGTCTTTCGGAAAGCTTGAAGGACGTTTTAGCAACTGTACTGGTTGTGCCTAGTGGCTTCCCAGAACTGGTTGACCTTGTGTTGCAAATTGACGCCCGCAAGGTGAACGAAAGGGCGAACAAAGAGCAACCCTAGCCGTTCCACCTGTGTTAACACCTGTTTCGACATCCGAGCCAATGCAGATTGGTGCCATTCGAGGCCCACTTACCCCCACTTACCCCCACAGAACACATTTTGAAACTTTGTCCCAAGAAACGCCAAAGCTTGACAATAGACGGAGTCCCTTTGTCGAGTCAGGTTGTCATGGACCCCAGATCCTCGGTTCTATTCCCGGTTTTGGCTACCTTGTCTTGTCCATCTGAGAAACCCTGGTCTGTTGAACTCATTCTTGATTCAGGTGCAACTGGAAACTATGTGGACGCTCAATATGTTCTTGATCATTCCATTCCATTGCTTTCAAAGAAAACACCAGAATTAGTTAATGCAGTGGACGGTACATCTCTGATCTCCGGTCTGGTGATGGAACAAACCATTGACCTTGTGTTATCAATTGGTACCACGCATTCAGAGGTCATCCATTTGGATGTCATTTCAGCTCCACAACTCAAGCTTATACTGGGACTGCCCTGGTTAACAAAACACAATCCCGTCATTGACTGGGTGTCACATTCTGTTGAATTTACCTCGGACCAATGTCATGAATCTTGTCATGTATCTAAGGTTGAACCAGGTAACCCTAGTTCCATGATCCTGGATGCAGCCTTTACTATTGGGGCTATCACTAAAGTGCTCCTTCCTAAAGGGATGTTTTTGATAAAAAGGTGGCAGAAAAACTACCTCTGCATCGTCCCTACGATTGCCCGATTGAGCTACTGGCAGAGGCCCGTATTCCTTCTGGTAGGATTTATTCACTCACGCAAAAGGAGGACGTAGTGCTCAAAGAGTATTTGGACCAGGCACTAAGAACGGGATTCATTCGTGTCTCCAGGTCTCCAGCAGCATCACCTCTTTTTTTGTTCCCAAAAAAGAGGGAGACCTACGCCCCTGTATCGATTACAGAGAACTGAATGCAATCACAGTCCGGAATCAGTATCCAATTCCCTTGATTTCAGTCCTGTTGGATCAACTGGGTTCCTCCAAGATTTTACCAAACTGGACTTAATGTGAGCCTATAACCTGGTGAGAATCAGAGAAGGCGACAAATGGAAGGCAAACAGGGAAGTAAGTGGGCACCACTAATTTAGAAATGTTTATATATCCAGGTAGATGTAGAGGTAAAAATATAATAGTAGATATTTGAATGGAGCTGGCTGTGACAAGTCTGGAGACACCCGGACTTCAAAATACAACAACAGCTAGAGACCAAGTATGAATACCAGGTCACACAACCGCTCTCAAAAAAGGCCCAAATCCGGGCATTCAGTCAAGACATTCAAAAATATAGTTCTTATCAAGGTATCACAGGAGTAGTATCAAATAGTATTTTATCAAGAAGATAAAGCTGTCACTAATATTTCCTTAGTGAGGGAGCATTTGTCGCAACTCATATATATTTCAGACTAAAGCCAATGCATTTCGGAACATTTTTCCTTCATCAGGGCAAGTCTATGTGATTCAACATTGAAAAAATAATATACCGATTATAATACACACAATACAAACAGTGATATAAATAATGAAAACATACCGATCAATAGCAAGTCCACATGTGTACATAAAATGAAGAAAAACAAAAATAAACAGTTACATATTATGTGGATTAATGGTAACTAAATACAAAATGAGGATCAGAACAAAAACTGGTGTTACCTTGGAAGATTTGTATGGGAGCTAACAAGCGTTAAAGCTGCCCACAGTAGGGTGCAGCGGTGTGGCATGCAATAGGCAGCCGTAGTGTTAACACACACGTGTTTCAGAGTGAAATCTGTTTGGAAACAAAGATCGGGTTCAGAAAGTCAGCGTATCTGACAGGGTCTGTGATAAAGGCAGAATGAAATGGAAATGCTAGCGAAAATCGCGGCGAGAAAGTTGCATACCTTAACACATCTGGAGCGCAGCAAAGCTCCTGCGTGTAGCCGCCGAGCTTAGATTCCACTGAGCAGTGTTTAGGCGGTTGCCTGGACGACCGCTCGTGTTATAGTACACATGACTCCCGAGCGCCATTAAGTGGCCGGTGCTCGCGGATCACGCTGTATTACAGGTGTAGGCCTGCAACATTACACAAATTAACCAATTTAGAGGCATGCTAGGGTGAAATTCATCCTAAAAATCTAATTTAGATCGAACCTAAAATTTAGAGATTTTCATAGAAATAGAAAAAACACTCAAGCATAACGAAAATGGGTCATGAAATAAACAGACATGTGTAGATGCATCTAAAATATTGGAACTAAAACAGAAAACAAACAAAATACAAAATTCAAGATACAAATTTTAACGGGATGCACTATGTTGAAAACTAGTGCATAGGCAATGCTGATACAAATATGCGCAGTCATAAAAAGTCAAGAAAAGTCAACAAAAAGAATTTGTTAGGCATATCCTCGTCCCAGGTGGTGTTGCCCACAGGAGGCAGCACCTTGGGTCCCAGACCAAGGTCCGGGAGATTGGACGAGGTAAATACAAAGATCACAAGGAATCCTAGTGATGCATGATGTCTTAAACATTTTAAACATATTGGTCAGTATTGGTATGAGCCCAACAGAAACATCAACAGCCAACACACTAGGCGTGCAGATATGGATTCAAATATAACAATGGTAATTTATCTCTTCATTCAAACCATTGGGGACCAAACTACAGAGTTTATCGATCCAGAATGTTTCTCTGCGATTGAGGCGTAGGCCCAAGTCTTCATGCGGGTTGTTTCTGGTTAGAACCTCTAACACCAGGAATTTGATCTGTGACAGATTGTGGTTATTCATGGCCCAATGTCGTGCCACAGCAGAGTTTGGATTGGAAGTTCGGATGCAGGATCGGATCGGTGGGGCGGTAAGTCCCCAATCCCCATTTACCCTTCCCCATTCCCATTTTTGCCCCATAGGGCATAATGGGAGTGGGGAAGGCGTTAATTACGCCACCGTAAATTACGGTGGCGTAATTAACTCCATGGTCCCTTAGCGCCATGGATTTTAACACCTGCTAAAAGCAGGTGTTAAATCCGCCATGGCGCTAAGGGACCTCGTACTCAGGCGGTAAGGGTCGGCGCTGTTTACGCCGTCGTAAAACCCTTACCGCCTGAGTCGTAATGAGGCACGATCTATTAGGTACTATTGCTCCGGTACAGCTTTTCACCGACCACCGTAATCTCCTTGCTCTTAAATCAGTATGCTGTGCCACCGCCCGCCATGCATGTTGGCATGTATTCATCTCAATGTACAACTTCCAAATCACCTACCATCCTGGCAGTTTGCATTCTAAGGCAGATGCCTTGTCCAGATTGAATGAAGGTGGACAGATGCCTGTCTGGGAAGGGAAGGTATACAGCCGTCTTTTGTCATTTGTTCTTGTACTGTTGATTCATCTTTGAAGGGTTTGATTCATTCTTGGATGGCTACTAATCCTCCCGAACTCCATGACTATAAGATGGAAATCACCCACTCGCTGCCATATGTACAAGGGCGGCTTTATCTTCCTACACCTGAAACCCGTTTGTTGGCTCTCCAGTGGTGTCATGATGCCTTAATGGCCACACATCTGGGTAGACGCAAGACTCTTGAGCAAATAAAATGATGGGCATTCTGGCCTACTATGACTAAGGAGGTGTCAGAATACATTAGGAATTGCGCGATTTGTGCTCAGTGCAAAGGTACAGCATCCAAACCAATGGGGTTGATTCATCCCATGCCTGTCCCAGAGAAACCTTGGGTTATGATTTCTATGGACTTTGTGGTAGAATTACCTCTTGTCAGAGGCTGTGATACCATATGGGTGGTCATAGACTACTTTTCTAAAATGGCCTTGTTCATACCTTGCCAAGGTCTACCTTCTGCTCCTGTCCTAGCGGATTTGTTCTTGCAGCACGTATTTCGTCGTTTTGGCCTACCAGAAATCATCATCACTGATCGAGGTTCACAGTTTACCTCCCGTTTCTGGCGTCATCTCGTCACTGCCTTGGGTATTGAAGCACGTTACTCCATGGCCTATCACCCTGAAACTGATGGGCAGACAGAGAGGGCGAATGCCACTATGGAACAATTCTTACGCTGTCTAATTGCTCAACATCAGGAATCATGGTCAAACTTTTGGGAGAAGCAGAATATGCGTACAATAAATAATTCAGTCCATTCTTCTACTGGCACCACTCCCTTCTTTGCCCTTTATGGTCTACACCCTAGGTTGCTTCCTGTGGATGTTATTCCTGCAACTGTCAACCCGGCAGTTCAGGACTGCATCCGTGAATTCATTTCCCTGATTTCTCATCTGATCACTTGGAGGCTGTGCAACGGCAAGCTAAATTCTATGCTGATAAGCACCGGACTCCTGCCCCCAATTATCAACCCGGAATGCTGGTCTGGTTGGCTTCTAAGAATATCCATATGCCTGGTCGTAGATGTTTGTTGCCTCATTTTGTGGGGCCTTTTCCTATTAAGGAAGTGCTCTACCCTTTGGTAGTTTGTTTAGAGTTGCCTTCCCAGTGGAAGATACATCCCGTCTTTCATGTTTCCCTTCTGAAACCTTGCCCTGCGGGCACCCACCTCCCTTCTCGTCCAGCACCTGTGATGGTCCAGGGCATAGAGGAGTATGAGGTTAAGGCTACTCTGGATACTAAGAAGGTACGTGGGGTTCATCATTTTCTCATTGACTGGAAAGGTTACGGTCCTGAGGAGCGTACATGGGAACCCGAGTCAAATGTGCATGCTCCTGTTCTAATATCCAGGTTCTTGGCCTCCCACTCTGGGGATCTTTCTTTGGGGGAGGAAACTGTCAGGGTTCCATTTGATTCCTCTTTATCATGTCGTAAACCAGATACACACATGAGGAAACATTCCTGCTTCCCCAGTAGATTCACCAGTATACATATGAATTTGGGATTCAAGCTAAACCCTCTGAACCCTTGTTCGTCCAGGAGTACGCGTTCATTTAGAGAACGCTATGGGTTGCCCTGGAAACGCTGGCTCCCATTGCATACAGGTATGCATTCAAGTTTACGGCAGCGCGTTGTGCGTGCAGTCAGCTGATTTGTATTTAAACCCCGCCCACACTGCATGGCGCTGCTTCTGAATTTGTAATTTCTAAGCTTCGTATATTGTTACCTTGTTGTCCTGGTCTTCGATCCCCTGGTCTGTTCTTTGACCTCTCTTGCCTCGTCTTCTGTCATTGCTTAATTGGTTATCTGTTGTCGACTCGGAACACTTACGGACTGCACCCGCCTAAGCCCTTCACGTCTTGCCTGCCTGCTGCCAAACCGGAACATTTACTGAACTGCACCCGCTTAAGCCCTTCACGTCTTGCCTGCCTGTTGCCAAACCAGAACGTTACTGGACTGCACCCGCTTAAGCCCCTCTCGTCTTGTCTACTTGTTGCCAAACCGGAACGTTTACAGAACTGCCTCTCTTCAACTAGCTGCACCTCATTTGTCTTTGGTGAACTCGGAACGCTGTTTGGACTGCTTACCTCTGCTGGATTATCCAGTATCCTGAAATCTCCAAATCATCCGTCAAGTCTTCCCTTCTTCTCCGGTCTGAAGACTCTAAAGAACTTAAGGGACATTAGCTCAACCGCGCAAGGATCAAAGACTTGTTTAGGCGTCCTCGTGCCAGCGGGACTACGAAACAAGACTTTGTGTTCCCAGGACTACCACTCAATTACAGCAATCTCCTCTTAAGAATTCCTCCAGAACACTCAACACCTTTCTATTGGTAAGCACACTACTGCCCGTTTCTTCCTTTTCACTACCTTGTACTAATAGTAATAGCTACCTCTCTTGTTTCAGGATACTCACCAATCTAGCTTGGAACTTATCAGTCCCAGCCACCATTCTTGCTTGTGAGTAACAACTCATAATCTTGCCTAGTTATTTCATGTCTTGAGCTATATATTAATACTTGGTTACTTTCTCTTGCAGCCAGCTGTGTGGGTACCAGGGTGTACCAAATATTTTAGGGAAATACTCACCTCAATCTGTCCTTTTGTACTCTTGAAAGGTACGTTGTCAGAAAGACTCAATTGCATCACGACATGTCAAGTCACCACTTCCGGATGTAGTCCTTAGGCCCTAACAGTTATGGATTCCTATGGAATCTGTATAAATGCCATACATCATGAGTTATGATTAATTCCTGAAAAGGGTGTTTAGTGACATGTAACTCTGATCTGCATGCTTCTATAACTCTCTCATCATAAACTTATCTAAATTGCATAAATTATACAATATTCAATATTCATGGATATATTGAGAAATATTTATTTCTTTATTTATTTGCATATGTACATACAGGGAACAAGCTCTTTTGGTCACAATACAGCATATAAAATCAATGGGAGGAAGTGAGCCTCTTATAATAGGGAGAGTTCAAGTGGCATGACGACTGGGTTTAAGAAGGGGTATATTGGACAGATAACGGGAACAATGCAGTGAACAAACTTAGGATAAATTGATGCCAGTGGGTAGGCAGTCTAGCCAGCTAAGCATGAGCTGTGACCTCAAACTATGAAGTGCCAGTGTGGTGGGGAAAATTGACAGTGGGCTGTGAGGGACGGCATACGTAGTAAGGCTCAAGAGGATAGCTCAAAAGCGAGTATGCGTTTCGAATTGCAGAGGGGAGGGAGTTACAAATAAACAGAGCAAGAAGAGTGACAGAGTTGAAGCAAGAGAAAGCACAGGGTGGGCAAGGTGCCACATGGGTGGTGGAGGAGGCAGAGCAAAAGCTGTGAAACGGTTTTTAGGGGTTGATAGAAGAGGATAGAAATGGCTGTGCCTTACTGTGGGTAGATGTATGCACTGAGACATTCGACTTTAGCCCTGTTTTGCATTGTAAGCCAGCCAGTCTGTTGGAGATAAGAGGAAGCAGGGGTGAAGTGAGGGAGTTGAAAGAGAGTCCTCGGCCAGTAAACTAAAAAAACTTGTCAAGGGCACAGAATGTTTGGAAGACCAAAGAGGATACTGGAACAGTAGTCCAGTTTAGAGAAGTCAAGAGTGGTTAGCAGATGTTTGGTGGTTTTGAAGGGAAGAAGGCGCCCCTTTTTCCTGATATTTAGGAGGTTAAGGTGAGGCTCTGTTGCAGTTTTAGAGACAAAGGTAGAGAATGTGTGCAAAGGGTCATGGATGACACAAAGGCTTCTAGCTGAAGAGGAGTAGGCAATAGTGCGAGGGGGGAATTTGATAGGCCGGGGAGGGGATGCGAGTGAGGATTTGATAGGAAATTAAAGCCCCTCTGTTTTGGAGGAGTTCAACATAAGAGACTAGGAGGCCATCCAGTAATTAATAGCAGAGAGACAGTCAGATATTTTGAGAAATAGGTAAATGGAGGGTTCAGGAAAGGAGAAAAAGATGTGGATGTTGTCTGCAAAGAGTTGGCACGAGAATTCAAAAAAAGGTTATAAGTGTGCCAAGAGCAGAAGTATATCGTGTGAACAAGAGGCGACCCAAGACAGAGCCTTGCGGAACACCAACAGAAAGAAGAGTGACTTTAGAAGTGTTGTTATTCCAGGAGACAGATAATTGACGGGATGCCAGGAAGGATTCAATCCAGGCAAGTGCTCGATCACAAATACCAATATTGTCCCCTATATTCACCTATCAGTCAAATGGAAAATGAGTGACCCACAGAATAATACGAAGGACATATACATAACTTCAAAGCTTGATTTTAATTGCAATATTATTAGAAGCCTTTCCTATATATAAAAAAAAAAAAACTAGGATGAATTTAGAATCGTGAGTAACCTGTCCTCATCTCAGCTTTTCAACAGCACATAACAGTTTGGGGTGGAACTGAAACGTTGGGATCCAGGGAGACTAAATAATGTTTATTCCATAACATGTCAAAGTTGAAGCAAAGTCTATCTAATTGTGACTACTGCTTTCTGATGCAAAATAGCTCTCTCTGCTTCTCCCCAAATGTTTATATGTATGTTTACTGAGTAATTCTGTCTAGGTGGTGACAGCTTCCATGAAGTGGTAAAGTCAGCCCTCCTCTGTTCAGCCAATACACAGCAATATAACATGATCCAATAACCACAGAGGTAGGCTAGAATCCGAACCCCACATTTAAGAGATGACAATTGGGCTTGTTTCCAGAACTGAAGATCCAGTGATCAGTCCGTGCTGCCCAAACAGATCATTTATTTTTAAATGTTTTTATTGGCATTTATATCGACAAAGAACAGTTATACATGGATGCATAACAACATCCGGTTTGTCACGAGTTCGCCCGATAAACATTGCAGAACAGTAACAAAGAAAAGAAAAGGAAAGGAGGAAAAAGGAAAAAAAAAAAAAGGGAAAAAAGGAAAAAACGGGAGACAAAAAACAAACCATAACTTGACCGTCCCGCCTCCCCCCACTGCGTGGGTACCTGCCAGCCCCGCTTTGGGCCTCACTCCAGACACCATCCGGTTGTCTCTTAAAGTCCCAGGGTCAGGGTTGTTGTGAATGTAGCTGTTACGTTTGCTTCAGGGCGACAGTTCGTGGCAGAGGGTGCGCTCAAGGGGGCTTAAAGTCCGTCAGGTAGATCATGTCCTTCAGGAGGGTCTTCCAGGACTCCAGTGTTGCACTCACGTCTTCGCCTCCTCGGTTATTCCCCTCCTCCCAGGCTCTGGTCCATCTCTCCATTTCCCTGCTCCACGGTTCGTATCTGGGGCCTCCTGGGGATTTCCAGGCCATTGCTATCGTTCTCTTCGTTAGAATGCACGCCATGTCCATTAGTTTCACCATATGCTTGATTTTGCTCAGTCTGGGGTATGTGCCCAGGAGGCACTCCTTGGGCGTCCACTCGTACCTTTCCAATCCGGCTCCCCTGCAAGTCCTTTCGACAGCGGACCAAAGTTTCTTGGTTTTAGGGCAAGTCCAAAACATGTGGATTAGGTCTGCATGCTCGCTGGTGCACCATGGGCACACTGGTGGGGTTTTCCTGCTGAATGTGGATACCCTCTGTGGGGTTATGTAGGTCCTATATAAGACATTCAGCTGGATGAGCCTGAACCTGGCGTTGCGGGACACTTCCTTCGGGTGTATCAGGGCCCTGTCCCACTCGCTCTCCGCAATGTCGGTCTCCAGGTCCGCCTCCCACCTTTCCTTCAGGAGTGCACTCCTCGGGTTGCGCCTGTCATTCAGTTGGGCATACAGTCTCGCCGTGGGTTTCCAGCCGTCGCTTAAGTTGTGCATCTCTTGCACGAGGGGGTGGGTTTCCGGTTCCTCTGGCCATGTGCTCCATGTCTTCTTAGCGACCTGTTTCACCCTTTGGTACCATAGGAATTGTCCAGCAGCAAGCCCCTCTTTCATCTGTAGTGAGTCAAATTTTCTGAAGCTTCCATCCTCATACATGTCCCCCCAGGTGTATAAGCCAAAGTTTTCCCATTTCCTCATTGCTGGTAAATCGATGGGTGTCTTACAGACATCAGCGAGCATGGGGATTTCAGGCATGTATGGTTGTCCCAAGTCGAGCGACGTGCGTGCCTTGTTCCAGACTTGTCTCCCCAGCCTCACCAGCATAGGCGGGTCGGGAGGCCCAACCTTTGAGTTCCATGCTACTTCTCTAGGGTGCATTGGGGCTATCAGCTGGCGAAGGAGGCCTGTAAAGCTGTTGGTTCGTCGGACAACCACTTAACAACGTGTGTCAGTTGCGCTGCAAGGTAGTATTTTTGGAATTCAGGCAACTGGATTCCACCCTCTTTGTACGGGAGAGTGAGGGTGTGCAGCGAGATCCTATGTCTGGCCGGGCCCCACAGGAAGTCTCTGATGAGAGATTCCAATTTTCTGAAGAAGGGGGGGGGTATATAGTGCGTTATGTTGGTGAAGTAGTACAGGAATCTCGGTAGTATTATCATCTTCGTGATGGCCACTCTGCCCATCACAGAAAGTGGGAGTCGGGACCAGAATTTGGTGGATTTGCGTACCCCTCGCATTGCTGCTTCCGTGTTGCTTTCATGTGTGGAAGCAGGCGTGTGCATGATGGTGAGTCCGAGATAGCGGAACGCTGCCGTCTGCCATTGAATCCCAATGTCTGGTAGCTCTTCTGTTTCCTTCCCTTGAAGCCCGGCCAGGGGGAAGGAGCATGATTTCTGCCTGCTGAACCTTATCCCGGAGTATGTCGCGAAGTTGTCGAGGATGTCCAGCGCTGTGGGTGCATTCATTCGGGGGTTGCGCAGGTAGAGGAGGACATCGTCTGCATACAGCGAGATGATGTTATCAGTCTCGCCCGTTCTGATCCCTGCGTCGAAGAGCTGCTTCCTGAAGTAGATCGCTACTGGTTCCAGGCCGAGGACGTACAGCATTGGTGACAGTGGGCATCCCTGACTTGTTCCTCTTTGGATGTCCCAGGATCCAGACACCACTCCCCCTGTCTTTACCCTCGCCACTGGGGTGTTGTAGAGCACCTTGATCCATCGTATAAAGCACTCGCCTAGTCCGAACTCCCTCAGGGTCTCGATCAACCATTCCCAGAATATTGAGGCGAACGCCTTTATGGCGTCCAGTGAGAGCACAGCCAGGTCTTCATTGCTCCCTGCGGATTGTGCTATGACGTGCTGGAGCCTCCTCAGGTTGGCTGTGGTGTTGCGCCCCGGGACGAAGCCGTTCTGGTCCTCGTGTATTATAGACCCGATCACCCTGGACAGCCTCTTAGCCAGTATGGTTGTAAGGATTTTGCTGTCGTAGTTCAGCATTGCCAGGGGGCGGTACGAGTCGCACTCATCAGTGGGCTTGCCGGGTTTAAGCATTGGTATTATGAGTGTCTCTCTCATGCTGCCAGGTAGTATGCCGGTCTCATATGCCTCTGCATATACTCCGTGTAACACCGGGGCTAAGATCTCCTCGTAGGCTTTATAAAATTCTGGTGTGAGGCCGTCAGTTCCGGGAGTCTTGCATGTAGAGAGGGACCTAATTGCCTCCGAGATGTCCTCCTTCGTGATGGCTTCTCCCAGCATCTCTCGCTGCTCCGAGCTCAGTTTGGGGAGACCCACTTCGTCCAGGGTGTCTCGGATGTCTTCTATTGGGACCAGCTCATCATGAGCATAGAGCTTGGCATAGAAGTTTGAGAAGACATCGTTGATTGCCTGTTGTGTCCTCTGGGTCACTCCGTGTTCATCCTTGATTTACTTGGGGGCTTGTCTTGGTTGCTTTTTCCTGCACAGCCAGGCCAGTATACTGCCCGGTTTGTCCGCCTCCTTGTGTGCCTTGGCGGTGCGTGTGGAGAAGTCGAATTTGGACAGCCTGTCCCAGGCAAGTCGGCATTCGTCCCTGATTTCTGCTAGCTTGGGTTCCCTCTCACTGGGTGGGGCCGGGCTGTCTTCCAGTCGCCTGATCTCCTCTTCCTTGGCCTCAAGTTCCCTTTTCAGCTGCTTCCTGATTCCGCCTGCTCCTGCTATCACCTCGCCTCTGGTTACTACCTTCATTGCCTCCCAGAGCGTGCTCCTTTTCTCGACCGACCCTGTGTTGATTCTTACGTATTCTTCCAGCTTTTCTCCTAGGGTGCCCTTGAAAGAGGGATCCATCAGGGTCTCCGCGGGCATACGCCACATCGGGATGGGGGGCCTGGGGCCCTTCAGACATAGTTGCATAAGCAGGGGAGAGTGGTCCGAAATCGACCTGCCCAGGTAATCCGCGGAGTGCACCTGTGGGATAAGTTCGCCGTTGATGAAGAAGTAATCTATCCTGGTGTGGAGGCCATGCGGGGATGAGAAGAATGAATAGGACCTATCGGCTGGATGACGGTCCCTCCAAATGTCGACCAGGTCCAGGTTTTCCATTGCGTTGCAAGTGCCCTTGAGACAGAGTTGTTGGTGGTTTGTGGCGTCCTGGACCTGTCCATCTCTTCATTCATGACACAGTTGAAGTCGCCTCCCCACAGGAAGGTGTCCTCTCTGTGGTGCACTATTCTAGTGCATAGTTGTTTCAGGTGGGAAGGGACCCCGTGTTGAGGGAAGTACGAGTTTACTATACATATCCGTGTGTTCTCCAACGTGCCCCACACCACTACATATCTTCCATCCTTATCTGCTTCTGTTCCCATTTGGTGGAATGGTGTGTCTGGGCTTATCCATGTGTATACACCCCGTGCATATTTGGTGTAAGATGCGCCGCTGCCCTGCCCTCCCCAGTAGTCTGCTAGTTTGTGTGTGGCTTCCGCCAGGAGGTGGGTCTCCTGGAGCAGTGCAATCGATACCTTCTTGCGCCTCAGGTAGGAGTGGACGCGGTTCCTCCTTACAAAGGATCCCATCCCCCTGACGTTCCATGTGATTATGTTAAGTTGTGGTGCCATTGCTTGAATACAGTTTCTGTCTTGGGCGGTCCCTTGCCTCTCCAGCACTCGATCTCGTGTTGCTGGGTGCCGTTACTTGCTCTAGTTCTGCGGGTCGGCCAAATGCTTCTCTCGGTGTCAGGTACTCATTTGTTACTTGGGTTGTTTCGGGTAGCGGGGCGGTCTCAACAGTAACACATACAAAATAACTATAACTGGTGCACCCAGCTCCTGCCGGTGAAGTGCAGTGCTCAGGTGCTCTCGCGCAATCTGGCCCCATCTGGGTTTCCGGCGCGAGCAGGGTCGTGCTGGCAACGGGCCTGCACTGGTCTTTCGGGGGTTGTCGTTGCGTGCCCATGTGTGGGAGGCCCGGCCGGCCCCGTAATCATATTGCATTCTCATGTCATGCTGGGGTCCAGCATGCTCGTTGTATTGTGCTGGATTGAAATTCGATGTGCGAATCAGGAGAAAAAGGCTCTGGCTCAAGGCTATCATGCTTTGCGAGCTGCAACGCTGTTGTCAGAGATAACCTCTTCAGGGACCTCGGCCAGGTTGTTGTGTTCCATCCACATGGTGGCCGCGTCCGGGGTTTCAAGAAATATCGCTCTCCCTTTGTAGATCACCTTCAGTCTGGATGGGTACAGCAGCATGTACTTCAGGTTTAGTTGCCTCAGTCTTGCCTTGATTGAGACAAAGGAGTTCCTTGCCCTCTGTACCGATTGTGTATAGTCCGGGTAGATGGTGATTTTGGAGTTGTTTCTGTCAATTGCACCACCCTCCCTGGAAAATCTCAGGATCACTTCCCTGTCTCGGAAGTTGAGAACCTTCGCTATGATGGGTCGGGGGTACGAGCCTGGGGGAGGATTCTTCTGGAGTGATCTGTGGGCTCTCTCTATAGCAAAATCCTGTGACAGCTTCTCAGCCCCAATCTCCTGCTGGATTAGGGATTCAACATATGCGGTTGGGTCGGGAGTCTCTGTCCCCTCAGGGACGCCAAGGATCCTGATGTTATTTCGTCTGGCTCGTCCCTCCGCCTCCTCCGACCTTGCCTCTAGGATGCCCACCTTCCTCCTGAGATCTGCCACCTCGGCTTTTAGGTCTTTCGTGTCCTCCATGGTGTCTTTCTGGGCGGATTCGATGTTAGTGACACGTTCTGTCAGGTTGCAAGCATCTTGACGGATGAGCTGGATATCGGCCTTTACCTCCCCTATCTTAGTGTCTATGAATTCCTTTAGGGCCGCTATTGCCTCAAGTACTTGGCTGTTTGCGGGGCTCTCCCTCTGAGTGTCCTGCGTGCCGCCCCCTTTGGGGTAGATTGGGCGGCTGGGTGGGCTTTGGTCGTCAGGAAGGGGTCCATTGTGGCCGATTTGGGCTTGCTCCTCAGGGTGGACATTGTGGTGCTATTCGCTCGGCTGTTACGCCTCTTCGGGCTGGGTTGCTGCGTGGGCCCCGCCAGTCCGTTTCGCCGGCGGCCCCACCTGCGGTGTTCCGGGTTGTCGTGGTAAGGAGTGTCTGCAGTATGCTCCTCTAGGTCTGGGGGGTACGTGCTGCCCCAGAGTCCCTAGTGTATTGAGCTCGGTGGCGCCGGGTGCAGGGCCGTGTCCTGCCTGGGTGTGTTGGTCGTGATGTTGGCCCCGGGAAGGCCTCTCCCTAGGGCCTGTTCTCCGCAGGGATGGCGGGCTAGGGGCGGCGTCGCGGTATGTCCGGGTAGGCAGGGCTCTCGGGGTCACCCCCGTTGGTTGTGGAGGTTAGTGGTGGGGGGCGCGTGTCGCCCGCGGCCCCAGCGTGCCAGTCGGCCGCAGGCCCCCAGGGTGGGGTAGGTAGCAACCCAGGTGGGCGCCGGGCTCTGGCCGGAGTCCGCAGCTCCCGGCGCGCGTTCCACGCGGCCTAGGGACGCGTCTCACCGCCTCCGGGAACCAGCGTGTGTCGCGGGCCCCAGGTCTCGGCCGCTTCTTCGTTTGTCTTCCTCCGGAGGCTCCACGGGGGGAGTCACGCCTGTTGTCGCGCGGCCCGGATGAGCCAGGTTGCAGGGTGCTGGCGGCGCTAGGGGCCCCTCCGCCGAGGCCGCCCGGGTGTGGGCCGCTGGTTCGCATGGTCCCCAGCGCCCAGCGCCGCGGTCCTCGGTCGATGCGGAGGGCTCCAGGAGGTCCGCGCCGGGTCCCGCCGGATCTCACCTCCTCCGGTCCACCGAACTCCTCCAGGCAACAGGAGGGGCAGCGGCCGCTGCTGGCGCTCCGCCTTCTCCACTCGGGTCAACAGCGTCGGGGCGCCGCGGCCGCCATCTTGCGCGTCTCACTCAGAGTCGGGGGGAACACCGGGCCAGAGCTCCCGCTCGATCCCCGCTGTCCGATTTTCGTCGGGCTGAGCTGCCAGAGAGGGGGGATCGTCCCAGCTTCAAGTGGGTCAGCTTAGATTTGGTGTTGCTAATGAATGGGCTCACTGATCAGGATCGGATTACGGGCTCGGCCGGAGCTCGGGATTTCAGCCTCCTCACGCCATGAGCACCAGGCCACGCCCCCCCAAACAGATCATACCTAGCCAACCCACACAACAATCTTAAGAGGAGAAACATTTTACCTCCTTTTCATTCAGTGAAAACAAATGCTGTTAGCATCTAGTAGCACATGAAATTAGTTATTGACCTGCTCTCAGCCAATTAGAATGCTAAAAGTGCAGTCAACAACTGCTGGTATTGACTGAATTCTGAACTTTTTGTTGCCAGATGGACACTTGGGAACAGCATGACTTTCCAGGCAAGATTTAATTTAAACAATACACTTCCTCTCTAGTAGGACCTTTTTTTTACTGCAACATGCTAATTAACACACTCAAGAGAATGATAACAAAACATGTGAAAATGCTTTCACTTTCTTATAGAGGCATCATTTAATTTTACTTGACACATCAGGCATACTGTTAAGATGGATTTCTAGACTTTGGCCTGATGAACAGATGTTTAAGGGGCCACCCTTGTTATAGTGAACAGGGAAAACTCTGGGAGCTTAGCCAAACTAATCAAGGTAGAAGGGAGAGTGGTCAAGGCTTAGTCTCTGGAGAGGTAAGTGTTGTCAGGGGTACACAATGAGTCCACACAATGAGAAATTAATGATTAGACCTATACAGGCATGTACAACATTACTTATATTTATTATAGGCCAAAGAACACACTATAAAAATGACTTAGAAAAGGTAATGATTTCACACACGACTAATAATATAAAACATATAAACAGTCACAGTTAGTCAGTGTAAAATAAGCAATTGAAACCGACAATACCTGAAAGGGAAGGTAAATAATTACATGTAGTTGTCACGTCCCCCATTACGGCTGCTCGCCCCTTATTACACTTACCTGCAAAGGCAGTCACGGCACACACACCAAGGTGGCAGCATCCTACCCAACGAGCGAGAACACCAGCATGCAATCCAGGTGTTTTCCGTCCTTCATTTCGTTGGCAGTTGCCATGGAGACTCACACACAGCTGGCAGCATCCCCGGTTTTTATGGTCATCCATGCAGCACATAGAGAGACTCCCACAGCAACCTCGATCATCCTGCATCACGTGATTAAGATCATGTGACAATCCTCACGCTGCACGCTTCCGTGGTTCACATCACATGACTGCCTCAAACGAGTTCAAAAGCATCCGAAAACACGGAAGCAGTGCTTCACAGCTAATCTCGTCAGGATTGTTTGGCGTTTCTTGTTTTCCCTTCGAATCACGATTACTATGACCTAGGACTGCTCAACGGACCAGATTTTTGCCTTCACCCTGGATTTTGGAACTGTTTCTTTACGACCTTGGATTGCCTTACGGACTCGATCTTTGTCTACTCCTCGGAATTCGGAACTCCTGTCCCTTACGACCTCAGACTGCTCAACGGACCTGATTTTTGCCTATTCCCTGGATTGCCTCTGATCAATCTCTCTGGAGCTTTGGATCTTTGAACTCTGTATCTTGGAACTTGTGTTTTCGGGTCTTTGCCATCTGACCGAGGTGTTATCCTCCTACAAGCCGTGCGGAACGCCTGGTCTTCCTGCCCTCGACCACCTGTTAACCACTACATTGAAGGCACTACTGTCATACACTGGGGTAAGCCCTATTTCAATTGGTGATTACATTGTATTTTCTTAGTACTGCACCTGTTTAATAAATCACCCATTTCCTAACAGTGGTCTGGGGGTTCTTCCGGTGTTCCTGGTTCCTGATTGACGGCTCACAACACCTGTGGCCTCAAAGATTGCAGAGGCAGTTTATTTCTCCTACCTGTGCGGTACTTGGGGACGGAGGTACGATAATCTGCACGACCATCAAGCTCAGAACAGTAGCACTGACAGTTCACAGGAATTACAACCCTATCTTTTAAAGTCAACCATAGGTTGATTGAGTCCTTGTGCCCAAAGTTCTCACAATTTCCAAAGAGTTTTACGAGTTGGGAAAAAGAGAGGCAATGGGTCCTGACAATATGAAGCTGGTCCAAAAGGTTGTCCAAGGTGTTTACAAGTAAGTAAAATGTATTTCTAGCTTAGGGTTTAAAAGAAATCAAAGTTCTTCATAAACTTTAAAGGGTGGAGATAGGGGTACCGGTAAGTATTATTATAACTTACCACCCATACTCGGATTTTTCCCCAAACCTGGCAGGGCATTAGAGGGTCACCTGAGGTAGCTTTACCCACCATTGGGTCCAGTTAAAGAAGTCCAGGAGCTGCGGGTTCAAGAAGCATTCCAGTCAGGGACATGAGCTATATGCAAACTCTTCTCGCAGATCAATGTAGCAGGCACTGATGAAGAACTCTACAGGATCCTCGACTATATACGGGAAAGCCAGCATCTTGCAAGAAGGTGACTTATATGACAAGCTGAAGACCTCTGAAAATCTGAGTCAAAACGCAGAACGGCGACGCTTATACCCTGGTCGCCCAAACTGGAGTTTGTCGGTCCACTAGTTGGCTAAGGAATGCTTCAGAAGACTCCAAACTGCAGGCCACCGAGAAGACATTGAGAATGGTTGTTCCCACCACTCCAAAGGGTTCAAGCACAAACAAGAGTCTTCTGAGATCAGTTGCCAGACAGGGCTCCACCACGACTGCAGCAAAGGTTGGTCACCACCAGGCCTTTTCAGGATCAGGGTCTTGCGATGTCTCCATAACTATGCAGGATACCTGGCTCCTCTTCTGCTCTGGGAAATGGCTGCAGGACTACTGTTTTTATCCTAATGTCCAGGTGAGCACAGATACTCAGCCCAACCAACGGAAGATCTTCCGTTCACACACACCCCAGCAATCAGGGTCGACTGTTGGTGAAACTCATGCATACACTCCAGACATACAGAAACCAGTTTGTGGATTGGTACCAGTCAGTTCCATCCCACTTCTAGGCTTCCAACACACATGGCCTGCACTAGCCGGCAAAAAGCAGTGCTTTCCTGGGTAAATGCATTACATTATGAGGACATTCCTGACCTGAAAAGGTAGGAATAAGACTAAAGGACAAAATGGCCAAAGAGCAAGCTAAACACCTTATGCCACAGCCATGTTAGGGCACTAGCCAAAGTTAGTAGTCAAATGCGGTAAATGTGAGAGAGCTACATAAAAATACAGTAAAAATTAAAAAAAAGTATCTCCTGCCACCATCTTGTCTTTAGGCGCATGTAAAAGTAACCATAAATCCTTTGAGTATAGTAGGTGATACAAAAGTATCCCCATTGCACTGCATTGGAAGCTGCATTGTGCAATAGTCAGTTTCCCCATAACAAGTGAGCAAAAAGTCAGTGGAGTGAAGTTGGAGGCTTCACTTCACTGTAAAAAGTTGGACAAGGTGTAAAAACAAACGTTTAGGGGTCGATTCATGGAATTAATGTGCGCCGAAAATTCGCGCGCAGAGGTGCCAAAACGTACGATTCGCAGTAAAAGTGTGAAAATCGCAGTGCAAGTGCGAAAATCGCAGGGAAACCAGCGCACTTCGATTCATGGAAGTCTGTGCGCAATTAAAACATTGGATGTGCGCTGAAAATGTGCGCCGCGCACGCCGGCGCACAGGTCATCCAACAGCGTGCGCCACGGCCACTGCGAAATCACACATAGCGTGGCCCACATCACAAAAGTAGGCAGAACACGGGGCGTAACACTCGGAATGGGGATCAACGTGTGAAAATATGGGCGTCACGGGGGAAGTACAGGGGGCAAGTGCGCGGAACGCCCACACGCTCGCCTACAACCCGTATTCATGGAATCGAATAGGGCAAACCAACGCACGGTCAGAGACGTGCACAGGGCCAAACAAGTACACCACAAGAAGGCAGGCGGTAGCGTCCCTGCGCCTGAAATAAATGTGCATCAAAATGTGCGATAACAAAAAGCACCCATATACAGCCATGATGAATGGTCCATACAGTGGCCCTCTAGGCCAAATGAGGTGCCAAGGGGTACCGACAAACACAGACACCCGCTGTGTGAAAAATAGCGTGTGCATGTGTACCTGGGTGCACGGGAAGTCCCACACGCGATTGGCCTGGGTACGTGTACTCTGGGGTGCGTGGGAAGTTCCACATGTGATTAGCCTGGATATGTGTACTGCGGGGTGCGCGGGAAGTTCCACACGTGATTGGCCTGGGTACGTGTGTTTCGCGGTGCGCGGGAAGTTCCACATGCGATTAGCCTGGGTACGTGTGTTTTGGGGTGCGCGTGAAGTTCCACATGCGATTGGCCTGGGTACGTGTACTTCTGGGTGTGCGGGAAGTTCCACACGCGATTGGCCTGGGTACGTGTACTTCGGGATGCGCGGGAAGTTCCACACGCGATTGGCCTGGGTACGTGTACTTCGGGGTGCGCGGGAAGTCCCACACGCGATTAGCCTGGGTACGTGTACTACGGGGTGCGCGGGAAGTTCCACACGCGATTGGCCTGGGTACGTGTGTATCGGGGTGCGCTGGAAGTTCCACACGCGATTGGCCTGGGTACGTGTACTTCGGGGTGCGCGGGAAGTTCCACACGCGATTGGCCTGGGTACGTGTATTCCGAGGTGCGTGGGAAGATTCACACGCGATTTCAGCAGGGTACGTGTATTTAGGTGGTGCCGGGGAATGCTACACGTGATCTGGCCGTGTGGGTCCTCTCAGGTGTTCCCTCTACACTCTCCACGGCCCCTGCAGGCAGCCCACACCACAGGGGACTACCCTGCACCCCTGCTCATGTCCCACAGGCAACCCATCCACCATGGCCATGCCCCCCAGCCAACCCACATGTCACCTTGCACTACTGATCACCAACACATGTCTCCCTGCACCCCCACCCCCCAGCCACCAGGGGCACCCTCCACCAGGCCCCCACCCATGTCTACCACCACCCCCACCCCCCAGCCACCAGGGGCTGCCTCCACCAGGCCCCCACCCATGTCTACCACCACCCCCAGCCCCCAGCAGTGCAGGGGCAGCCTCCACCAGGCCCCCACTCATGTCCAACTCATGTCTCCCTGCACCCCCAACCCCCCAGCCACCAGGGGCAGCCTCCACCAGGCCCCCACCCATGTCTACCACCACCCCCACACCCCAGCCACCAGGGGCAGCCTCCACCAGGCCCCCACCCATGTCTACCACCACCCCCACCCCCCAGCAGTGCAGGGGCAGCCTCCACCAGGCCCCCACTCATGTCCCCTATCACCCCCACCCCCCATCCACCATGGGCAGCCTCCACCAGGCCCCCACTCATGTCTCCCATCACCCCCACCCCCCAGCCACCAGGGGCAGCCTCCACCAGGCCCCTACTCATGTCTCCCATCACTCCCACACCCCAGAAGTGCAGGGGCAGCCGCCACCAGGCCCCCACTCATGTCTCCCTGCACCCCTACCCCCCAGCCACGCGGGGCAGCCTCCACCAGGCCCCCACCCATGTCTACCACCACCCCCACCCCCCAGCAGTGCAGGGGCAGCATCCACCAGCCCCCACTCATGTCCCCCTGCACCCGCACCCCCCAGCCACCAGGGGCACCCTCCACCAGGCCCCCACCCATGTCTACCACCACCCCCACCCCCCAGCAGTGCAGGGGCAGCCTCCACCAGGCCCCCACCCATGTCTACCACCACCCCCACCCCCCAGCAGTGCAGGGGCAGCTTCCACCAGGCCCCCACTCATGTCCTGCTCATGTCTCCCTGCACCCTCGCCCCCCAGCCACCAGGGGCAGCCTCCACCAGGCCCCCACCCATGACTACCACCACCCCCACCCCCAGCCACCAGGGGCAGCCTCCACCAGGCCCCCACTCATGTCCCCCTGCACCCCCACCCCACAGCCACCAGGGGCACCCTCCACCAGGCCCCCACCCATGTCTACCACCACCCCCACCCCCCAGCAGTGCAGGGGCAGCCTCCACCAGGCCCCCACCCATGTCTACCACCACCCCCACCCCCCAGCAGTGCAGGGGCAGCTTCCACCAGGCCCCCACTCATGTCCTGCTCATGTCTCCCTGCACCCTCGCCCCCCAGCCACCAGGGGCAGCCTCCACCAGGCCCCCACCCATGACTACCACCACCCCCACCCCCAGCCACCAGGGGCAGCCTCCACCAGGCCCCCACTCATGTCCCCCTGCACCCCCACCCCACAGCCACCAGGGGCACCCTCCACCAGGCCCCCACCCATGTCTACCACCACCCCCACCCCCCAGCAGTGCAGGGGCAGCCTCCACCAGGCCCCCACTCATGTCTCCCTGCACCCCCACCCCCAGCCACCAGGGGCAGCCTCCACCAAGCCCCCACCAATGTCTACCACCACCCCCACCCACCAGCCACCAGGGGCAGCCTCCACCAGGCCCCCACCCATGTCTACCACCACCCCACCCCCCAGCCACCAGGGGCCACCTCCACCAGGCCCCCACTCATGTCTCCCTGCACCCCCACCCCCCAGCCACTAGGGGCAGCCTCCACCAGGCCCCCACTCATGTCTCCCATCACCCCCACCCCCCAGCAGTGCAGGGGCAGCCTCCACCAGGCCCCCACTCATGTCCCCCTACATCCCCAACCCCCAGCCACCAGGGGCACCCTCCACCAGGCCCCCACCCATGTCTACCACGATCCCCACCCCCCAGCAGTGCAGGGGCAGCCTCCACCAGGCCCCCACCCATGTCTACCACCACCCCCACCCCCCAGCAGTGCAGGGGCAGCTTCCACCAGGCCCCCACTCATGTCCTGCTCATGTCTCCCTGCACCCTCGCCCCCCAGCCACCAGGGGCAGCCTCCACCAGGCACCCACCCATGACTACCACCACCCCCACCCCCAGCCACCAGGGGCAGCCTCCACCAGGCCCCCACTCATGTCCCCCTGCACCCCCACCCCACAGCCACCAGGGGCACCCTCCACCAGGCCCCCACCCATGTCTACCACCACCCCCATCCCCCAGCAGTGCAGGGGCAGCCTCCACCAGGCCCCCACCCATGTCTACCACCACCCCCACCCCCCAGCAGTGCAGGGGCAGCTTCCACCAGGCCCCCACTCATGTCCTGCTCATGTCTCCCTGCACCCTCGCCCCCCAGCCACCAGGGGCAGCCTCCATCAGGCCCCCACCCATGACTACCACCACCCCCACCCCCAGCCACAAGGGGCAGCCTCCACCAGGCCCCCACTCATGTCCCCCTGCACCCCCACCCCACAGCCACCAGGGGCACCCTCCACCAGGCCCCCACCCATGTCTACCACCACCCCTACCCCCCAGCAGTGCAGGGGCAGCCTCCACCAGGCCCCCACTCATGTCTCCCTGCACCCCCACCCCCAGCCACCAGGGGCAGCCTCCACCAAGCCCCCACCAATGTCTACCACCACCCCACCCACCAGCCACCAGGGGCAGCCTCCACCAGGCCCCCACCCATGTCTACCACCACCCCACCCCCCAGCCACCAGGGGCCGCCTCCACCAGGCCCCCACTCATGTCTCCCTGCACCCCCACCCCCCAGCCACTAGGGGCAGCCTCCACCAGGCCCCCACTCATGTCTCCCATCACCTCCACCCCCCAGCAGTGTAGGGGCAGCCTCCACCAGGCCCCCACTCATGTCCCCCTACACCCCCAACCCCCAGCCACCAGGGGCACCCTCCACCAGGCCCCCACTCATGTCTACCACCACCCCCACCCCCCATCCACCAGGGGCAGCCTCCACCAGGCCCCCACCCATGTCTACCACCACCCCCACCCCCGAGCCACCAGGCGCAGCCTCCACCAGGCCCCCACTCATGTCTACCACCACCCCACCCCCCAGCCACCAGGGGCAGCCTCCACCAGGCCCCCACTCATGTCTCCCATCACCCCCACCCCCCAGCAGTGCAGGGGCTGCCTCCACCAGGCCCCCTCTCATGTCCCCCTACACCCCCGACCCCCAGCCACCAGAGGCAGCCTCCACCAGGCCCCCACTCATGTCTACCACCACCCCCACCCCCCAGCCACCAGGGGCACCCTCCACCAGGCCCCCACCCATGTCTAAAGCCAGCAGTGCAGGAGCAGCCTCCACCAGGCCCCCACCCACGTCTACCACCGCCCCCACCCCCCAGCAGTGCATGGGCAGCCTCCACCAGGCCCCCATTCATGTCCAACTCATGTCTCCCTGCACCTCCACCCCCAGCCACCAGGGGCAGCCTCCACCAGGCCCCCACCTATGTCTACCACCACCCCCACCCCCCAGCCACCAGGGGCAGCCTCCACCAGGCCCCCACTCATGTCTCCCTGCACCCCCATCCCCCAGCCATCAGGGGCACCCTCCACCAGGCCCCCACCCATGTCTACCACCACCCCCACCCCCCAGCCTCCAGGGGCAGCCTCCACCAGGCCCCCACCCATGTGTACCACCACCCCCACCACCCAGCTACCAGGGGCAGCCTCCACCAGGCCCCCACTCATGTCTACCCCAAGCCACCAGGGGCAGCCTCCACCAGGCCCCCACCCATGTCTACCCCCACCCCCCAGCCACCAGGGGCAGCCTCCACCAGGCCCCCACTCATGTCTACCACCACCCCCCCAGCCACCAGGGGCAGCCTCCACCAGGCCCCCACTCATGTCCCCCTGAACCCCCACCCCCCAGCCACAAGGGGCACCCTCCACCAGGCCCCCACCCATGTCTACCACCACCACCACCCCCCAGCAGTGCAGGGGCAGCCTCCACCATGCCCCCACCCATGTCTACAACCACCCCCACCCCCCAGCAGTGCAGGGGCAGCCTCCACCAGGCCCCCACTCATGTCCAACTCATGTCTCCCTGCACCCCCACCCCCCAGCCACCAGGGGCAGCCTCCACCAGGCCCCCACTCATGTCTCCCATCACCCCCACCCCCCAGCAGTGCAGGGGCAACCTCCACCAGGCCCCCACTCATGTCTCCCATCACCCCCACCCCCCAGCAGTGCAGGGGCAGCCTCCACCAGGCCCCCACTCATGTCTATCACCACCCCCACCCCCCAGCAGTGCAGGGGCAACTTCCACCAGGCCCCCACTCATGTCTATCACCACCCCCACCCCCCAGCAGTGCAGGGGCAGCCTCCACCAGGACCCCACCCATGTCTACCACCACCCCCACCCCCCTGCCACCAGGGGCAGCCTCCACCAGGCCCCCACTCATGTCTCCCTGCACCCCCACCCCCCAGCCACCAGGGGCACCCACCACCAGGCCCCCACCCATGTCTACCACCACCCCCACCCCCCAGCAGTGCAGGGGCAGCCTCCACCAGGCCCCCACAATCTAGATCCCTGGCCCTTATGGTCAGCCTCCAAATGCCTAACACCCACCCGAGTATTGCATCCACCCACTTAGAAATGGCAAAAACATGATTGAACCACAATTGCAAGTTTTCAAATGAACACATGTCCCTCACATACACCCAATGGGTGTCAGTGAAGGTCAAAACCCATATCATGATATGCATGAAACCAATGAGATGATACTACACATTGAAGTTTGATGAAAAAATATGTATTAAACGCAACATAAATTGAATCAAAAATAAATAAACAATAATTGAATTTTTTTTAAAATAAACCAGCAGGTACGTGAAAAAATGCAAAACCACAAATCATAATGCAAACGAAAGGTGTCCAAAGTCACAGTCCACAAAAGTTAATCCAATGTAAAATTAAAATCGAAAACCATTGCTCCATGGGGAAATCATAATAAAATTAAAATCCAAAAGTCAACTATGTACAGATAAACAATCCAGGGTCCATGATCCCAACCTAAGAAATGAAACCTATCTAATAACACTACCTAAAATAATAAACTATATACAAAAATATGGCCCATTGTCCAAAAGGTCCAAAAGAAATGCTAAACCAAAGGAAACCTAACACTAACTACAGAACTATTTACAAGGGCAGCGGGCTAGTCCGACAGCTCACTTTGGGATGTTCCAGGCCAGGGCATCATCGAACTCCTGCTCAATGTCCCGGAGGCGCTCCTCCTCCATGGCCCCGAGGGTCCGCAGGGCCGTCCACATGTTCCCCCCAAACTCCCTGCGGATTGCCTCGAGGCACTCGGCACGCCTCAGGGCCCTCCGCATGGAGTTCTCCGCCCTGACCATAGTGAGCCGTGCCTCTTCTGCCCGCTGCCGCTCCGCATCTATGGCGTGGCCCAACCGCTGCCACACGGAAGACACTTCCCATCCTGGGTCCTCCTGCCCTCCGGCCGATGCCTGCCCCTCAGATGTGGAAGGCCCCGAGCCATCATGGCTCCCACCACGTTGCTGCTGCTGCGGCTCTGCCCGTGCACTGCCTCCTGCTGCCTGAACATCCTCCGCTGGCTGGGGTGCAGTCGTTGATGTGGCCACCCCTGCTGGACGTCCAACTCCCGACTCTGGCAGGGATGCCTCCTCCACCAGCCTGGCCGCACCGTCAGAGGCAGCTCCACGGGGCACCCAGGTGACTGATGGGTGGGAAGATGGCACGGAGGACGACTGGCGCATAGGGTGTTCAGTTGAAGAGGGGGTCGTAGCAAGCCCCATCAAACGGAGGAATCCGGCCTGGGTGACCTGTCCCAGTAGGCCGACGCGGTCAACGAGCCATTCGAGATGACGTGCAGTCTCCTCATGAAAAGACTGCAGGTCACCTCGCATGGCTCGTTGACGCAACGCCACACCAGTCAGGACAGGCTCAACCCGGACCCGGATAGCCACGTCCGCAGGCAGAGGAAGGCCAGTTGTCGTGAGCTCATCCCCTGCCTGAAAACGGGTCTGGACGTAGGCATCCCTGCTGGTGCAAGATGATGCAGTGACAGGATCAGGGACAGGATTGCACACAGGCACCTCCGCGGCGACCTGTGCTGCCTCCTGTCCCTGGTCCTGCACTGCACCACTAGCACCAGTGGAATCCTCACCTCCAGACCCCGTCTCTGTTGCTTGCACGGCCTCCTCCTCCACCAAACCCCCCACCAACCTGGATGACTCTGTGCCATCTTCCCCCGTTGTGCCCTGTGGGGTCCCAGCTGCCCTTTCTGCTGCCGAGGAGTCCAACTCCGACCTACGCCTCTTGGACCTCCCCCGGCAGCTGCGGCCTGGGACGCGGCACCGGACTCCTCACTCCCCGACGAGATCACAACCTGGGAGGGGAGCCGGGCCTTGCGTCTCCGGCTGGCGGTGCGATCCCCGCCGCTGTGCTCCACAGCACCTTCTCCGCCCTCTTCATCAGTTCAGGCTGCAGATGGGGAGAAATGAAACACAGGCATCAGGGCACTGTACAATGGACACATACACACATGACAGTTGCACATGAGTGGCATTGGCAAACCTCAGACATGGCATCACAATCGGCAACACACATGTCATTTCTACATGCACACATGAGCCATACCACAGCCACATCGCAACTGCCAGCACCATCCATACACATACAACAGCATCAGCAGGCAAAGGTGAACCAGACATCACATGCAACACAGGGAGTGCACTACACATGCACGCACACCACCACACTTGCATGCATGTGTACACCTCAGCCAACTGTTGCAGTGTTCCGATGGGCATCCATGTCACATTTGCCAATCAGGCTTCCACATCCCGCTGTCACAGGCATCCATGTTGCCTCATTGTTGCACCCTTGTCAAATACACACACATGCACATGTACACAGTGCTGATACATGCAGCTGAAAACAACATACATGCGTGACATCACGACCATGCCTACTTACATACACATTCATCCAAACATGTGTGCCCACGCAACTGCATTTGGCATGCAAGCCTACACACACAAGCACCATCCATGTCTCACACATGACAGCCCTCGCATGTGTCAGCCGCACGGCCCTGTACACCCCCACCCATACTCGGCCCCATTCAAACATATGTGCAACCGGCACACTACTGGCACATCACCACACGCACAGCTTACAATCATGATGCATGTACACTTACCGCTCGACTCCAGACGGGTCTGCCTCTCAAGGACCTGGACGTGGAGCGCTGGGGATATGCGTTCCAGGACCCTCATCTGATCTTCCGACAAGTGGCCCCGGCGCCCCTTAGCATCCGCTGCCTTCAAGATGCGCCGGGCCTTGTTCAGGGTCATGGACCTGAAGTCCTCCCAGCGCTTCTTGACATGTTGGAAGTCGCGGACTGCCACCCCCTCCGCGTTGAGGGCAGTCACGATGTTGGTCCAGATCCGAGTCCATCCTTCCTTGATGCCGCGCACCGTTCCGTATAGGGCATCATACTGCCCCAGGACTTGCTCCACCAGGACACCAACTTCCCTGGCACTGAAGCTGGTGCCCATCTGCCTCTCTGGCCGGGGGTTGTCAGTGGTGCCAGATGTTGCAGTGCCCGACATGACAACCCCAGAGGCAGGAGTGGGTGGGCAACTGGGTCCTGGGGCTGGGCTGTGGAGCGATGGAATCCCAGTCGGGAGTCTTCGGTTCCAGCAGGGGTGGTCACAGCAACAGCACCCCTGGCTGATGTGCAGGCAGCAAATGGCAGAGCACGTGGGCAGCAGGCAGTCAGGCAGCAGCAGATGGCAGGTGGGAGCGTGCTCGGGGCTCTGGGGGGCAGTAATTCGGCCTTCTGGGCAGGAGCGTGGTCTTCCGTGTGCTTACGCGTGGCCAGCTTGATACGGAGTGATTTTGCACGTGAAAATCCTGCACGTCTGCGTGTAAATCGAGGAAAGGCCCTTAGCGCGTATGCACGTCAGCACGCATATGCGATTTCATTGGACCAAAGGCCCTTAGCGCGTGAGCGTGTCTGTGACGTGACGCGCGTGGGTGTTTAGGCACCCTGGACCGAGTTGCCTTGCCAACTCTGGTCGCACTCTGGTGTGATTGGCCCAAGTGGTGAGCCTCCCTGCTCACCACTTAGCGTGTGTTGATTGACAGCTAGGCTGAATGAATGGGGGTTTTCTGCATAAAAGGAGGGATTTTGGGACTGGATCTTCAGAAGTCGCCACAGGACCTAAGAATCCGACGAGGGTAAAGCTTAGCCGACCTGCACGACAACACCTCCGGTGGAGCCCTGCGGAACCGACTCACCACTTCCCGACGACAGAAGAGATCTCCCTGCCGAAGAGTCTCTTCCCCTGAATGGTGGGAACAACCAGTCCCCTTTGCTTTTTCTTCGCCTCAGGACGCAGTGGTCGAATTGCCCGTGCAGAGCACCTCGGTACCACAACAAAAAGGTGGTGCCTTGTGACGGAGCACTCCGCGGCTGGTCTCTTCCCTGCTGGTGCACCGGAATTCACTTTTCTTCGACAACGAGATCATCTCTACTCTTGGCAAAGACCCGACGTGCATCCACCACCAGGAACAACTGCCCCCGCCGGAGCTGCCCTCCACAAACAAGGTACCGTGTCCACCTGGCTTCCCTTTCGATCGGATCGAGTGAGGTGTCTTAATCCTCTCCTTTCCGTTGGGTCGCCTCCAAGCTTTCTCACGTATTGTTCTGAACTGGTTCAATCTTCCAATAACAATTTGCTACACAGACTCGAACACATTTCCACAAAGACACTTTTTGGGACCTATCGCCTTGCCTCTCTCCGAGTGGGCCTGGCCTCTGAACTTTATGATCTATTGTGGTTCTTGTCTTCTTGCCTTGCATTTTTCCTGTGAAGTCTTGAACTGTGTTGATTTCGTAACCTGCTTATTTTTCTCTCCCGTCCTAACTGATATTAGAGTGCCATCTAGGTTGAGGCATACACCTCTGTCTGCAAATAAGTGATGCCGGTAGAACCTAGACTTGTTGAAATATTGTTAGGGGGATTGATCGTTTCTTCTTCGTAGAGTAATTGTATTTGACTTGTTTGCCGTGATAGTGCCATAGTGTTTTCGATAGATGTTCCGTTATAAATAAATACCTTAATATCTTTACACTCAGCCTTGTTGCGTGTTTGCTTGTCTTACTGTGAAGAATTGCCCTATATTGTATACTCCACATACTGCTTAACTCTTCTTGAGGGAAGTCTGACTGCTCAGCCACAGCTACCAAGTGAATCTGAGTGGTACAGACTGCTACCAAGTGGGTTTACTGCCAAACACCTGTAGTCCTAAATCTTTTGCAGTGGTCCCAGAGGGAACTGCACAGGTTTCCGCCTAACAGACATGAGTGGGGGCCTGGTGGAGGCTGCCCCTGCACTGCTGGGGGGTGGGGGTGGTGGTAGACATGGGTGGGGGCCTGGTGGAGGCTGCCCCTGCACTGCTGGGGGGTGGGGGTGATGGGAGACATGAGTGGGGGCCTGGTGGAGGTTTCCCCTGCACTGCTGGGGGGTGGGGGTGATGGGAGACATGAGTGGGGGCCTGGTGGAGGCTGCCCCTGCACTGCTGGGGGATGGGGGTGATGGTAGACATGGGTGGGGTCCTGGTGGAGGCTGCTCCTGCACTGCTGGGGGGTGGGGGTGGTGATAGACATGAGTGGGGGCCTGGTGGAGGTTGCCCCTGCACTGCTGGGGGGTGGGGGTGATGGGAGACATGAGTGGGGGCCTGGTGGAGGCTGCCCCTGCACTGCTGGTGGGTGGGGGTGATGGGAGACATGAGTGGGGGCCTGGTGGAGGCTGCCCCTCGTGGCTGGGGGTGGGGGTGGTGATAGACATGGGTGGGGGCCTGGTGGAGGCTGCCCCTGCACTGCTGGGGTGTGGGGGTGCAGGGGGACATGTGTGGGAGCCTGGTGGAGGCTGCCCCTGCACTGCTGGGGGGTGGTGGTGGTGGTAGACATGGGTGGGGGCCTGGTGGAGGCTGCCCCTGGTGGCTGGGGGGTGGGGGTGCAGGGAGACATGAGTTGGAAATGAGTGGGGGGCTGGTGGAGGCTCCCCCTGCACTGCTGGGGGGTGGGGGTGGTGGTAGACATGGGTGGGAGCCTGGTGGAGGCTGCCCCTGGTGGCTGGGGGGTGGGGGTGCAGAGGGACATGTGTGGGAGCCTGGTGGAAGCTGCCCCTGCACTGCTGGGGGGTGGGAGTGATGGGAGACATGAGTGGGGGCCTGGTGGTGGCTGCCCCTGGTGGCTGGGGGGTGGGAGTGATAGGGGACATGAGTGGGGGCCTGGTGGAGGCTGCCCCTGCACTGCTGGGGGGTGGGGGTGATAGGGAAATGAGTGGTGGCCTGGTGGAGGCTGCCCCTGGTGGCTGGGGGGTGGGGGTGATGGGAGACATGAGGGGGGGCCTGGTGGAGGCTGCCCCTGGTGGCTGGGGGGTGGGGTGATGGGAGACATGGGTGGGGGCCTGGTGGAGGCTGCCCCTGGTGGTTGGGGGTGCAGGGGGACATGCGTTGGTGGGCAGTAGTGCAAGGTGACATGTGGGTTGGCTGGGGGGCATGGCCATGGTGGATGGGGTGCCTGCAGGACATGTGCAGGGTAGGCCCCTGTGGTGTGGGCCACCTGCAGGGGCCGTGGAGGGTGTAGAGGGAACACCTGGGAGGACCCACACGTGCAATTCACGTGTGGTGCTCCCCGCGCACCCCTGGAATACACGTACCCTGCTGCTTTTGCGTGTGATACTTCCCGCGCACCCCTGAAATACACGTACCCTGCTGTTTTTGCGTGTGATACTTCCCGCGCACCCCTGGAATACATGTACCCTGATGGAATCGCGTGTGATACTTCCCGCGCACCCCTGAGATACACGTACCCTGCTGCTTTAGCGTGTGATACTTCCTGCGCACCCCTGAAATACACGTACCCTGCTGCTTTTGCGTGTGATACTTCCCGCGCACCCCGGAAATACACGTACCCTGCTGCTTTTGCGTGTGTTACTTCCCATGCACCCTTGATACACACGTACACAGGACAATCGCGTGTGGAACTTCCCGCGAACCACTGAAATACACGCTCCCCGTTTGGCGTTTGCTGTTTGCCAGCCCTGTGAACTGGTCCAGGGTTAGCGCAGCCCTTTGCGATTATTTGGGGATTTTGAAGGCTTTTCCTTGCGCGAGGGCGTTCTTGGGGGCGTAACTGGCGCTGCTGCAGGGTCGCTGCGCCACGCTGCGCCACGGCTGGTTTTGGATGCGAAAATCCATGAATACGCTGTGCGCGGAAATCGATTTTAGCGCACGCGACTGGCGCAGACATTCGCACGGGCACGCTGTGCGCCAGCCGCGTGCGCCACTTTTGTGCGAATTTCTATGAATTACCCTGTAAATGTTTGAGGGTCAACAGAACATGGAGGCAAAGTTACTTCAAGAAACAAAATTCCTAACACATGCTTGTGTTAAATCTGAGTTCAATCATGCTAATTAAGTATTACAAAATAAAACCACATATAATGGACTAACTCATTTTGGCTAAAAGCAATTTTTTTTACTTCAGTGCAAAATGTCCAAATACTACTGTCATGTGCAAACAGCCTTATAGACCTCTGAAGGGGTCATTATCGCTCGGGATAATGACCCATGTCCAGTTTATGGCTCTCAGCTTCGCCTCAGGCCATAACTTGGTGGTCGGTCATTATCCCCCAATAACGACCCCTCCCTCGGTCTATATGGCTATATTACATCATTGCAAACTTTAAATCCATCCTGCTGACAATCACAGGGAACTGGTCTGATAACAGCACCCACATCATGCTTGACACAATGATGCAGAACAATAACAATAATATCATAATGGCAGGAGATCTTAATCCTCATCTGGATGATCCCTCTACAAAAAGGCAACAACCTGCGTCCTCCCTACATCCAATCTAGGGACGGATCAACTGATGCACACTCCTACTCATGTGATGGTCTTTACCTTGGGCACCATGCTGGCAAGAGAGGCTACTATCACAGACCTCGAGGCAACCACGTTTTTTGGTCCCACTACTGTCTCATCTCAGGAAAATTCCCACCTATGAACAAAGAAGGGCCCCGTTTAATGGATTAAAACATACCCATATGAAATTATAGACCCTACAACATGGTCTCTTAACATAATTTTACTGAATAATTCAGCCATTGCAATTTCCAGTCCAAAAACATGAATGGCCTAGAAGGTTGCATCGTGACATGCCAGAACGATATTCAGATGTAATTAAATATCCTAGCTGCCTGAAAGCAAATAAATTAAAAAACAACTCAAAAGCCAAAATTATTTTTGAATATTCACAAAAAGAATATTCACATTATTTTTAGGAGATTGATATTTGGTAGAATCTAGTGTGACCCCTATAATATACATTTTATTAAGAAAAGGAAGCACCCCTGGACTGAAACGCTGTTATACACTTGAGGCACTAATTATGGTCACCCACGCTGGCCTTTGTGCATGTTCAGAATGTTCAAAGTTAACTTTGTATTTCTTTGCTGCTGGTAGTTCAGTAAAGAAGGTAAGTGCATTATGCATGCCTCTTTCTATATATTAAAATCGTGATTTTCTTCCACAGCTAAAACAATTGCTATTGTCTGCAATTAAGTGTGTGTAGGTGTGTTTAAAGGTGTTTAGAATTTATCAAAATCAAAGGTGTTAACATTTAAGTATGTTGTTTATGTTCATGAGTCATGCATGCATTCTCTCTGTTGTTTTCTTGTTTTCTTTTTCCTAAACCTATGTTAGGCGGAAACCTGTGCAGTTCCCTCTGGGACCACTGCAAAAGATTTAGGACTACAGGTGTTTGGCAGTAAACCCACTTGGTAGCAGTCTGTACCACACAGATTCACTTGGTAGCTGTGGCTGGGCAGTCAGACTTCCCTCAAGAAGAGTTAGACAGTATGTGGAGTATACAACATAGGGCAATTCTTCACAGTAAGACAAGCAAACACGCAACAAGGCTTCAGTGTAATGATATAAAGGTATTTATTTATAACGGAACATCTATCGAAAACACTCTGGCACTATCACGGCAAACAATTCAAATACAATTACTCTACGAAGCAAAAGATCAATCCCCCTAACAATAATTCGACAAGTCTAGGTTTTACCAGCATCACTTATTTGCAGACAGAGGTGTATGCTGCCACCTAGATGGCACTCTAGTATTCGTTAGGACGGGAGAGAAAAATAAGTAGGTTACGAAATCAACAAAGTTCAATACTTCACGGGAAAAATGCAAGGCAAGAAGACAAGAACCACAATAGATCCTAAAGTTCAGAGGCCAGGCCCACTCAGAGAGAGGCAAGGCGATATGTCCCAAAAAGTCTCTTTGTGGAAATGCGTTTGAGTCTGTGTAGCAAATTTTTATTGGAAGATTGAACCAGTTCAGAACAATACGCTAGAGAAAGTTAGTAGGCGACCCTATGGAGAGGCGAGGATTAAGACACCTCACTCTATCCGGCAACAAGGGAAGCCAGGCGGACACAGTACCTTGATTGTGGAGGGCAGCTCCGGCGGGGGCAGTTGTTCCTGGTGGTGGATGCACGTCGGGTCTTTGCCAAGAGTAGAGATGATCTCGTCGTCTAAGAAAAGTGAAATCCGGTGCACCACCAGGGAAGAGACCAGCCGCGGAGTGCTCCGTCACAAGGCACCACCTTTTGGTCGCGGTACAGGGGTAGTGGCTATCCGGTTACCAAGGTGCTCTGCACGGGCAATTCGACCACTGCGTCCTGAGGCGAAGAAAAAGCAAAGCACTTGTTCCCACCAGTCAGGGGAAGAGACTCTCCGGCAGGGAGATCTCCTCTGTTGTTGGGAAGTGGTGAGTCGATTCAGCAGGGCTCCACCGGAGGTGTCGTCGTTGCAGGTCGGCTCAGCTTTACCCTCGTTGGATTCTTAGGTCCTGTGGCGACTTCTGAAGATCCAGTCCCAAAAACCCTGCTTTTATGCAGAAAACCCCCATTCATTCAGCCTAGCTGTCAATCAACACACGCTAAGTGGTGAGCTGGCAGCCTCACCACTTGGGCCAATCACACCAGAGTGCGACCGGAGTTGGCAAGGCAACTCGATCCAGGGTGCCTAAACCCCCTCCCACACCCCTGTGGTAACCCAGACAGAATGGCACCACTTTGGAGGGTCTCTGTACGGAAGCCCGCCAAAAGTGGAACAAAGGGCTCGACCTTTGGTTTAGGAGTCACAGAGACAAACACAGATGCCATTTTAAAAACCGAGTTCTGGCAGAAAATACCATCCGATAGACTTATTTAAGATAAGTAGACCGGTGGTACATTAGAGATTAACGAGAAAAAGTATCAATCTCTAACAATGGGAAGAATCCCATAGGGTTATATTCGGGGTCGAACATAACAAGTAGTTTCCACTGCCACCAGCCAAAACTCGACGAGGGGGGACGGGACAGTGCCCCCTCGAATAACAGACCCAGGAGTAATCGAATTACCCCTACTAGTACGTCCACAATAGGATGGTTTGTACTAGTTCTGTTAGTAAATTTAGGTCTAGTAAAGCCAATGGTGACTTTACATGCCCGGGGAGACAGTAGTCAGTCCCCGGGTATGGAGTCTATGAGGGAGGTCTGCTAGGACGCCCCAGTGTTACGGCACAGAGGGTGCGGTGTAACACACATAGCAAAACATATGAGACCCTATGGAGTAAAAGACCCCATAGCCCATAGAACACATTGACATTCAAAGGAATTACACACACTCATGTCCAAGAGTGGGAGAAAAAAAGTCTCACTCTTGGCAGGATGGAAAAAAACAAACTCCAGAAATCCAGCAAAGCTGCTGGGGGACTCACTAGGTTAGGAAATTCAGCCTAACCAGAGAATTCTCCCTAACACTTGCCCCCCCAGACTAAGGGACAGGAGGATTTAATCCACTCCTGGATGAATCTCATACCTCTAGTCGATGACATACATCCTAGAGAGACCATCAGCATTTTGGTGGTGACACCCTGACCTGTGCTCAATGGTGAAATCAAACCCTTGCAGGCAGATCGACCATCTCAATAGTTTTGGGTTTTCCCCTTTCATTTGCATTAACCATCTCAAGGGTTGGTGGTCAGTCTGAATGACAAAGGTAGAACCATACAAGTACGGCCTAAACTTCTTCAGAGCCCACACGATAGCAAAGCACTCTTTTCGATTGTTGCCCACCTTGTTTCAGGATCCTTCAGCTTGCGGCTGATGAAGCAAACGGGGTGCTCCCTACCTTTCCCATCCACTTGACTGAGTACGGCACCTATTCCTACATTTGAAGCATCTGTCTGCACAATGAAGTGTTGGCGGTAATCAGGAGCTCTGAGTACTGGGGCTTGGCAAAGAGCCTTTTTCAGGTTTTCAAAAGCCTGATTGCACTCCTCGTTCCATCTAATCTTTTTAGGAAATTTGGGCGAGGAGATGACATTCAGTGGAGAAGCTATGGTCCCATAGTTCTCTATGAAAATCCTGTAGTACCCAGTGAGGCCTAGGAAGGCTCTCACTTGGGTTTGAGTATTAGGTGTTGTCCAATTTTGCAAGGTTCAATCTTACTGAGCAAAGGCCTTATTTCTCCACCTCCTACCTCATGTCCAAGGTAGACTACCTTACTCTGTCCAATTTGGCATTTACTCGCCTTTATGGTCAGATTGGCTCGTCCAAGAGCCTGCAAAACATCTCTCAGGTGGTTTACATGTTCTTCCCAGAAATTGCTGAACACTGCAATCTCATCCAAGTATGCCATGCAGAAGTCCTCCATCCCATTCAGAACCTGGTTTACCATCCGTTGAAACGTAGCAGGTGCATTCTTCAGTCCGAAAGGCATTACCTTAAACTGGTATAAGCCAACGGGGGTAGAAAATGCAGTTTTCTCCTTGGCATGGTCTGTCAGGGCTATTTGCCAATAGCCTGATGTCAAGTCAAATGTGCTGAGGAATTTGGCAGCGCCAAGTTTATCCACCAACTCATCTGTTCTTGGCAAAGGGTGGGCATCAGTCTTGGTGACTGCATTAAGAGCTCTATAATCCATGCAGAATCTAGGTTCTTTAGATCCGGCCATTGGTACTAACACAACTGGGCTAGACCATGGAATAGTAGAGGGCTCTATTACCCCGAGATCGAGCATCTTGCTGACCTCACCTTTGATGTGGGTTTGTACGTTTTCTGACATTCTGTATCCTCTGCTTTTGACTGGCAGACAGCCACCAGTGAGTATGTCGTGCTGGCCCCAAGGGGTCAAGCCTGGCGAAAGTGAGAACAGAGAGGCAAACTGATTCAACATAGATTTGCACTCTTCTTGTTGCTCGGGTGTCAGGTTGGAGGAGAGATTTACTCCTTCAGTTTTTTCGTCTAAAGGTAAGCCTCGGAGGAGATGTGGAAGAGCTTCACTCTTTTCTTCTTCCTCGGATGATGCTAGAAGCAACGCTCCTACATCGGGTCTTGAGACATACGCTTTGAGTCGGTTGGTGTGAAAGACTGTCGGAGCCTCCTTGGGATTGCCCAAGTCCACCAGATAGTTGACCTCTCCGAGTTTACCCACAACTCTGAAGGGTCCCATCCATTTGTCTTGCAATGCCCTCTGCCTTGTTGGGATCATAACGAGAACAAGCTGGTCTTGAGCAAACTCAAACATGTTAGCCTTTGATCGTGCCAGTGCTTGACCAATGCTTGTCCAGCTTTCAAGTTATCGCTTGCTTCCGTCATCATGTGCGACATTCTCCTCCGAAGACCTCATGTAGTCGGTCACTCATGTAGTCAGTCAGTCTGACTGGCTTGGGGGAAGGAGCACTCTCCAACCCCTCCTTAATCAGGGCCAATGGACCTCTGACGGGGCGACCATAGAGAAGCTCAAAGGGAGAGAAACCTACTCCCTCCTGAGGGACTTCTCTATAAGCATAGAGAAGGCATGGCAGTAGAAGGTCCCACTTACGCTTAAGGGGTTCTTCTAAAGCACCTATCATGCTCTTCATGGTTCGGTTGAACCATTCTACCAACCCATTGGTTTGTGGGTGGTAAGCTGTTGAGAACTTGTAAGTAACTCCACAGGTTTTCCACATGGCTTTCATGTAGTGGGACATAAAGTTTGACCCCCTGTCAGAGATTACTTCCTTAGGAAACCCGACCCTAGTAAAAATACTAAGGAGGGCCTTAGCCACAGCCGGAGCTGTAACAGTCCTCATAGGAATTGCCTCAGGATACCTAGTAGCATGGTCTACTACAACAAGTATAAACCTGTTGCCTGAGGAGGTTGGAGGACCAAGGGGACCAACAATGTCAATCCCTACTCTCTCAAATGGGACTCCCACAACTGGGAGAGGCACTAAAGGTGCCACATTCTTGGAGCCAACCTTACCAGAGGTCTGGCAGGTGTGGCAGCTCCTGCAGTGTTTTTCCACTTCTGCCCCCATCTTTGGCCAATAGAAGTAGAGAGAGAGCCTTTCCTTAGTCTTCTTGAAACTCAAGTGACCAGCCAAAGGAATCTCGTGGGCTAACTGCAAGAACTGTGGTCTGTTCTCTTGGGGTACTACAAGTCGTTTGTAGTCTCCAGGTGCAGACTCGGTCGGTTCACTGTAGAAGAGGCCATCTTCCCAGTGCAACCTGTATTTCCCAGGCTCTTGCCCTTCAGCCTGAGCTTCTGCCTGGTGGCGAAGACCTTCCAGAGTTGGACATTCTCTCTGTCCCTTACTGAAGTCTGCCCTGCTGGGTCCACCTTCTGCCAGTAAAGACTGCAGCTCAGGATGGTCAACAGGATCCAGATCTCCAATGAGTTCCTGGCCTTCCATTAGCTCTTCCTCGGATTCCTCGGATTCTAATTCTACCACACAGGGTTGTACCTCCCTCCCAGCCTGAGCCGGAGGTGGAGTTACGGGTTTAACTTTGGACAACCGCGGGGAAGTCTGTGTTGGCTGCACTGTAATGTCGGCTGCTGGTTTCGGGGCAGAAGTCTTAGGTTTCCCTTTCGCTTCTGGTTTCTTCGAGACAGCGGCCGACAATTCCAGTGGAGCAGGAGTGATTTCCTTCTTCATCATCTCCTGGAGAGTACCGCGCATGGTCCTCTCTCTTGCGGGTCTGGTTAGCTCCTGTAACCGTTTACTAGGAGGTCTGGGAGTATGCGATACAACTCCGAGAGTTTTCAAATTGTTACCCAACAGTACGCGTCCTGGTCCCTCACTCTGTATGCTGACAGGTATTTTCACAGTTATGTCGTTACACTGGATGAGAACTGGTAATTGGGGAAGCATCTGCACAGGCCCTCCAGCTAACTTGGTGAGGCGTTTGGGTGCCTTAGCAACATCCTCAGCCTGAAAAAACGATTTATCCACCACAGTTATGCTGGCCCCAGTGTCCCTAATGGCAGGAGTCTCCTGACCATTCACCTGGACACTGTCCTTATAATACTCTTTAGTATTATCGGGGATGGAATTATAGACATCTAAATTCTGCTGTTCCTACAACCCCAGAGATACTAAAGAAACGCTGGCTGAGACTCCAATGGGTTCGTCAGCTAGCAGTAGAAAGTTTCCACTTGCCATTTGGACTTCCTACTCTGGAGCGAAGGCTAAGGAGACAAGCTGGACCGCTGAAGGTTTACCCTTACTTCTGGGATCTCCTTTCACGTGGTCAGTCGAGCCACAAACAAAGCATTTACCGAATGCTTTCTGGAATGGTGGCTTGTTCTGGCCTCCTTCCGGTTTGGTACCAGAAGACACACTATTCTGCTGTGGTTTTCCCGGTGGCTTACCCTTCTGGTTTTGTTTGGGGCCCTCTTTGGGATTTGAGTTATTCAAATTCTCTTTTGAGTCTTTTTTAGGCTGTTTTCCCTCATCCTTTTTCTGAGTTGCCCCAGAATCCTTATGAGTAGCCCTGTTGGCAACCCACAAGTCAGCAGCCTTAGCTAGCTTCCGGGAATCCAATTCCTTCGAATCAGCCAAGTGCTGTCTGAGCTCAGGAGAACAGGCATCATAAATAGACTCCAACATAAAAAGATTCCTCATACCCTCGTAAGTGTTCACTTTGTAACCCTTAATCCATCCCTCTAAGTTTTTCAACCCTTAACTCACCCAGGTAGCCCAAGGGATACCATCATGCTTTTTGAGGGTTCTAAACCTCTTAAGATACTGGGAAGGGGTCTTCCCGAATCTATCTATCAAAGCTAGTTTCACACTTTCGTAATCCGTCTTATCCGCCTCCCCCAATTCCATTACCACATCAGTCGCAACAGGAGGGAGCCTAGAGAACAACCAGGGAAGTAAATCATTCCCGGTGATATCCTGGAGCCCATGATTGTACTCAAACAGTTTTAACCAATCCAACACATCCAATCTGGGTTCATACATACCCACTAATTCCTTCGGCATCCAGGGTCTTTTGGGACTGGAGCTCCTAGAGGAACCAGAGGAGAGAGAAGCATTTTCCATAGACAACTTTTTCATCTCTAACTTGTGATTAAATTCTATTTCCCTGAGTCTTAACTCAGCTTGCTTCTGTTCAGCCTGGGCATTCATCCGTCTGAACTCGAGCTCTTGGTTTCGTTCAGATTGAGCCAAGAACCGTTTGTATTCTAATTCGAGCTTCATTTTTTCAAGTTCAAAATAAGCGGGGTTACATGTGGGACCTGGTATGGGCCCCGTAGGTACAGCTGGTAAGGCAGGTAGAGGGGCAGGGGAGACAGTTTCGTTAGCCTCTCCTTCCTCTTCAGCCTCTTCATCACTATCATCAGAATTACGATTTAGATCAACACCATCACTGTTATCTACATTTGCTGGAGAAATTGGTTCCTCTGAACCAGTACCCAGACTTTGGTTCGCCAGCAATCTCTCTATTAGTTCTAACTTCTTGCCCCTTACAGAAAGATTCTCTTGCCTACAGAGAGCTCGTCAACTCTCAGTATTTTCACCTGACAAGGATTCTTGACTGTAAGCTTCCATCGTAGACATGTTTTTGAAAGTTGCTTTTTAGTGCTAAGCTTTGTGGTAAGGTGTCCTAAAGTGTCGAAAAGCACTCTAAACTGTATACTCGATACAAATCCAACCGCTGTACACCAGTGTTAGGCAGAAACCTGTGCAGTTCCCTCTGGGACCACTGCAAAAGATTTAGGACTACAGGTGTTTGGCAGTAAACCCACTTGGTAGCAGTCTGTACCACACATATTCACTTGGTAGCTGTGGCTGAGCAGTCAGACTTCCCTCAAGAAGAGTTAGACAGTATGTGGAGTATACAACATAGGACAATTCTTCACAGTAAGACAAGCAAACACGCAACAAGGCTTCAGTGTAAAGATATAAAGGTATTTATTTATAACGGAACATCTATCGAAAACACTCTGGCACTATCACGGCAAACAATTCAAATACAATTACTCTACGAAGCAAAAGAGCAATCCCCCTAACAATAATTCGACAATTCTAGGTTTTACCAGCATCACTTAATTGAAGACAGAGGTGTATGCTGCCACCTAGATGGCACTCTAGTATTTGTTAGGACGTGAGAGAAAAATAAGTAGGTTACGAAATCAACACAGTTCAATACTTCACGGGAAAAATGCAAGGCAAGAAGACAAGAACCACAATAGATCCTAAAGTTCAGAGGCCAGGCCCACTCGGAGAGAGGCAAGGCGATATGTCCCAAAAAGTTTCTTTGTGGAAATGTGTTTGAGTCTGTGCAGCAAATTGTTATTGGAAGATTGAACCAGTTCAGAACAATACACTAGAGAAAGTTAGTGGGCGACCCTATGGAGAGGCGAGGATTAAGACACCTCACTCTATCCAGCAACAAGGGAAGCCAGGCGGACACAGTACCTTGATTGTGGAGGGCAGCTCCAGCGGGGGCAGTTGTTCCTGGTGGTGGATGCACGTCGGGTCTTTGCCAAGAGTAGAGATGATCTCGTCGTCTAAGAAAAGTGAAGTCCGGTGCACCACCAGGGAAGAGACCAGCCGCGGAGTGCTCCGTCACAAGGCACCACCTTTTGGTCGCGGTACAGGGGTAGTGGCTATCCGGTTGCCGAGGTGCTCTGCACAGGCAATTTGACCACTGCGTCCTGAGGCGAAGAAAAAGCAAAGGGGACTGGTTGTTCCCACCAGTCAGGGGAAGAGACTCTCCGGCAGGGAGATCTCCTCTGTCGTTGGGAAGTGGTGAGTCGATTCAGCAGGGCTCCACCGGAGGTGTCGTCGTTGCAGGTCGGCTCAGCTTTACCCTCGTCGGATTCTTAGGTCCTGTGGCGACTTCTGAAGATCCAGTCCCAAAAGCCCTGCTTTTATGCAGAAAACCCCCATTCATTCAGCCTAGCTCTCAATCAACAAACGCTAAGTGGTGAGCGGGGAGGCTCACCACTTGGGCCAATCACACCAGAGTGCGACCGGAGTTGGCAAGGCAACTCGGTCCAGGGTGCCTAAACCCCCTCCCACACCCCTGTGGTAACCCAGACAGAATGGCACCACTTTGGAGGGTCTCTGTACAGAAGCCCGCCAAAAGTGGAACAAAGGGCTCGACCTTTGGTTTAGGAGTCACAGAGATGAACACAGACGCCATTTTAAAAACCGAGTTCTGGCAGAAAATACCATCCGATAGGCTTATTTAAGATAAGTAGACCGGTGGTACGTTAGAGATTAACGAGAAAAAGTATCAATCTCTAACAATGGGAAGAATCCCATAGGGTTATATTCGGGGTCGAACATAACAAGTAGTTTCCACTGCCACCAGCCAAAACTCGACAAGGGGGGACGGGACCGTGCCCCCTCGAATAACAGACCCAGGAGTAATCGAATTACCCCTACTAGTACGTCCAAAATAGGATGGTTTGTACTAGTTCTGTTAGTAAATTTAGGTCTAGTAAAGCCAATGGTGACTTTACATGCCCGGGGAGATAGTAGTCAGTCCCCGGGTATGGAGTCTATGGTGGATGTCCGCTAGGACGCCCCAGTGTTACGGCACGGAGGGTGCGGTGTAACACACATAGCAAAACATATGAGACCCTATGGAGTAAAAGACCCCATAGCCCATAGAACACATTGACATTCAAAGGAATTACACACACTCATGTCCAAGAGTGGGAGAAAAAGAGTCTCACTCTTGGCAGGATGGAAAAAAACAAACTCCAGAAATCCAGCAAAGCTACTGGGGGACTCACTAGGTTAGGAAATTCAGCCTAAACAGAGAATTCTCCCTAACAACCTATAGCATATTTATGATGTGCCATTTGAAGTGTTTTAAAATTCTGTGATGTGTACTCAGCAAGATGGAATACCTTTCTACTCGTGGCGCATTATGTTGACATATTTGCAGCTCCGTGATTTCGCATGCATGTTTAGCCACTCAATCACATATCATTTTCTTCATCAGGTAATAACCATGTTTGAACATTTGCCTAGGTTCTACATTATTTATTTAAGAGAATGGATTTCTCGACTGATTTGCTTTTTAAAATCCTCCTCACAGAGGAAACTGAGGACATTGCGATGTTCTTCACTAACAACATTGGGCCTCATTACAACCTTGGTGCTAAGTGCACCAACTTTACCACCATGGTGTAAACTCCGTTTACACCATGGTGGATGGCGGATTTACCGCCCCATTCCAAGGTAAGTGGGGCGGTAAATCCCCATTTCCCATTTTCCCTTCCCCATTCCCATTTTTGCCCCATAGGGCATAATGGGAGTGGGGAAGGCGCTAATTACGCCGCCGTAAATTACGGCGGCGTAATTAGCACCATGGCAGGTTAGCGCCATGGATTTTAACGCCTGCTAAAAGCAGGCGTTAAAATCAGAATCAGGCGTTAAGGGTTAACGGTGGCGTTAACCCTTAACGCCTGAGTTGTAATGAGGCCCATTGTCAACATCAGGAAAAAGATCAATGATTTTCAGCATCTCATTGCACATCCTATCGTTCGCCCTAAATATTGATTGTCTAGCTTTTCTTCCTACTAGACTATTGCTGTGACGGAAAATGCCAAAGTTGCCTCAAAAATCAAAGCCTTGTCAACTGAGTCCTACACTTGGTTGGCATCGACCATGAATCAGCAGATGACCAGAATGATGGCTGCCATCACTGCCCTCTGCAATGCCTCTCTGTTCACATGGTTTGTTTCCACAGTGAAGCGAGCAAGAGTGCTGCCCTGTTAAAGTAACCTGTCCCACCCCAACATCTTATTCACTATATTTTGAACCTGCCATGCAAATCCAAGATCCTGAAAAAAAAGTTAACGACCAATTTCAAAAATATGTCTCGGGAGAATAGCTCAGGGGCAACATGCTTGCCTTGGAAGCAAGATGACATGGAGCACTACAGGTTTGATTCCCGGGTCTGTGCTTAAAAACCTCTGGGTATTAACTGTGTTATAAATACCATATCACATCAATATAGTGAAAAAAAGTGCATGTTCCTCTGCCATTAGTAACTTTGTTTCTTTTTTGCATGTGTTTTTGGTGCTCTGGTTTTTACTTGGAATTTTTTTTTGACTTGAAACATTTCCAATCTAAACGAGACAATAATATCCATAATTAAAAGATATCTAATTTAACCAGTACAAAGGAAGTATGAAAAACAAATAGTAATCCTATAGCTAAAGGAGAAAATATCCTACTACAATAAACAAGATACAATTATTAATAATTTTTAATTTCACAAAAAGCAAAAGGAACACAAGTAGAGACAATAAAAGCCAATGTATACTCCATTTCTTCTATAGATATTTAGTACATCTTCTTTGACTCAAGTAGTTGATGCAATTTACCAAAATGTCTAGAAAGGTTTATAATCAGAGCATTTTGATTCCCTTGAATTAAATGCGACCAAAGCTGCTCCGAGACAACTGATTCCAAGTTATTAACACATTCAGACAAATGAGCTAATCTCAACTCCGCTGTTTGATCATATTCAATTATAAAGTGCTTCAGTGTTTCTTGCACTGATCTCACATAGTCTACAGGTGCGCTCTAAGCTTTTACGTATGGGACTCAATACCGCCAAAGTGGGTACCAAGTTTAATTTAAATAGCTTTTATATTTCTCTGCTTTTTGGACAAGAACATTTTGCAAGATAGTGGTGCAAAGTTCCATGTTTCCTTTTTCAGTATTGCTATTTTTTTTTATTTTTTTTTATGTATGCATTTATATTGTGCCGAAGCCTGCAGGCATCAGGGCGCATACATTTAGACAAGGAACCACATAACAGAAATGAGACAACTGGGTACTTTTGATCCTCCTGCAAAACTGCAACTGCTATCTAAAGATCAGTGTCTTCAGGGCTTTTCTAAAAGCTAAGTTGTTACTTTCTAATCGGATTGCCCTCGGCAGTCAGTTCCATGCATGGTTGGATTTTACTGGGAATGATCTGCCTAGCCCATTTGAGCTTTTGAACTTTGGGCAAAATATCTGACCCTTAGATTCAGATCTCGACGAATGGACAGGTATGTAGGTAGCAGGAGACTGACCATGGAGACATCGGTGGACTATGGTCATAGCCTTGAACATAATCTGATCCTTGATTGTCAGCCAGTGAAGGGCTCTTCTATCTGAGGTAATATGCTACCTTCTGGTTTTCTTCCTGACAGTTCTCACTGCACTGTTTTGAATAATCTGATATTAATCTGATATCTTGCAATGTACCCTTTGTTTGCTCCTAACATAAGTGCATTTCCATAGTCCAACCTGGAAGGAATAGTAGTCCTGGCTATCGTAGCACTGCTCTTTTCACTCAAGAATGGTCTGATATGATTGAGCAGACGTAGATAGCATTGGCAACTTCTGTGAATATTGCTCAGATGAGACTCTGTGTTTGGCGATGCCTCAAGGCTAATACCAAGAGTCTTCACCTTTTCTTGGACCTGGATGGTGGAATTCCTGATCTGAAAAGTCTCATATTCCTTGACTAGTTTGGCACTTGCCTGTCGTGAACCAAAAATCAGTTTTGTTCCCGTTCAAACACATCCAGTTGGATGTCATCGAGGCCTCTATAGTGTTGTAAATTGTCTCTAGATAACGAGAATCTATCTCATAGTTGCTACACAGCTCCATCACCAGCTGAGTATCGTCAGCGCAGTTCATGAAAAACACTCCAGTTTTCTTAAGAGCTGATCTTTAAATAGGGAGCATGTGAGACTCCTACCATTAGCCCTCCTTCAATGCCAGTCAAACAGGTTTTTTTTTGTATCTGTCGAATTAACCTGAAAGTCATGTATAGTTAGTCCTGCCAAAAGTACTTCCATTTCATGGCCATAATTGGAAAGGAATGGGTCAAGTTTTCCCTCCCATGGATTCTTTCGGTCATAATAGAGTGCAATAGAGAGATACTCCAATAGCACATGCACAAACCTTCTGGCACTAGATTGAGTAATTAAACTCCAGGCGATCTGATATTAGTCCACAGACCATTGTACCCCATTTAGGTTATGTTATACTAGAACCAGCTAGTCCTAACTTTGTTAGTACAAGAGTCACTATAGCACTTTATTTAGATGTTGTTTATGTCTACACTTTATTTGTTTAACCTTTGAACTGTTGAGTTTAAAAGTCTCTGTAACTGTGTATATATTCCTGTGTGTTATATGTTTTAACCACACAGTGTTTTTTAAAAATATGTATTGATTAAAGATGTTCTTAATTTCTAATTTCTCTACTCATTGTATCATATAGTCCCTCTTTTGTTTGGGGATATCCTCAGCCCTTCTTGTGTTTTTCTATGACTGCAGATACCTAGTTTCCTCCTCACATCTTTTTTGTTTCAAAGTCATTATTGAATTTGGGGTGGGGCCAGAACTGCAAATATATTTATACAGGTACCTCCTGGTTTGCCTGTTTTTTTCCTTGCATTGCATTCTTCCAGACCTGCCACGGGCACAGAAACCATGCTTTTAAACATTTACAATAGAGCTACAGATTGATCAAAACGTTGATGAAAACCTTTCTCTTGGCTAGATCCTTCTCGCCCCAGTACTGAGCAACCAAGGTGCAGGGCAGCCTCCTCGTGAGCTACCAACACACTTCACTCTTCATTACCAAAGATCTTAAAAACAGGTATGTACCCATATCCCGAACTGTGTGTTAAGCATGAGTTATCTATCACTTGCAGATCATCATGCACTTTAATCAGAGGCCCCCAAGACTCTTGCTTTCTCCACGGATTAGAGGATTATGGCCCCTTAAATAAGACTTACCTAAATGGTTCATATAGGATAGGGTCTGCAACCTTTGGCTCTCCAGATGTTGTGGCCTACAAATCTGTTCAGCCTTCCCCAACTTAGTCAATGTCGAGGAATCATGGGAGTTTTAGTCCAAAACATCTGGCGGCCTTGTGGTTGCAGACCCCTGATCTAGGAACATCTATATCCAGTTGCAAGATTCTTGGACAACGCTTATTTCTGGTGAAAGCTTTTGTGTGTTAGGATCCTACACATTTCTCTCAAATCCACATAACGTTTTCATGCCATGAGCCTACCTGCACTGTTTTGGTCCTTCAGGACAGGTTCCCCTCTGGCACACATTATTATGGTGCGCCTCACCTTTGCCACTCCTCTGTCTTCCCAAATGGTCACTGAGGCAGTTTCTTTTTATACATATAGCGTGATACAAAGCTCCTGATAAATAAATAAATACATAAATAAAAAAATAAATTGCCGTCGACATTTGAAAAAAAGGCGCATGACTGTGAGCTGGGTGTGAACCTCTCTGTCAATGCTTTTTCTGTATGATGCTAAATGGCCTACAATGTCCAATAATTAAAAAAAATATATGCATAATCGGAACAGTGGTCAATTATCCCACTTGAAAGACAAATGTATCAATCTTGTGAGCTGGATTCGATTCGAACATCACCAACAATACTCGACCATTTTTGCATATTGTCGCTCTGAAGGATCCAATAATTAAAACACATTATTTTATTGACATTATATTGTTTGTAAACAGATTGGCTGATTACACAATTTTAAAAAAAGCAACAAGGGATGCAGATCTTGTCAGGTACTAAGAACCACATTTTGAATCTAGTAGTGGGCATGGAGAGGAACAGCAGAGAGGTAAATAGTGGGGGAGACGTAAGATAACAGCAGTGCCATATTTAGAGTTTCATATTACTGGAGGTTGTATAGCTATAATGTCAACTTGGCATGATTACCATGCAAGGTGCACTGTAGAAATGACCAAACATGCAGCAACAGGGAGAAATGCTGCTAACGCTGTGGTTAGGCTTTAAGGGCCTGTTTAATGGAATTATTTGCATGGTAAATTGGGACATTGCAGTGATAAATCGTGCACAAAATCCTGTTTGTCAATTCATGGAATCGACTGTGCAGGACTTTTTCATACTCTGTGGGGACTTCCCGCAGGCCCGGTACGTCTCTGCGAGCAACCAAGTGCCTTGCATGAGACATCTTGCAGGGCGTGGACGTGGCCTGCGCATAGACCAGAGTAGGTGGCGGAACTCGCAAAATGGGCAAGAACAAGAGGAAATGTTCCAAGGCGTTCCAAGGGACAGTCCGCGCGAGACGATCGCACGCCCACAACTGCACAGGTAAAATCATATTCATGGACTGACTGTGCAACCTCACATCAGGAAAATGACCATGCAAAGCTCTTGATGTTACCGCCACCCGAAGGCAGGCATGCTGACACTTGCACATAGGAATCACCGCACAGAGGTAAGATCGTGTGGTGGATTTAAGGGTGTGTGCATGCAATCGGGGTTTCCGATAGAACTTAGGGGTGCACGTAAGCACTGTAGCAGGGTGCAGGAACGGTTTGCAGGGGTTTGCATGCAGTTTTTTCAGAGTTTAACCAGAGTTACGGAAATGTGTATGCATGTTGTCAGGGTGCCGGTAATAGTTACAGGGGACCCCTCGCAAGTGTCCGCAAGGTGCAGGCCTGGTAGCAGGTGACCCCACACACTGTTTCAGGGGTGCATTTGTTTGTGCCCAAGGAGCATACAAAGCTAGCTGTATCTGTCTCCCTTGCTTTGTGTATCGGCATGTCAGGGGCATTCCGGCATTGACTTGTGTGTACAGTCACTTTGCACAAACAATTCTATGAATACGTGGAGCGTGCAGAATAACTTCTGCATGCAGGCTCACCCAGAGGCATTCTCGCCACGCAGGCTTTGCAGGATCTCTGTGTACTTTTCCATGATTCGGTCCCTAAGTGTTCACTTAGTTTGTTGTAAACTCTGGGGGTGTACTCTGGAGACACTACATTATTCTGACCACACTTTTTAAAAGTAAAATGTTCTACTAATGGAAAACATACACAAATATGAGCCGATGTGCTGTCCATGTGCTATCCTGTGGAAAGCAACAAAGCGGTTACCATCTACCCTTTGAAATTAAGGTCACACAAAGCTGTCCATCAATCTGCTACAATACGAACTGCTTATAATAATTGCTAACACATTCATGTGCAATTCATATTAATCACATGGCTCAATATCAACCCCAAAATCTCCAATGTGGTTCGGTTTTGGCCCACTCATGCTATAGCCTCTCGTCTCTACCCCCCACTTCATGCACTGCTACCTATCTCATAATGGGGTGCAGCCAAAGCAGATAGTGGTACCATTATCAATCAGATTATGAAAGCCATGAAGCACTTTTGCAGAGCCGAAATCAAAATTAAGGCCCAAAGATAAGTGACTACCTGCGAGTGACTGCAATTGTGACTGCAATTTTGCATGCCCATGGTTGCAGAGAATTGTATTTTTGTAGCAACTGCCCTATCTCTGGTTGCATTGGTTAGGCCACGCACTGCTGTGAAGCCCCTCCCTCACTACATATAAAATGTCAATGCAACAAAAACAGACATTTAAAAAAACAGCTAAGGGATACAAAAAAAGAGAATTTCCATCTAGCGGGGCAACACTTGAGCACTGGGATTAATGGAAGGACTGCCTCTAGCTCCTACAACAACAGATCCCCTTGGCTACCAAAGTGGCAGAAACCAAAGGCACAGGGTCATGTTAAGAATGTATTTGTATAAAAAGGTGTAATAAATAATGGTGCTAAATTTTAGGTGCTCATTGGCCGAGTTGTACACAGTAACACTTTACATCCTAACCAAAATACAGTTAACCATTTAAGAAGAGTGTAGGTTTTGCTTTTGTCAGTTGACTCCCCGGTGTCCTCTGTCAGTAATGTACAAATATTGCACTTTTCCCCCTCCCTCACAAAAACTAACAAGAATGGAATCAAGCATTTTTTAAAAAGTTACTGTAGATGTGTTCTGTTGCATAGTGACCTAGTTCTGTCCTTAAACCTCCATTAACTTGAATGCAGCTCAAATCCAAAGCAGTGGTAGTATAGATGCTCTAAAGCTCGACGTTGATCATATACAGCAGCTCTGGGAGCCTGGTTTGAACCTGTCCTTTCATGCTTTTTGATTAAAGGAAATCAGCACTGTTAGATGGGTTTGAATCTTTCCTTAAAGGTTTATAGTGACATTTTCGAATGTCCCAATTTGGAATGCCTTTTTCTCGAATGAAAAATGCCAAAAAAGAAATGTCGATTTTTAATTTTAATTTTTTTTTTTTTTAATGGGGGGTTCCCCCAATCCCCTTTTTTCTTGTATTGACCCTTTTTTTAACTAATTAAACCCCCCAAAAAACATATAAAATAAAAAAACATATATTCAACATTTTTTTTTACTTTTTTTTTCGACAAAATGGCATTCGAAATTGTTCGTTCCAAATTTTCACTGGATACCTTCCTTAAATGCTTTCATTTGGTAAACTGGAATGACCTTAAGTGGGCAACAAAAGATTATTTATACACTTAAAAGAAAGTAATAATAATAATATGAATAGTTGTACAAAATATAATTTTACATCTTAACCACAAACCAATGGCAGGAGGTGGCGTGGTTCAAGACAGATTTAAAATCAAGAGATTGTAGAGGACGTAAGGGCTGTGTTGTAATGGTTTATTGAGAAGCCACCCTCAACACAGGGAGTTCCTTCCCTCCCCACTCATGTGGTTATGCAACAAACTGTTCAACAGATTCTTTTTTTTAGCCCTATCTCAGACACATATGATGCCCCTTGGATCACTCTCTATTGAGCTAACAATGAGCTAAGAACCAGGAAGGTGTGCAGGAAGTATATTGGTATTTATTTAAATTAAAAGTAATAGGAATTAGCACGAAAATGTCAACACCACTTTATCCGTCGTGGCCTAACACAATCAACTTCCCTCAGCATAAATAAATCACAACAGTGAAATTAAAAAAGAACACAATCACAATCCTTTCCTTTCTGCAAATGTCCATCCACGAAATAATTACACTGATCACTAACAAAGGCCCTTATGTTATGTTGTGCGATTTAGATTTTCCTGCGGGCTTAAAAGGGTAGCAGTATGATTTCCAGATTGGTAAACATACACATAGCAATTATAATTTCGCCCACACTTTTTGTTTAAAATAAACACAGGGTGATGCATTGCTTTGTTTTTCAGACCACCACCCACCTTGCTTTGGTCTAGGTTGGGAGGTCAGACAGAGATATAGGAATGCTTTGGGGAATTTTGGATTTCAGACCCTCCTTACTGAAAGGCCTGTGTTGGGGAAGCTGGAAAAATGGCTGGACTGATTTAAGGACCAAGACAGCCCTCTTCCTTAAAGAAGTCGGGGTTAGCTGGACAACAAGGACTACCCAATTAAATTATAGGCTATAGGTTTCAGAGCACACTGGGAAGTAAGCTTTGCTATTTTCGAAATTTTGACAATATTCACTCCGTAGTGTTCTGCCAAATGGGGAATAAATTAAATTAATATTTTTGTTTACATAGGCTAAGGATCTACACAGTTTTGCCGCCGCCACACACACTAGAAAGGGAAAGGATTCAAGGCAAGCAGACTCCCCCACAGTTTTGTTTCCCAGGGCTCAGTTCTACTTACATAGCAAGCCTCTGTTTAAGGTTCAGGAAAGCCAGCTGCATCTCAGGACACTCAGAGGTCTGGTCACTCCACTCTCAAATATGGACTCCTGCTCTCCACCATAGGACCCAGTCAGCTTTGAGGCCTTCCTAGAGATAGACAGCTCCAACCAGATGCGCTCTCAGCAACTCCTCTGTTGTCTCCTTACCGCTGTCAGGTGGTAAGTTTCAGCAGCCTTCCTGAGGGTCTGTCTCTTCTCCCGTCTTTCTACTTGTTTCTGTCTGTCCTAGTGCAGTCCCCCTGATATAGCAGCAATGACACCACCAATTGTACTTCTCCTGCACCAGAGTCCATTCACCTCTGACACAGAACTGCTACCCGTACTCCCTTCCCTGTCTTCTAGGTGCTCCCTATTTCCATGAGACTGAGAATATCTCCCAGAACCATGAGGTCTGGACTCCTCTCACCTGGCACCAAGTGAACTCTCAGGGTCACTCTCCCTGGAGTTCCTTTCAGGCTCAGGATAGAACCCAGTTTCCTCATCCCTCCTACCAGGGAGTCTGGGGAATTCCCTCTTCCCCTGGATATATAGAGGTTTATAGAATGCCCTTCCTAGGCTGAGGGTCTGGCTTTTCTCCTTCAACGAAGCAGGCAAGGTGGTCTCGTTGTAGTCACATCTTCAGCCAATCTACCTCCCCGACTTTCTCCTCATATGAGTTGTCCTGGTCTAAACTACTTACTGTACTATTCCTTACTTCCCAGGACACACTGGTATGGCCACTTTTCCTTCCATGTGATAGAGATGAATACTCATCAATCTCAGACAGGGACTGGCCTTCATCAGTTGGGCTAGGCCTTTGTAAGTCTAATTGCCTCATGTCACCCGGTTCTTGATAGGTGGCATGCATGAGGCTGCTGTTTGGAAGGGTGCCTCACCTTTATCAGTGGGCCTTGTCCCATATCCTGATTGGTCATGGAGCCTCAGGTCCTGTTTATAATTTTTAATTTCCTGGTAAGGCTCTCACACCTACCTGTGTCTCTCTTTATTTATTTGCTGTTGATAATCAGAGAGCTGGCTTTTTAATTCTGACACTACGGCCTGATTAATCTCATTCACCTTATTCTGAGTTACCAACCGATCCTTTGTTTGCTGCACCTCCTGCTGAAGTGATTCATTTTCTCTCTGTGAGCCTTGTATGTTGTTTTCCTATTCAAGGCGCCTTTCCTTCAGGAGACAAATATCTTTCTTTTGTTCATCCCTACATTTTGCTGCCTCTAATAGTTCAGCTTCTATTTTCCTCACTCGCTTTACAAGCTCATTCCTTTCTTCTCGAATTCTGGTCAGTTCCTGAGAGCCTGACTTTTCCTTTCTACCTCCATTTCCAACTGATTTACCCTCTGTAATAGGACGCAGTTATCCTCTTTCAAGAGGTCTTTTTCCGGAGTCAGCTGCGTCCTCTGTTGTTTCAGAGTACTTACCTGCTGATGTATCTGATCAATGTCATTTTGGGAATCAACCCCTTTGATAATTAATTGACAATTTTTAGTTTTCAATTGTTTTATTTATGATTGGAATGTGATAGTGTCCTCCAAAAAGACTCTTTAAAGAGCAGACTGGTCATTCAGCTTGTGTTGCAGTGCACTCTGGTTTTCTGCATACTCTTTATGTGAATTGCTCAGTGCAAAAAACTGTGTTTCACACTCTGCACTCTCTTGCTGCAGTGTTTTTAACTCAGTTTTGAGTTGTTGAATACGCTCCTGGGCCTTTGACAGGTCTCCAGCCTGATTCATCCTACTAGCCTCACTATTTTGCCAACACTCTTCTACTAAAAGCAAATGAAAATATAACTGAGCAGTTAGCTGAGCCATTTGTATCTGTTCATCACGAGCAGTTGTAGTCAGATAAAATGCCTCAAGTGCTGTGTGCAATATCCCAGCTTCAAGACAAATAGCATTGCTTACTGAGCTAACCTCCCGCACAATTCTGGTTTGCCAGCTTCCTTCATCATCCTCAACCCATTCCCCTTTGAAAAATATTGTAGTTAGGAGAGGCTCCCTGGCTCCCCTAATTTGTACAGTAGTCATTTTCACAATTGCCTTTTTGCACTTTAATAAAACCTTCTTATTCCTGTTTGATTTCCTCACTCACATGAATTCTCACTCACTCTTTGTTTTTTACCTATACACCTCCCTGGAACTCAGAAATCAAGTCCTAATGGCACTTTAACAAAACAAAGATGACTTTCCCTCCAACTTAATGCAATTGCATCAAAATTAATAGACTGTCACAATGTACTTGCCATGGGTCAGGAATAGGAAGCTAAATCCCGGATGAGCCCCGAATTTGTAACAGTTTACTGAGAAGCCAATCTTGGGGAAGTACCCTGCAATAATCCCTGCCACTAGGATTGGACAGTTAACCTTCTCTCTCTTCCCAAACACAACCTCCAAATCAGGATTGCTTTAGGGGTCAGGAGCAACATATGGCAATTCCCATTTGTCATCATGCTTTGTTGGCCTTTTAACTTTTTGGCAAAAACTTGTTGTGCATCACAACTTCATAATTCTACTAGCAACTTCCATACTAAACATATTTTCTGATTCCGCTAATCATGGAGAATTATTTAGCATATCCCTAATTTCATTTTCCACCCGCTCAATAACTCTCACATTTGGAACATGTTCAGATCAGCCAGAAACCTAGTTTAACTGGACATTACAGTTCCCAGAGGATTACATTTTATATCCCCCAAATTGCCTGGAAATTACAGAAAAAATGGCACGTAGATTAAATCCCTCCACCTTATGATGGCTGAGGAAAACGGTTAAATGATAATAGTCCTTTTAAATAAATTGTGAATCTTCATGTGGGACAAATGGTCTTGCTCCTGCTTCTGACCGTTTGTTTTCACTGGGTCAGCCTATACCCACCATTTTTTTTTATCAATCTCCTTTGTGTTGGAAGCGTCATCTTTGAAGTGCGCCTATTTTCACACATGTTAGTCGTGCTCCAGACAAGGGTGACTTTTCTAGAAGTCCATGCTTTCAGAGCCAGCAGGTCTGGAGAACACTGAATTTTGACACCTTTAGCCAGACATTTTTATTGCAGTTGATCATTAGATGGGAGATGTGACATCCAGGCTGCAAGCGGGAAATGTCCTTGTTTAAGCTTTGCCCACAGCCAGCAAAAGGGTCTGCCTTGGACTGACATTTTTTTTCATGAAGACAAAGTGGCTCTTCAAATGTCACTGAAGTTTTATGGGTGAAACATAATATACATTGCTCTTTGTCAACCCACACATCATGTTCTTCTTTTCCTGACATTTGTCTTGGAGAAGTGATATTTTTTCACTTTTTCTTTTTCAAAAAGTTTTTATTTGCACACACATGTGCAGGCCGTTTTTGTTTTCAATATGTAAAAATCCTGTTTGCCATGTGACAGGGATCTTTCATACTGCCTTCTTTCTTTTGTAAATTAAAATGCTGCTTATCCATTGGTAATGACAGGTATGACCCTTTCCACATGGCTCTTTAATTTTACTTGAAAAACAAAAACAAAGGCCACGCCGTTTTTGTTTCAGTGTTTAAATTCCTGCCATTCATGTGAAAAGGACTTCTATTTGGGGCCTTTAAATGCACCCACAGTGTCAATCCCTACACAGGCGAAACCCTCCCTGCCATTTTAACCATGTGCCTCCCCGTTATGTTCATCCAAAATAAAATGTTCTTTTTTATCAGAAGTGCAAACATACCTTGGCCACGGTTTTGACAATGAATTTTCCCTTATCTGTGTCGCTGACATATATTAGTAGTACTTCATAGGCAAAGTGTTTATTTTTAGTTTCAAATCTTGGATATCCTATTACCAACCATGCAGACAGGGAAGAAGGCCAAAGGAAGCCCTGCAGTAGCTTTCGGAACAGCACACGTTATGCCTCAGCTCCACCTAATTCGCTGTGGCTTATAATGTGCCAAGTCCTCTTTCTATCTGCAAACTGCAGCATGGCCTCTCCACCTACACACACACACACACACAACCCCATGAAGCAAAACACGTCCCCAGCACATACAGACCCCTTCAGCATTACCCTCACTGCATGCACACAGACAACTGCAGCACTCCCGCCTCTTCCCTGCACAGACGAAAGCCCCTGCAAAAGACTGGTCCAAAAAGTACCATTTGGAATGGTTCTGATGCACAAAGTCCCAGCGCAACACAAAAGCCTTGCCCGGGAACCAACCCACATGATACATAATGGACTGTGTAACGGATTGCTAGGAAGAAAGGTGACAGAACACACAACTCGGTCGTTTTTATTTCACTATCTAAAAGATACAAGTGTCTACAATTTGACACTATGGTAAAAGTGTCAGAACAACTATCTCTGTGACAAACGTAGAACAAGGTCTCTGGTCAAAACTGGGACTTTTAATGGCCGAATTACTCACTACCTTTTATTTAGAACGCGGGGCCACCATCACAACTTAGATCTCACTGTGCAGGGGCTGGAGGAGTGAGAAGCTCTACTAGGGCAGTCTTCCACTGTAAGGAAAAGAAAGGAGGTCACCGGGGTGAGGGGTGGAGGGATACAGACATGCAAGTACTTGGTGCACTCATGAAATACAAGAGGACATTATGCCTCATTTAAGAAAATGAAGAGGCTGGCTGCTATGAAACCAAAGCAAGTTAACGTTAACCTGGGATTACAAGAAGAAAAACGATCAGCTGCCAGGGGCTGTCATCCCTCAACCTGACAGGCCCTTAAAAATATTCACATTTATTATCCTGGAAGCCTGGCCAGGGCACAACAGGGAACGGGGGTTTATGATAAAACACACACACACATTCACACAACATGTTACTGCCAGGAGGAAAGGAGCCAAGGCCTTGCGTCCCACAGACCTAACTCATGAAACCTTCACTATGAGACGCTACGTTAATTAAAGGGAAATGAACTTAGCAACGAATTCAAACAGAAATAAGGCCTTGCGGAATCAGACTGAACCAAACGCCTTATTTTTAAAACAACACATATGGGAGTCTAGGTGGGGTTCTAAGTATTGTTGTCACTGATTTATGCTACCCTGTTGGGCATGTTAAATCGAGTAATAAGGGTAATAAATGTTGATCACTTTCCTAAATGTTTCATGATTTATATCGAAAACCACTGCCCACTTCTCCTGCAGCACTTCCTCCCTCACACCCCCTCCCCTCCCCCAGAGGTCCAGGGATATAAATTCTCGGTCTAAGAATGTCACAGGAGGCACATTTGTAAAGTCAAGTTATGCAGTTAATAAACAGAGGATTGGACTGCGTGGAGGGGCAAGATTGAAAATACACCAAAAGAATAATGCGAGCTGGAGGCAATGGTGGACAGATTTGTGAAAAGACACGTAGAAAAGGAAACTCTGAAAATGCAATACACCCACACCCAGCCAGTATTTGCTTCTTGATTAGGAAATATTTGGTTTAAAGGGTGCTTACTGTGTGCCTCTTGGCGTGTGAAAAGTTACCAGCTGATAATGATTTGTTAAGCAATTTAAGATTTGAGCTGACTTTTCACATTCACCAGAGAACACAATAGGCAATAACTAGTTGTTGAGTTATTCTCACCCAAAAAGCCAACATTCCATAATCCAAGTTCATAATGCTACTTTAATTATATTCGTGTAAGGGGAACAACCATAAATACATATGTGAACTATGCGTGCACTGTGCTTGGTAGATGCTTTTCATACATGCTGGGCACTTCTTCAGGGCTTAACAATATTTAGAATATTTCAGTAAGCACTTTCCTCTTAAACATACAGAAGGTCTTTATGGGGTATGTTATGGTGTTAATGCTTGTAGAATGCACTGTTACCACAAGAGGCCTGACCGCACTAAAATAGAGCAGTCATTGATGTGCTGATCCCTACGCATCAAAGCTAATGCACAAAATGATTAGTAAATAAAAAGACTTACGCTTTTTGTAAATTTGCGGAGTTGAGAGATTTCTCTATGATTAGTCTCGGTGGTATCACAGGGGTGATGTGCCAAGTAACTGAAAGATCTTTCCGCTAGTGCGACTTTCCGTTCATTTAGGTTCAGCTAATAAAAGACCTGAGGCAGAACTCAGAGTCCTAGAAGGTGTGTAGAGCTGGAGTTTGTCTTGTTGAAAAATAGGATTGATTCTGTATTGGGCTTTATAAGCACTGCATAAGATCGGGCTGAGAGAGGAAGCCAATGTAGTGATCTAAAAGCTGGAGTAATCAAATCTCTTCATCTAGTACCAGTGATCGTTCATGCCGCGGCATTCTAATGCCATGTAGCTACTGGATTACAAAGGCAAGTGACCCGGGAATACAGACCATTAGCATAATCAAGTCAGCTATTGCTAATGCTGATATAGCGGAAATCTTCTGTTCTTGGCTAAGCGTAGATAGAATAGGTTTTAACATTCTCAAATGCCAGCATCCATCTTGTATCACTGTGCTGACTTGTGGCACAATGGATAGCTTAGAATCAATGATTATATCTAGATTTCTCACTTGAGTACATGGGCGGACAATCACCAACGTCCCTTGCTCAAGGTGAAGATTCCCAAATGTTAAGAGGAGGCCCAATGATAAATATGTATGATTTGGATGAACTCAATTTCAGGAGATTATTCTTTTCCTTTCCACTCTATTCATTTTTGTCAATTTTCCTGTTTTGATTTTCCTTCTATTTCATTGTTCTTATTGTATACAGCATAACATGTTATGTTCTTTCTCAATACTCTATACCATAACATCGGATTGGAGATCCATTTGTAGAATAATCATTGTTTTCTAACTTGTGTCTGTGATGATAGTTATTTATTTTGGTGCATGTGGAAAGTGCTACATACCGCAATAAAGCTACTGTGCAATACAAAAAGAGAGCCTATTATAAGCATATATTTTCTGCAAATACATTGAGATTGTTACCTGCTACTGTAGGTCCTGTAGGATTCCTGCAGGGTCTGTCAATGGATCTGCCCTTTATGTGTTGCACTATAAACTTGTTTGGAGGGCACGGGTACCATTAAAGACACTCTGCGTAAACTATACATAAATACGCCTACTATGACCGGTCTTGCAATATTTGCAAGCTAACAATCATTATTGTCCATGTCCCTCCATAGATGTACTATCTCTCCATATCCAGGGTAATGTAATATAACTAGATTCTGCCATTCTCTTACATTTACTTTTCCCTGCTTCAGACAGTACCCTACCCTGAATAATGGCAGTGTAACATCATTACCGTTAGCAGCAACCCCACTCTTTCTTGTACTCATAACAGATATTTTTATGACCAAAGTTACACTTAGTTTGTCAGCCTGAAGAAGGCATGACTTCACCCCACTGGCATTTAATAGTTTGTTAATCTCATTCAGACACTTTTTATCAGATGTTTATGGTACCAGATCCAGGAAAGCAGGATCCGCTGCCCGCACAGCGCAGCACCCTTCTTTGACTCCAGCGAGTGGACAAGGGAAACCTGTACACCAACACTGAGAAAAAGTAAAATATTGAGTATTGCTATAAACTTGAAACTGTTGAAACTTTGCCCAGTCAGCCTCCTAAGAATACTCACATTACAAAGGTGAGTCGGCTATAGAGTGGATTATGGCAGTGTCACTGCTAGTTTATCGTTCATGAAACACAAAGTGTATTAAAAACCAATTTTATTAAACAATAACATATACTTTCAAACATTTCTAAAACATGAATAAAATTGTGACAGGAGATATTGCACCGATATTCACTGGAAAAGTGCATATGTGCAAAACAAATGAATCAGTGTATTTCTCCTGTTGTAATAACACCGAATAAATATCTCAAAGCTCCACCTATGGACCTATCAAATGACTAAGCCACAACTGTACGTCATCATTTCCTCTACATGTTTCTGTTCTTATGCATCATTTGCTGAACATTGCTCAGGAACTATTTTCTCCTCCTATGTGGAGTAGTGAAGTCCATTCCAAGAAATGGCTTTTCATACTGATGATTAGCTAAGCATTGGGGAGAATAAACATCCAATGGTGCCCGAGCTCCCCGCAAGGGTCTCCAACGAAGACCCTGTCAAAAATTTGAATCCACAGAACCTGACAAATTCTTCATCCGGATATGGCTCCCTCCCCCTCCCCTGAATGCAGTTTACTTATCTCCTACTACTAAACTCTGCGTCTGACTGCCTCAGGGAAGTTCGGTTTAACCAATGTAGTGCCAAGAATGTTTAACATCCTCTGGATGCAAGGCCATAATTAGGATCAACCTAAATATCCTAACTCCCTGAGGCACCTATGGGCAAATTGCATTGAAGACTGTACTAGCTGCCAACCATTGTAGTGATGTGGTAACAGGGGTAATGTTTAAAAACTAAAGGGTGTTACTGTGGTCGTACTGATGTCACATTAACGATCATTGTATTGATGAACGGTTGCAATTCCTCACGACTTTCATCAGCACTTCTTTTAACCAAGGGTTTATTCCATCCATCCTGACGTCAATTGGACTAATCTGCTCTCAAAGAAAAACACCAAGAACCTGACTAGCTAGGTAACAACAGGCCTTTAGACAATACCCTATTTGTATTGCAACATCTTGTAACAGTAGCTACTATGCAACTCCAGTCATTTGTGAGCACTATCGACACTGGTTCGTTATGGGGTATCTCATGGATCTACTCTGCCCTCTTTATTATTTTATATTCATGTAAAAGCCAGGACGGTATTCGAACCTGTGCAAGGCCTGTGAAAGCAGGTCCTGTTGCTCCATCCTTGCTGCAGGTGAGTGGTCCCTCTCTCTTTACCCCCTCCATATTTGCTCTTTTCCACCTTTTTCTCTCTCTATCTTTCTCTCTCAATAGCTCTTTTCTCTTCTTCCCTCCCAGTTTTCCCCTTCTCCCAACCCATTCCCTCTACCTCATTCTCACCCCCCCAACCTCTCCCCTGTGATTGGCAGACCCCCCAATGGTTTCCTTAGCCAGGACGGTATTGTAACCTGTAGCAGGCCAGTGAAAGCGGGTCCTATAGCTCCGGTCTTGCTGCAGGTGAGTGGTCCCTCTATCTTTACCCCTTGCATGTTTGCACTTTTCCACCTTTTTCTCTCTCTCTTTCTCTCTCTCCCTCTCAAGCTTTTTCTCTTCTTCCGTCTCAGTTTTCCCCTTCTCTGCAACCCGCTCCCTCTACCTGCTTCTCACCCCTCCACTCCCTTGTGATTGACAGACCTCTGTGGAGGCCTGTGCCCCTCAATGGTTTCCTGAGTCATGACGGTACTGTAAACTGCGGCAGGCCTGTGAAAGTGTGTCCTGTTGCTCCGGCCTTGCTGCAGGTGAGTGGTCCCTCTCACTTTACCCCCTCCATGTTTGCTCTCTTCTACCCTTTTCTCTCTCTCCCGTTCTCTATCTCTCTGGAGCTTTTTTCTCTTCTTCCTTCTCAGTGTTCCCCTTCTCCCCAAACCGCTCCCTCTACCTGCTTCTCACCCCTTCCCCACCCCTTCCCTGTGAATTGAAGACATCTATGGAGGCCTGTGCCCCTCAATGGTTTACTGAGCCAGGACGGTATTGTAACTTGCAGCATGCCCGTGAAAGCGGGTCCTCTATCTCCATCCTGGCTGCAGGTGAGTGGCCCCTCCCTCCTAACCCACTCCATGTTTGATATGTTCTACCTATTTCGTCTCTCTCTTTATCTCCCTCTCTCTGAAGCTTTCTTCTTTTCTTCCCTCCAAGTTTTCCCCTTCACCCCAACCCACTCCCTCTACCTGCTTCCCACCCATCCCAGTACTATCCCCTTCACTGTGATTGAAAAACCTCTGTGGAGGACTGTGCCCCTCAATGGTTTCCTGAGCAAGGATGGTATTGTAACCTGCAGCAGGCACGTGAAAGCGGGTCCTGTTGCTCCATCCTAGCTGCACATGAGTAATCCCTATCTCTTTACCCCCTTCATGTTTGTTCTTTTCCGCCTTTTTCTCTCTCTCTTTCTGTCTCTCTCTCTCTCTGGAGATTTTTTTCTTTTCTTCCCTCCCAGTTCACCACTTTTCTCCAACCCGCTCCCTCTACCTCCTTTGCACCCCTCCCCTACCCCTTCCCTGTGATTGGCAGACCTCTGTGGAGGTCTGTGCCCCTTAATGGCTTCCTGAGTCAGGACGGTATTGTAACCTGAGGCAGGTCTGTTGCTGCGTCGATGCTGAAGGTGAGTGGTCCCTCTCTCTTTAGCCCCTCCATGTTTTCTCTTTTCTGCCTTTTTCTCTCTCTTTCTCTGGAGCTTTTTTCTCTTCTTCCATCCCAATTTTCCCTTCTCCCAAACCTGTTCCAGCTACCTGCTTCTCACCCCTCACCTGTGATTGGCAGACCTCCGTGGAGGCCTGTGTTCCTCGATGGTTTCTGAGCCAGGATGATATTGTAACCTGCAGCAGGCCTGTGAAAGCGGGTCCTCTTGCCCCGTCCTGGCTGCAGGTGAGTGGTCCCTATATTTACCCCCTTCATGTTTTCTCTTTTCCACCTTTTTCTCTCTCTTTCTTGCTCTCTGTGGAACTTTTTTCTCTTCTTCCCTCCCAGTATTACCCTTCTCCCCAACTCGCTCCCTATACCTGCAACTCCCACTCCCCCTTCCCTCCCCTGTGATTGGTACTGTAGCTACACTCCTTAGCTTCCCTCTCCCCGAGGCTGCTTCAAGTTTGCTCGGCGTTCCAGTGCCGCTCCCGCCTACTAGATCAGCTGATTGAGCATGCAGCCCTATTTAAGACCAACACACCAGGGCAGCCTCTTGCCCGGGCAGCCTCAGTGAAGGACCTTGAGACAAAGGGCAGCTCCTGAAGAAGCAGCTCCAGTCCATGTTTGCCTGTGTTTGCATGAGAGACCTGTAACTGTCAACCAGCAGCTACTGGCAAGGTAAGTGCAGTTCAGACAGGGGGTGCAGCAATTACTGCTCCCCACTAAACTGACCAACCTAAACTATTCCCATCGTATTCTCTATTAGCTGATTGTCTGATGCGTCCAGCCCACAGTTTGTATAGTAATCTTATCTTGCATTTAGACTGATTGTGTTAGTCAGCCATTACTGTACTCCATTAACTACCCCACTCATCTCACTACCTAGTCGTCCTACTCTACAGACACTCAGCCTATTTGTTGGTAATCAGCCATAGTCAGCATTTACCCGACATGTATAAGGTAGCCTTTCTGAAAATAGCCTCAATGTGCAAGGTTACCATACATTGCATCAAATCAACTAGGTTAGTCAGCCACAGTTTACACTTGCGGCAGTTATGGATGGGGTAGAATTGTAAAGATTAGCCTTGTGTCACATCCAGACAGAATTTTGAATATTAACTTGTGTCACATCTGGACAAAACTGTGAATATTAGCCTGCATGACATACAGACAGAATTGTGAATATTAGCTTGTGTTACATCTAGACAGATGTGTGAATATTAGCTTGCATCACACCCAGACAGAATTCTGAATATTAGCTTGTGTCACATCTAGACAGAATTGTGAATATTAGGTTGGGTCACATCTAGACAGATTTGTGAATATTAGTTTCTTTCACATCTAGACAGAAGTTTGAAGATTATCGCGAGCCATATCTAGATATAATTGTGATGATTAGCATGCATCACCTCTAGATTGAAGTGTTGACATCCGCATGCGTCACATCTAGATAATGATGACACTAACGAACCCTTTTGATAAAAATTCACCCCTCTGCCTACAACTCTCAAACTCTGAACTAGACACAACTATACCTCTAAAGCACAACAAACCGCATGCACTTCAATACATCACAACAACAAAACAAACCACACATAGCCTCACACAACAGCACATGAAGGCTACCAACCGCAAAACACAACTAAGCTCAGCGAATGGTGTAAACCGAATTGAAGCTATATTTAAGAGAACCCTTTTATATTATGACTTATAGAAAATATACAAATGTAACGGAAGGTGTTTTAATAATCTAATTTAAATTCATAAATTCATGTGTTGTTCATATTATTCATGGGTGGCTTTTAATGTCCACATGTTTCCAATACTATGTGCAGCATATTCAGTCATGATCATGATTCTATCACGCTTTCTTTATGGGTTTATTCATCACCCAGTCTTTTTCTTTTTCTTTTTTTTTTTACATGAATCTAACAGTTCATTCAGTTGTATGCATGATTTGTAGTCATTTTGTAATCATGTACAGATTTACTCGATTTATTTATACAGATTTACTCGATTGATTTAGTTGTGCCTATTACTCTGTCAGGCTTACTCAATTATCAAAAAGCATATATAAAAATACAAAGTGAAACAAAAATATGAAACTTTTAACAATTAGTGTTCATCCTACACATTCATTAGTTCAACATACATATATAAAGACATCAAATGTACAAAATACTTGAGGGGTATAGCCATTTGCATAAACATCTAGTTTTTATCATTGTCTATAACAACCCAGTTTGTATGACATCCATATATTATTGGTCCATAGGGGTGTTTTGGGAATGTACGTGTTTTTCCTGGGGGTTCCTAGGTTGTCAATTATATGATTAAATGTACCCTGTTACTGATCATTGATCACTTAGAACAATTCCTAAACCAATCCTGTGTCTAATGTGGGTTTAAGTACAACATTATTAAAAACTATGGAAACCTGGGCCTCTTAGACTCATTGAGAGTCACTGACCTTGTACTGGTCCACCGTTCCACGAAGTCGGGTGGATTACTTGTGCAGCAATCCTCTGCTTCTAAAATTGTGAAGATTTACTTGCTCAGATTTCTTCAGGGAGGTTTCACATACCTGTGAGATTGCGGCCCTGGGTCCTGTGAATGTAGGCCAGGAAGCAAGGGGGAGAAGAGAGATATGTGAGAACAGGACTCATATCTGGACCCATTATTGGAAGAGCAATTGCTAGGCATATGCAGTGGCTGTGTAAACCTCGATACCTCAATAATGGCTTGCTCAGCATGCTTCCTCCAGATTAACAAGGGGCGTGGTTTACTGGGCTTTCAAAGTGCAAGGTTAGAGCTGCTGTCTCTATCAGTGACCTGTGGGAACAAAAAAATGGGGTGGAGGGAGAGGAGGGAAACTTATGTCATACACCCAGTATTTGGATATCCTTGCAGTGTCATGCATGCCAGAGGCTCGCTGTTTACAGGAAGACTGCAAGCTAGGATCCTTGTCCTTTTGGTAAATTGCAATTAGTGGTGCAGGGAAAGATCACATTGTGGGCAGTTGTCAGCTCATGTGGGTCCATTCATAACCCTGTGAAAAATCCAGCGATAATAGAGTAATGGGAAGACAGAATCAGGCTTCAGAAGGTGTCTAAAGTCAGGGTCTCAGATGGAAGTCTCGGGTTATGCTAGGGGCTTACCTGTGCAGTAGCAGTGTCCCGGGTGAGTTATCGAACACGCCAAGTTGAGGACGGAGGGGTTGCTATGGTAACTCAAAGCTACAGGACCCTAGCGCATGCTCGTGTAGGTATCCCAAATGATTTGGACCTGTAGCTAAACAGGAGCCATTTCTAGAAGTCAAGGAATGCCTCAGGTTGGTAGGTATACTGGAAGATGCTCTATGTATTGGGTGATGAATAAGGAAATGCAGAACCTATATACTTAACATGTTAACTAAATTTTGAAGCAGATACGACTGGATGCTCCCATTCATTATTTTTTGCAACCTCATGGTGGGACGGGGGAACAAGTCTTAAAGCTAAATCTGTACGTTTTCGAGGGAAAAGTACACTTTTCTCACTGACGGTGTGGAGCTGAGATCGCAATCTGAGTACTAAACTGCTTTACATTTCTACCGTTTACATCCCAAAGATGACAGTTTCATGATAGGTACATAATCTCCCTCATTAGGCTCACTTGCAAATACTTTATCTTGTTGCTACTTTTACTGGTATGTCTATCATCCTCCTCATAAGTGTCCCGAAAGGTGTGACATACAGATGAGCTTCATCATTCAGTGTATGTTGGCATAAATTCATTTATGCCTGTTAATTGATTTTGGAGCTTGGGAATCCACCACGCTTCTTTAAGCAGTAACGCATTGTTTACATTGGTATTGCTTTTCACTATGTCCACTACCCACCACAGTATTTCATCCTCTCCATGTGGGTATTCTGTGAAATGAGAGACCAAGTTTGCTGTAGGAACTTTGCACCTAATCTTAGAGCGATGTTCTCCCATCCGTTTGTTCACTGGACGTGTTGTTTGACCCACGTACCGTAGGCCACATGGGCATTGGATGATGTAGACTACTTTGCTTGCTTTGCAGTTCGAGAATTGTCTGAGATTCCATTCTTTGTCAACTATTTTTAATGATTTGAGTTTTTATGGTGAATCTGCATGCCGTCCAGTTGCCATATGGATGATCTCCAGAGATTTCTCTGAGGTTCCAAAGGGAACTTCTTGTTTCTTTATTTCTCATCTGTGCATGTGTAAGATATTCTTTGAGATTTCTAGATCCCTTCAAAGACATGAGAGGTAGAGGTTCCCCTGGCATAATGATTTGTACCAGTGGCCAGAATTTCTTAATTATTGATCGCATCTTGCCCATACCTGGTCCAAAAGTTGTAACACATGATAGGTTACTGTCAGCACTATTTGTAGTCTTGGGCATCAATAGGGTGTCCCTGGGCATGCATTGAGTCCTCTTTTTGGAGTTCTTTAGAAGTTTTCTAGTGTAGCCCCTTGTTCTTAGTTTCGTCTCCAATGCATCCGCATGGATTTGGTACTCGGATAATTCTGTGCAGTTTCTGAGGATTCAGAGATATTGCCCATAGGGAAGATTCTCTTTCAGATTCTTAGGGTGATGGCTTTCAATGTGAAGTAGCATGTTTCTATCTGTATTTTTCTTGTATAACCTACATCCTATTCTCCCTTTTCTATTCATAATGGTCAGATCTAGAAAGTTGATGGACTCTGGACTCCTGCACATGGTGAATTCTATATCCAACACATACATCCCTTCATACATAGCCATATATAATATTTAGACTGGAAGCAAATGCTGCTCCCATTGGTTCTCCAAGGTCAGTGACTCTCCATGGGCCCTAAGAGGCTCAGGCTTTCATAGTTTTTAATAATGTTGGACTTAAACCTACAAGAGACCAAGGATTGGTTTAGTGACTGTTCTAAGTGATCGATGATCAGTAACAGGATACATTTCATCATGTAATTGAACAACCTAGGAACCAGGGGTGTTGCTAGGTCTGGAAAAGATCAGGGGCTAAGCTAATGTCGGGACTGGCGGGACTCTGGGCTAGCTATAGTCTTTTGGCTGAAGCACCTGAGCTTCTATCCGGGGCTAAAACCAAAAGACCTGGGTCTATAGCCCCCTCAGCCCTCCCCTAGCAACCCCTCTGCTAGGAACGCCCAGGAAAAACAGTAATTCCCAAGACACCCCTATGGACCAATAATATATGGATGTTATACAAACAGGGTTGTTATAGACAATGGTAAAAACTATGCGAAAGGTTATATGTCTCATGTATTTGGTACACTTTATGTCTGTATATGTATGTTGAACAAATGAATGTGTAGGATGAACACTCATTTGTAAACGTTTCACTTTTTTGTCTCACTTTGTATTTTTATATATATGCTTTTTGAAAATTGAGTAAGCCTGGCAGAGTAGTAGGCAGAATTAAATCAATTAAGTAAATCTGTACATGATTAGAAAATTACTACAGATCATATATACAACTGAATGATCTGTTAAATTAATGTTAAAAAAAAGAAAAAGAAAAAAAACTGGGTGATGAATAAACCCATAAAGAAAGCGTGATAGAATCATGATCATGACTGAAAATGCTACACATAAACTATTGGAATCAAATGGACAATAACAACCACCTATAAATTATATGAACAACACATGAATTAGTGAATTTAAATTATATTATTAGGATACCTTCTGTTACAACAGAACTGAAGCTCCCAACAGCACATCACAGCTCTCTTGCTCTTTCCCTGTTCACTCCTACTAACTTAACCAACTCTCTTGCTTTTCATATCTGCCAGAGCGCTAGGGGACCAGTCCGGAGGTGTGTGATATAAATATCCTTTAACATAACATAACATAATACCATTCTACCTTCTTCTTAATGGCCTGAATTTGGATCGCAATGTTATGCAGCTAAACTTCAACAATTTTTTTACTTGTCCGGTGATATTAAGAGCAACTGACAGTGACAGAATACTATCTGGTGAGGGTGAGAAGGCCCTAGCTTTTTTGATTTGTATTAAAAATGACAAAATGTGGGTAGTTCTGTTTGTGAAAAGGATGACTTAAAGTCAAAGGGGACACAAGCAAGCCTAATATAAGGGGTCCCATCGCAGTCACTGTAACAAGTGACCCTTGCCTTCTTGCATCATAGCCAGAGTGTGTTGTGCCGAAGGAAATAGAGAGGGCAGGAAGAAAAGAGTGCCCAACAGAAAATCAATATGTTGGAACCCTTTCTCAGGTTCACGTCATACTCACTGGCTACCCTAACAACAACCCATTCCCAAGCCGGCACTTCAAAGACATTTTGGACTGCAGTCCACTGGTGTAAGGCTGACCTTTGTTATGTTACTGTCCCTTTGAAAGCATGGTTCACAGAAGATATCCTGGTGAAAGTCCCCTTGCCTAAAGAGAGTTGATAGCCTTCATCCAGGAAATCAAAGGAAGCCACCACCCTTCCTATTGTCTCATTGGGAGCACTGCAGACAGCCAGGCTGCTCTAAACACAAATTGCCCTTGTATACTTGGTCTGGGCTGGAGTTCACAATTATGTCAATTTGGTGCAGCTTTGCTAATTGTGTGCCCTTATCAGTCACTATATCATATCCATGGAATAGTTTGCTCTTAGAGTTTACCCTGCAACTATTCTCTACACATTTCGCTTTTTCTGTGTTCATTTGCAGGAGGAGGTTTTTACTTGTGTTTTCTAATTAGCTATTTGCATTTTGATTGTTTAATTAAAGTATATATAGCTTTAGAGAATATTGATTTTACATTCTTTTGTTGTGGAGTCTTTCTACTATAGCTGTTTCTGTTCCTACAGTTATCATTTTAAACTCCTGCTGAGAGTGTAGCCTGTCCCTGTCCCATGTTACCACAAAAGGAGAAGGAGGAATAGCCATCAGACTGTGTCAGTTTTACCTTTATGATTGTGATCAATGCTGGTTTAGTAGTAGTGTGGGACTGAGTGGGTGGTTTATCTACTACTCACCCTTATACTCCTGCAGAGTAGTAATCATTTTGTCACACTTACATTTAGTCCAAATGCCGTCTTCCTTAAAGGACTTCAAGAAAAGTTACTGCCCATGTTTCAAATGTGGTAACACAGAATTGCTAATATTAAGCTCATGTAACATAGCTTCATAGAGGGAGGGGTTGTTATTGTGGGATGATGAATGAGGATGGGGAAGTGTCATTATCTCAATCGATGATGACCCCTCCCGAGGTCTAGAGTGCTATTAGCACATGGTGGTAGTAACAATACATGTTTTGAAGTTTTGGTGGTGAAGTAAAACATGCTACTTTAAAAGTGAGTAAAGTAAATAGACAAACTGAGTTAGTAAATTAAATGTGGTTTTATTTTGTAGTATTTAAATAAGATGGTCCTCTTCATATGTCAATCATTTTAATTGCAAGTTGCTTGAACAGGAACAGGTTTAACATAAACATAGACTAATATGTATTGTAAAAGTAAACAGTTTCTCTTTTTTTTAAAGTGAAAGTTTACCCATGTTCTATCTTTTTCTTTCATTTGTAAATAGCTTGTTGCACCCAACGAAAAAGGTTGTCCCAGAGAGGAAATCTCTTGTGGAAAAGAAATTGTGCCTGGACATTGCTAGTAGTTGTTGACTGCACTCTAAACATTCTGATTGGCCAAGAGGAGGTCAATAACCAACTCCATGTGCTAATACTACTAAGCCTGACAAACAACTGTTACATGTAATCTCGATTCTCAGGTTATCTGTGTACTTCTGAGCATTAAGACCCCTAATATGTTTGACTCTCACTTAGAACAGACAGCTCAAACGAATTCTGTAGTTACTAGCATCAACTATTATAGAGGACTTTTTTTAGTCAATAGGACCTTATCTCGTTGTGTCCCACACAAGGACATAGTAAGAACAAAAGCTAGAGCTAAGCTTCATTATTGCAATGCTATTGTTAATCGAACATGGAAGGACAGAAGGACCTGCAAAAACATGTTTTTGAGGACAGCTACAAATTACTTCTTCAAGCCTCATATCACTCTGATCCTACATCATCTCTATCGGGTGTTTCAAGTCAGTTTTCATTTTAAGATCACTACTCGGGCTCAAAAATGCATCAGTCAGGAGCCGAGTATCTGATTGATAGGAACACACATTATAAAGTGTCTAGACTGTTAAAATCTACAAATCAGATTAATAATTTCCCTCCACAGTTCAATTTGCAATCTGAAAACCAGTAATTGCTGCTCTCTGCAGGGTGCTTGTCACGATGCATGCCCCCAGACATCTGGAACAGATCCATCAATCCAGGGAACAGGCATCCAAAAAGACCAAGGAATTCCCAAAACCCCGTCTAGGGGCTATATGGGTTCAGTCCTGGCGCTGTAGGTGCCAGGCTCATATTGCCATCTTTAAACTGTGCAGGTAATCCTGCAAAGAACTCACATACAGGCCATCATGAGGCCATGAAGGGACTACTTTCCTTTAGGAACTATTTTACTACTTGGGTGTGGTACTGGAACTACTTTTTCGATGCTATTTAAACCACGCCCGAAGAACAGCTCACGCTTTGCGTTATTCTGCATCTCAGCAGCATAACGCTCACCGTGTCTACAGTCCACTATTCAGTCTACAGCTACACCTGTTTGTGTCTGGAGCCGATCCTAGAGAAAAGGAAAGAAGAAGAGAAGGTTAGAACAGGAAGATTCCCATTTGGTCATCATCTTCTCCTGGTGCAGCCGCACCTGTGAGAAAGGGAGAAAACATTTAAAACAACCTCATCGCATTGCCAGCTGCAGCGCCGCACCATACTCACCTATCATTAGCATCTTCACGACCCAGCGCGGTGCCCGTTGAATCACCACTCACAACACCAGCATCTGAACAAACAAGAACAAACAAAAGGTGAGCGGGGTTCCACCAAAGGCAATCACTTACTTACCGCAAGATACTTACTTGGCATATTACCGCTCGAGGCAGTGCTGGTCACCATTCTACGCTCAACATTTTCACAAAGGCGCTGCACCTGCAACAATCATAGAGAACTATTGGTTAATCGCACTTCGAACAATATTACTTGCTAAACAGTGCTTAGTGCAAACTGACTATTACGAAGGCGCTACCTTCATCCATCGAGGCGAACTCGCTCCTTGGACCACGCTGCATGGGGAAAGGTATGAAAAGAGCATGAGTGAATTAACAGATATTTGAACTCTAAAAGAACTATACATTTGGTTTACACCTAACTTACCTCAGAGTCATTATTTGTCTGGAACTCTGCCAAATACCTTCGGATCAGTGAAGTAACTGAAGTTCTAGGCGTCCCCGCACTCCAAACGCAGGATGGAGAGTTCATCCTTCCTAACTATAAGGTGAGACTTTACGAAGGGGAATACTAGAAGTTTTCGGGAAGATAGTGTTAGTGTTAACCCCTCTACCACGGGTGGCTAATTCCCTTTACTGCTTCTAGGAAAATCCTCTTGCGGGCCAGGCAGACGAAACCGAGTGGGCAAGTGCAGTCGATCATCACTTCGCTAAGAGGCACATGATGTTGACCGCAGCAATCCAGCTTCGTATGGCGCCCCTGTGGAATCCAGGTGAGCGTGACAGGGCTGCTATTTGGAACCAAAGTCCTCTGTTGGGGCGAAGGCAAATATCATGCATTTAAAATAATAAAACCATTTTTTTAATTGTTATGTTGATGCGTACTTTATAATATGTATCCTGCATTCATTAGCAGCAGTTGTTTCTGGTCTGATTCAGTGCTCTAATGGGTTTGTAACACTATACAAAAATGTCAAACATAACATTGTTTGTTTTATCGACAACGGATCAGGCCTTAATACTATAGAGGAGGACTTAATTGTCTATTAGACGTGTGAAGTGATTTTTTATCCCTGAGGTCCTAGAGGTTCCCAAATTACCGCAAACAGAAAGGTGGTTAAAGGAGTTTGAGCCTAAATAGCCCTCCAAAGGCCCAGAAATATTCTCAAAGGAGGTAGGGGTCATACACGCACCCCTTGACTTAATTATAACCAGAGGAATTGCCCATCTCTTCGGCAGCCTTTGAACTGGCTATATGAAAGGCACAGGGTCAGATTAAACAGAAGCCTGATTTCATGGAGCAGAATGGGTTATCGTATAACACTAAAAATAATGCAAAACGTGATAGCGAGACCTGATTCGAAATACTTGTACCCCATCTTTTCCAACATAATATTATGGATGTGACTCACTCACACATTTACGATAGGACATTTGGGGGTGGAATAAACCAAGGAACATATGCTGCCACAAGTTTAAGGCTAGTGATCTATAACCACTTGAAGAACTACTACCTTACTGGTCCCATATAATGAAAGAGCTTATTAGCTGATTTTCTCAGAGCATCTTCACAACATTTGGCCATTATTGATACACGCTTTTCCAACACTTCATGGGATATGATGGAACATCTGGATTTTTCAAGGGCAGGAGACCAGGAAATCATGATAGATTATGCAAGCAGTTATCCTGAGACCTCCCCTTAACCAATTCTTCGCTAAAGCACCAGTACTCTACTTCTCCCATGTGGGGAACATTATACAGCTGATACATATACAAGATCTACACTGTTACATATATCAAGTTTAAACAAGTGGTTAGGTGGGGAGAGCTAACCAGATTCTTACAACCTGCAAAGGATTTGGTGGCAGAAGACAGGAAACATTGGCATGAGCTACTCCCTTGGGCCCTGTTTGTAGTATGGAAGAGGTTCAAGGCTTCCACCAATGTTACACTTTTTGAGATGGTGTATGGCAGACAGTACAGCGTCATAAAGAACGTGCTAAGAGAGAGATGAGAGGAAGAGGGAGATCAAGTTAAACATATGTCCCATTTTGTACAATGGAAGGCATGGATCTAGTAATGGTCCTAGCAAAGCAACATCTGCAAAGTGTTCAAGAAAAACAAAAATGCCTGTATAAACCAAAGACCAGTTTACAGAATCCAAGTGGGGGATTATTTTATTACATTGTTATTGGCCATTGTTACTGGCTAAAGATAGCAAGCTAGCGTGTGGCATGGGCATAGCATAGCCATTAAGGTGGCGAGGGATCAAAATTACTAAGTAGAAAAACCACATAGATAGAAAAAGAAAATAACACTCCAATTGTCATGGCCTCCATAAAGCTGACCCCACTAAATGTAACAAGCCCTGTCTTCACCTGCGCCTTTATACGTGATAATCTGCCTTTTTCCCTAGAAGAGGACTTATGAAAATGTATCTAACATTTCTCTGATGTATGGTTGGAGTTACCCAGCCAGGGATCTGTCCACCATGTCCACACCTCTCCAGGGATGTCAGTTCTGCCTTGAGACTACCAATTGCAGAAGTCCACAGACCGATCATCAAAGACAAAATCGCAATGCTAGTTGGTAACTCTTCATTGACCTTCATCAGTTAACAAATGGTCATACTGTGATGCATACCCAATGCCAACGATTGAGGACATTATTGAACATGTGCAACGCTCTACTATAATGTTCACCTTAGACCTCAATGAAGGATTTTGGCAGATTTCCCTTACTCCTGAGGATAAAGAGAAGATAGCCTTTTCTACACCTGGGGAAATATTCCTATATACCTGCTTACCCTATTTGCTGCATAGGGCTCCTGGCACTTTCAGTGACAACAGACACAATGCTGCAACTATATTAATCTTCCAACCTAGCTTATATAGATGACCCTGTCATTCACAGTCGTGCATGGGAAGAACAAGTGCACAATTAATAGCTAGTGGAACAGGCCTTGTGAAAATCTGCACTTATCAACCCACCAAAATGTCACATTGCCCTAGCACTGTTCTCTTTATCTTTACAATGCTTATTTAAGATAACACAATCTGTAAAACAAGCACAGTGAAGAAAACCAAGTATCTCTCAGTAAAAGAGCATAACAATTGCGAAAATGTACACATATGTAATGACGTGGCATCAGTGCTTAAAGTGGGCCGGCCGGGGCCCCCGTCCTACCACAACATTGGCGGGATGCATTATCCCGTCGCGGCCGCAGCCGCGACGGGAGATGCGCCTGCAATGAAGTCAGGCAAGCTGACAGAAGTGGCAGCCAGCCACAGCGACACTGTGACTGGCTGCCACTTCCGTCAGTCATAGTAACTGCACCTGGTGACCCCTTGCGCGAGAGGTCACCAGAGGCAGTTACTGTCCCTTTGTTTCCCCAGGTCGCCGAGGTGTCTTTAACCCTCGGCGAACCTGGGGATTACTCGACATATTTCGAGGTTTATAAAAGATGGCTTTGAAAGTACACATTTCAAGCCATCTTTTATAAAGCTTTGCCGACGGACAATTTTGTCCGTAGTCAAAGCTTTATAAAAGATGGCTTGAATTGTGTACTTTCAAAGCCATCTTTTATAAACCTGAAATGTTTAAAAAAGATGGCCTGAAAACTAGGCAAACCGTAGGGTATGCACAAAAATATATATAAATGTTATATATTTGTGTGCGTACCTTACTATGATGTGTGTACTTTGCAAGCCATCTTTTATAAACGTAGAAATATGTTACATATTTCTATGTTAAGAAAAGATGGCTTGCATAGTACACAAACCATAGTAAGGTATGCACACAAATATATAACATTTATATATATTTGTGTGTATACCCTACGATTTGCGTACTTTTTAGGCCACGCCCCTCCCACAAGCCATGCCCCCAAATGAGGGCCCCCCTCGATTTCTTACCCCACTTAAAGCCCTGAGCGGCATCTTATATATATTCAACCTAAACCATACTCATCCACTAGCAGTATGTTCAGGATGTCATTTTTATAAATCGTCTTTCTGACATTTCCCTAAATAGCCCTCTTTTACAGACAGTGGGCCTCATTGCGACTGTGGCAGCCACGGTATGAACGGTGCCAGTAAGTCACTGGCACCGTTCATACCGAGCCGCCACATTAATACATTACGAGTTTGCCAGAGGTGCATACCGGCAGCAGCAAGCAGACCAGGGTGCTAACAACAGACCGGTCATTTACGGGTCCGTTGTTAGCATCCTCCCCCTTCCCATTGAGCCCTATTGGGGCTCAATGGGAATGGGGACGTACCAGTCCGGATCCCGCGAAAGGGATTTATTGGGACCTCCAAAGTCGGAATGGCCTGGTAAATCCCCTTTTTCGGGACCCGGACCCCAATTTGGGGGTAGCCATGCTGCTAAAAAAGGCATGGCTAACTCCAAACTCGTAATGAGGCCCAATGTCTTCCTTCTTATTGTCCAGGCCTGATGTAGATATCTACACCCTCCACACAGAGCAAAGTAAATGTAGTGACTCTACAAACCAATAACGCCTCCCTAAAAGTACAGATATTCAAATTTCTCAGTATTGGCCTCAACCAATATCTCCTTCGCCTTAGATATAAAGGGCAAATAAAGAGGAGATGAGAAACATTCTTTTTCGTGAGAAAATCTATACTTTATTTCCATTGTGATTTAATCTGCATCAGTGGAAGGATGCCCAGTTTCAAGTTGATAAATAATGTTCTGGTCAACGAAATGTAAACTGATTCAAAATAATACTCTGGGTCAGGGGACCATTTTTACTCCAAATACCTCAAAACTCTACAAACCAATCTTTAAGTGTGAAAAGATATGTAGGGCAAATGTGACTTTGTCCAGTGCCAGTGTATGGATGCAATTTTTACTTGGCTGACAATTGTTCTACCGCATTGCTTTTTCTTCCTACAATGCTTCTGGGTTGTATTTGTATTTTTCATCCCATAAGGATCCAGGTTGGAGGCCTTTCCTATTGTGAATAGCACAACAGGTACACTTCACCTGCTCCTGCTACGACTTTCAGCTCCAAGATCAGAGGCACCAACTGGCGCACCAGAAATACCCCCACTGCTCCGGTCAGACCTCACCCTTACATTCCATCTCCACCCACTCAATCTAGCACCAATGTTAGGACTCGTCCTTCCCCCTTCTAGCTATGAGCCCCTCTCCCACAACACCCATCCGAGTAGCCTCCCTATAGCCCCCAGGTTGCCTTCAGGTTCACCCCTATTGAATGCACCCCAGTCAGGCCTTTATGATAAGCTCAGCAAAAACGTTTCCAACCAGGTGTCAGTCTCTCTTCAATGGGGCATCAAGCACCCCACCACAAAGAAACATAACATACTCCGCACGAGCACTGCCCACTCATGTGCATTCTTCTCAATAAACACTACTCGATTACACACACCCAAAACATACATCAACCTCTCCAATAGAATACAGCTGAGACCCATGCAGAATTCTGACCATACGTTCACATAATCTGACACTTCTGACTCTCCCTTCTTTGCAGAAAATCTGTCACAGCATACATTCTCTCACCTGATAACTATGGGTTGCTGCTAGGGTCCGAGCCACTCCCTAACCACCTTTGTGCTGGCTAAAACTGCAGACTATGGTCATCCAAAGGGAATTCAACCTCACAGCGCTTCAGGGCCATAACGATGGCAGTAGATGGTATAAAAGTGACATATAACATAACATAAGAGTCATTACCATCTAAGGAGCTCCAGTTAGACTTGCAATCTACTGATTATTTTGGTGTGAGACTATCCCAGTATTTTACCCAGTTCCTTGTGATAAAAAGCGTATTTTCTTATATAATAATGCTTTGCCCATGTGGCTCTGAACTGGAAGTGAACCTCCAGTGATGGTTACTGGGTGACGCTGTGTCATTTGTGTCTTGGTTCAAATTGATTATTCTACTTTCATAATATTACAATTTAAAGTAGGTGTTTGAGTAAAGCACAAATGCACACAAACTATAAACTCAATGTACAAATATCCAATCTAGGTCTTGAAGAAGCTCTAGAATAGAGAGAAACATGTTTTGTCCAATGGTTTAGACAAAGTATTAAATTGCTCCATTTATCTCTTGTAATTAAATTGACAAAATCACTCGCTCAAGTTGAGGTATGGATTTCAAAAAACAATTTGAACTTGTCTAGTTATATTTGTTCATACTTAATATATTCTAGCTAACCATAACTGCATTAATAGCAGCACATGTTCTACAAACTAATCTTCACTGATATTGTTGAACAATGTTCGTACCATTCAATATGTGTGTTTGTTAACTCCATATTCTGCCTGCGGTGGTGCATTCCTGATTTAGAAGTAACGTTTTCACATCTCTCAACCTGGGTAGGGGCCTGGCTCCCGAAAGTGTCAATATGCCCTGTAGTGCCCCTCTAAATTTTGTTAGTCACAGCGAGTATTATAGTTTAACCTAATCTAAAAAAGATTTTAAAAAAATGAAATATGTTCCACTCTTATACAATAGTTCAAGGAATAGGGCAGTTCTTGGTGCACTGTTAGGAATCCCTAACAATTTCCTAAAGAAGTGTCCCTCTCTGGTTGCCAACATTGACATATCACAGGCACCGAAAATATGTGCATAATTGCACAATATTTGGCTGCCGAGACTGCTTTTGGCCTATAAATCTCGTTTGCAAGGCATATGACACACCAACCAAACTATCTATAAAACCTCTCAACTGCCATGCAAAAAATAAATACACTCTTCAGACACCGCTTTTTCCATTTGCTCTTCCTAGTAATTATGATCCCTAAATGATCAAAGTTATCCACCTCCCCACACTCTCGTGCAGAAGCAATGGGTGGGACAGACATCTATGAGTATGGCACAACATTAATTTGGTGATTCCAATATTGATAATTAGAACTGTCTGTGTTGTATACAGATGCAATGAAATATGTCTAATTGTCAATAAAGACTGTGTGAAACTCAAGGCAATTAATTATACAGGGAGGTTAGACAAACCTTGTTAACTTGCTGGCGCTGGTGGGTGGTAATTACCTCCATGTTGTAGCCGTCAATTTAATTAGTTTCAAAGTATCATAATGGAGTAGTAAAGAGTCTTGGTTTGCTGTCATCAGTAAAGTTTTTTTAATGTTGTTTCAAACATAGAACAATTGACCTAGTAAACATGCTAGGTACAGGTGAGAGAGAAAAAGCCAACGCGTTTCGACTGTGGTCTTTGTCAAGGCTGTGATGTGTGATGTGGTGAGGTGACAATTGTGAAGACATATTGGCGCATCACTGCAAGGTCATACATAGTTAGACAGTAGAAATATTAATATTGTTTACATAGCATGGTTGGTGGAAAGGTGTGAAGTGTGGTGAAAGTGACAGGGCAATCAAGGTAAGTAATCACATATGCATATGTTTATTTAGGTAGATACAGATGGCATTTTATATAACTGCCATTTCCATACGGCAGATGCCATGGTGTTAGGGTACCAAGGAGAGAAGAGCGGGGTGGAGAAGGAGGGAAGGGAAAGGGTTAGCGTGTGGAGAAGCTGTATAGGCTGAGTCATTTCATAGCTAGGTGCTGATGCTTACCAGAAAATCTGTCACAGCATACATTCTCTCACCTGATAACTATGGGTTGCTGCTAGGGTCCGAGCCACTCCCTAACCATCTTTGTGCTGGCTAAAACTGCAGACTATGGTCATCCAAAGGGAATTCAACCTCACAGCGCTTCAAGGCCATAACGATGGCAGTAGGTGCTATAAAAGTGACATATAACATAACATAACATAAGAGTCATTACCATCTAAGGAGCTCCAGTTAGACTTGCAATCTACTGATAATTTTGGTGTGAGAATATCCCAGTATTTTACCCAGTTCCTACTGATAAAAAGTGTATTTTCTTATATAATAATGCTTTGCCCATGTGGCTCTGAACTGGAAGTGAACCTCAAGTGATGGTTACTGGGTGACGCTGTGTCATTTGTGTCTTGGTTCAAATTGATTATTCTACTTTCATAATATTACAATTTAAAATAGTTGTTTGAGTAAAGCACAAATGCACACAAACTATAAACTCAATGTACAAATATCCAATCTAGGTCTTGAAGAAGCTCTAGAATAGAGAGAAACATGTTTTGTCTAATGGTTTAGACAAAGTATTAAATTGCTCCATTTATCTCTTGTAATTAAATTGACAAAATCACTCGCTCAAGTTGAGGTATGCATTTCAAAAAACAATTTGAACTTGTCTAGTTATATTTGTTCATACTTAATATATTCTAGCTAACCATAACTGCATTAATAGCAGGGACATGTTCTACAAACTACTCTTCACTGATATTGTTCAACAATGTTCATACCATTCAATATGTGTGTTTGTTAACTCCATATTCTGCCTGTGGTGGTGCATTCCAGATTTAGAAGTAACGTTTTCACATCTCACAGCCTGTTAGATGCTCCTCTGCACATCAGAACACTGCACATCAGAACACTGCTAGCACCCACACAACACCTTCCCCGGGTTCCCACACTACTCCCCCCAGGTTTCGAGACTCACGTGATTTGGTTGCCCCACAGGACCGAAAGCTCTGTACCGGGTACAATGTACGTGCCCGGTTGCAGCCCTTCCTGCATTGGCAGTTGCCATGGAGAGCACACATCAGAAGGGGTGGTAGAACGCTTCTGCATCGAACAGTAGTCCGCTCACGTGACTCAGGGCGCCGTCTCCCACGTGACGATGGAAGACGTCATGTGACCCGGAAGCGCCCACTACATAATGCTTGATGCATGGAGCACTCACCGCTTCTCAGCTGTCTTTCGACTCTGTTTGGCGCTATGTCTGGACTTTGTTTTACTGGTTACCTTGACTCTGGACCACTCACCTGGACTCCCTCGGATTATCCTTTGTACCTTTGCTTGGAACTGTTGACTCGTCGCTGAACCTTGGCCCATCCCTCATTTTCCTTCGGATCATCCCTTTGAGCTTTGTTTGTCCTCGCTACGCCCTTTGAGGGCTCACGCTACAACTCCAGCCCTTGGTTCAGGTGGGCTGTCCTGTATCCACGTGAGACTCCGGTCCCTGTTGTCCCTGTTGTTCTGGGGACTACCTCTCATCTGAGTCTCAAACCTCCTCCACTAGGTCTCCCGGGTTTTCCAACCACCGGATAGGTAAGCTTATTCAGACCCTGTGATTCTTGTATTATATTGTGTTTGCCTGGTACTTAACCCCGTTCTTTCTGCAGCAGCATCGGTGTTCCTGAGGTTCCGTGGATCCGGGAAGCAACATCTCCCACCTGTGGCTCCAAAGGTCGCACAGCGGGGTTCTTTTAGGTTCCCCTGTGCGTCACTTGGGGACGGCGTTATCAACGGTCTACACGACACTCGACTGAGAAGCCGTATAGTCGTGTTGAACAATGCAGGGGTCCACGGAAGAACCCATAGCTTCTTTAGTACAGGCAATTAAATATTACGGGCAGATATGGCCGCCGCAAACACCGTGATTCACCAAAGGTTAGATTCCATACAGAGTGTCCAGCATTCCCTCCCTGCAGATTCTGAATTCGGGGATGCTGCCGCTCCAGCCACGCCTCCTCCGGTGGCAAGTGCTCCAGCCCCGACCCCGGTGGTCCTTCCAGCCTCTTCTCCCCTGGCTGATCCTGAACGTTACCAGGGCGACCCCAAGAAGTTCAGGACCTTCATCAATCAGTGCAAGTTGCACTTCCTGTGTAGACCTCTGGCCTTCCCCGACTCCACTGCTAAAGCGGCCTTTACCCTGTCTCACCTGGCCGGAACGGCTGCCCCTTGGGCTAACCCTTTACTGGAGAACAACAGTCCGGTTCTCTATGATTTTGACCTGCTAGTTACCGAGATGTCCCGAGTCTTCGACACCCGGCACAAGGCACAATCCAGGATCTGGAGCTGTTAGAACTAACCCAGGGTAGAGGGGCCTTGATAGACTTCATCACCCGCTTCAACCAATTGGTCGCCGAGACCTCGTGGCCGGAAAGCAAGCGGGCAGTCTTTTTCTATAGAGGGTTGAGCAATCCAATGAAGGATGCCTTATCAGTGGTCCCCTCCGTGCCCACTCAGTATCAGTAACTAGTAGATCTTGCCCTGCACGTCGCTCAAAGCGCAGGGCTGAGTTGGGCTTCTTCCACCCTGCAGCGGTCAATCCTCCCACCTCCAGCACAGAGGAACCCATGCAAGTGGGAGGGTTACGTAGTCCCATCACGACATCAGAGAGATAACGTAGGAGGGTGGATAATGCATGCTTTCATTGTGGCATCAAGGGACACTATGTTAAGGAATTCCCCTGACGTCCCAAGAAGTCCCAGGTTTTTCGGACAGCTCGACCCTAGACCCAGAGACCAGGTCGAGCTTCCAGTCCTCATCTCCGGGTGCCTCTCCGGCTTTTGCTCGTGTTCAGCCCATCTTTGTACAGGCCGCTCTTTGTCCCTCTGCGGGTACCCCCCACGCAGTCACGATCATCATCGATTCTGGTGCCACGGGGAACTACATAGACATTGCCCTAGCCCATTCCCTCAATCTGCCTTTAGTGGTGAAAACCCGACCCGAACTGGTCCAGGCTGTAGACGGCTCTGCCCTAGTCTCTGGTCCCGTTAGGCACCAAACTGCCCCCCTCTTATTGACTATACAAGACATTCACACAGAGACGCTAAGTTTTGACCTGATTACCACACCCCAGTTTGGTATCATACTAGGGATACCCTGGTTGCGTGAGCACAATCCTTTCATTAATTGGCAAACAGGCACGGTCCTCTTTGAGTCAGATATCTGCCAGAATTATTGTCTCCCAGCCCAACAGGAAGCAGATACTCCATCACGGGCCCTGGGAGCTCTCGCTCATCTCACATTGAATGACGGTGGACCAATGGTTGTGGATTCCCATACTGTTGGAGGGGTGGTTAGCGGAATTCCCCCTGAGTACAGGGCATTCGAATCAGTGTTCGATCGCGGTTCTTCCGAGGTGCTTCCCCCACACCGGCCATATGACTCCCCCATACCGGCCATATGACTGTCCACTCCGATCATCAGAACTTGCAGGATTTGGCCTCCCTGAAGTGCATGAACAGCAGACAGGTCCGGTGGCATCTCTTCTTTTCCGCCTTTGACTTTCACATCACTCATCGTCCTGGGGTCACTCATGGGAAAGCGGATGCCTTGTCACGCTCTCCGGGTGGGGTCTCGTTGCCAACCTTCCCTGATACTCTTCTAGGCAAGAATCACGTGATCTGTCTCTGTACTCCCTCTCTCTCTTTGTTGGATTCTGTGCGAGCATGGACGAGCAGTCACTATGACCAACTGTGGGACTGGGATCCGGTGTATTGTGACGGCTTGCCCTTCGTGCATGATCGTTTGTTTCTTCCCACGCCCGACACCCGTAACTTGGCTCTTGAATGGTCTCATGATGCCCCTTTTAACGCCCATCCCGGCCAGGAGCGCACCATGGATCTCCTAAAGCGCTGGTACTGGTGGCGCTCTATGAAGCACGACGTGGAATGTTATGTCAACTCCTGCTCCGTTTGCGCTCAATCCAAAAACTGAAGGGGCCGCCCAATTGGCCTTCTGCTTCCACTGCCAGTACCCCCGAGACCTTGGCACACACTGACTATGGATTTCGTGACCGATCTCCCCAGGGTGCGGGGTTTTGATACCATCTGGGTGGTGGTGGATACATTTACAAAAATGGCTCGCTTTGTCCCTTGTAAGGGTATTCCTTTGGCCCCGGTCCCGGCTGACTTGTTTTTTTAATCAGTTTTCTCGTTGTTTGGGCTCCCTTCTGTCCTTATCTCTGACCGAGGGTCGCAATTCACGTCTCAATTTTGGCGAGCTTTGACTAAACTGCTCGGCATCGATACCAGGTACTCCTCGGCCTATCACCCCGAGACTGATGGGCAGACCAAAAGGACAAACCAATCTATGGAGCAGTATCTCCGGTGCCTTATCTTACAGCAGCAGTCCTCCTGGTTGAGTGTTTTACGGCTTGCCGAGTTCGCCTACAACAACGCGGCTCACTCTGCTACGGGTCTCTCTCCTTTCTACGCCCTCTATGGTCAACACCCCAAGGTGTTGCCCGTCCCTAACGCTTCTGTCTCTTTAAACCCTGCTGCCACAGCTTGTCTTAGGGATCTGTCTGCTGTTCATGCTCGTACTCTTGTCCACCTTACTGAAGCAAAGGCCTCCATGATGTCCCGTGCTGATGGCAAGCGCTTGACTGCTCCTCCCCTTGCGGTGGGTTCCCGGGTGTGGTTGTCTTCCCGTCACCTTCGCCTGGTTGGTTGTCGGAAACTTCTGCCTCGCTTTGTTGGGCCGTATGTGATCTCCCAGGTTGTGAATCCTGTGGCTTTTCGCCTGGTTCTCCCGAGCTCTTGGCGCATCCATCCCGTTTTTCATGTCTCCCTTCTCAAGCCTTGCCCTGATTCCTCCCGTCTCCGTGCCCCGGTGGCCCCGGTGTCCCTGGCCTCCCCTGATGTCTTTGAGGTGCCGGCTATTCTGGGTTCCCGTTGGTTTAGGGGTAGGCTCCAGTATTTGGTGGCCTGGGCGGGTTATGGCCCGGAGGAGCGCTCATTGGTTTCTGCCTTGGACGTTAACGCTCCTCGGTTGGTGTCCCGGTTCCATTGGGATCACCCGTCCTGCCCACGGGGTCATGGGCCGTTGGGGGGGGCTATGTTAGATGCTCCTCTGCACATCAGAACACTGCACATGAGAACACTGCTAGCACCCCCACAACACCTTCCCCTGGTTCCCACACTACTCCCCCGAGGTTTCGAGACTCACATGATTTGGTTGCCCCACAGGGCCGAAAGCTCCGTACCGGGTACAATGTACGTGCCCGGTTACAGCCCTCCCTGCATTGCAAATTGCCATGGAGCGCACACATCAGAAGGGGCGGTAGAACGCTTCCGCATCGAACAGTCGTCCGCTCACGTGACTCAGGGCGCCGTCTCCCACGTGACGATGGAAGACGTCACGTGACCCGGAAGCGCCCAGTAAATAATGCTTGATGCACGGAGCACTCACCGCTTCTCAGCTGTCTTTCAACTCTGTTTGGCGCTACTTCTGGACTTTGTTTTGCTGGTTACCTTGACTCTGGATCACTCACCTGGACTCCCTCGGATTATCCTTTGTACCTTTGCTTGGAACTGTTTACTCGTCGCTGAACCTCGGCCCATCCCTCATTTGCCTTCAGATCATCCCTTTGAACTTTGTTTGCCCTCGCTACGCCCTTTGAGGGCTCACGCTATGACTCCAGCCCTTGGTTCAGGTGGGCTGTCCTGTATCCACGTGTGACTCCGGTCCCTGTTGTCCCTGTTGTTCTGGGGACTACCTCTCATCTGAGTCTCGAACCTCCTCCACTAGGTCTCCCGGGTTTTCCAACCACCGGATATGTAAGCTTATTCAGACCCTGTGATTCTTGTATTATATTGTGTTTGCCTGGTACTTAACCCCGTTTTTTCTGCAGCAGCATCGGTGTTCCTGAGGTTCCGTGGATCCGGGAAGCAACATCTCCCACCTGTGGCTCCAAAGGTCGCACAGCGGGGTTCTTTTAGGCTCCCCTGTGCGTCACTTGGGGACGGAGGTATCAACGGTCTACACGACACTCAAGTCAGAACAGACTGAGAAGCCGTATAGTCGTGTTGAACAATGCAGGGGTCCACGGAAGAACCCATAGCTGCTTTAGTACAGGCAATTACAATATTAAGGGCGGATATGGCCGCCGCAAACACCGTTATTCACCAAAGGTTAGACTCCATACAGAGTGTCCAGCATTCCCTCCCTGCAGATTCTGAATTCGGGGATGCTGCCGCTCCAGCCACGCCTCCTCCGATGGCAAGTGCCCCAGCCCCGACCCCGGTGGTCCTTCCAGCCCCTTCTCCCCTGGCTGATCCTGAACGTTACCAGGGCGACCCGACTCCACTGCTAAAGCGGCCTTTACCCTGTCTCACCTTGCCGGAATGGCTGCCCCTTGGGCTAACCCTTTACTGGAGAACAACAGTACGGTTCTCTATGATTTTGACCTGCTAGTTACCGAGATGTCCCGAGTCTTCGACACCCGGCACAAGGCACAATCCAGGGATCTGGAGCTGTTAGAACTAACCCAGGGTAGAGGGGCCTTGATAGACTACATCACCCGCTTCAACCAATTGGTCGCCGAGACCTCATGGCCGGAAAGCAAGCGGGTGGTTGTTTTCTATAGAGGGTTGAGCAATCCAATGAAGGATGCCTTATCAGTGGTCCCCTCCGTGCCCACTCAGTATCAGGAACTAGTAGATCTTGCCCTGCACGTCGCTCAGAGCGCAGGGCTGAGTTGGGCTTCTCCCACCCTGCAGCGGTCAATCCTCCCACCTCCAGCACAGAGGAACCCATGCAAGTGGGATGGTTACATAGTCCCATCACGACATCAGAGAGAGAACGTAGGAGGGTGGATAATGCATGCTTTTATTGTGGCATCACGGGACACTATGTTAAGGAATGCCCCCGACGTCCCAAGAAGTCCCAGGTTTTTCAGACAGCTCGACCCTAGACCCAGAGACCAGGTCGAGCTTCCAGTCCTCATCTCCGGGTGCCTCTCCTGCTTTTGCTCGTGTTCAGCCCATCTTTGTACAGGCCGCTCTTTGTCCCTCTGCGGGTATCTCCCACGCAGTCACGATCATCAACGATTCTGGTGCCACGGGGAACTACGTAGACATTGCCTTAGCCCATTCCCTCAATCTGCCTTTAGTGGTGAAAACCCGACCCGAACTGGTCCAGGCTGTAGACGGCCCTGCCCTAGTCTCTGGTCCCGTTAGGCACCAAACTGCCCCACTCTTATTGACTATACAAGACATTCACACAGAGACGCTAAGTTTTGACCTGATTACCACACCCCAGTTTGGTATCATACTAGGGATGCCCTGGTTGCATGAGCACAATCCTCTCATTAATTGGTAAACAGGCACGGTCCTCTTTGAGTCAGATATCTGCCAGAATTATTGTCTCCCAGCCCATCAGGAAGCAGATACTCCATCACGGGCCCTGGGAGCTCTCGCTCATCTCACATTGAATGACGGTGGACCAATGGTTGTGGATTCCCATACTGTGGGAGGGGTGGTTAGCGGAATTCCTCCTGAGTACAGGGCATTCGAATCAGTGTTTGATCGCGGTTCTTCCGAGGTGCTTCCCCCACACTGGCCATATGACTGCCCGATTGAACTAATCCCGGGTTCTGCCGTTCCTTCGGGCAGGATCTATTCTCTGTCCCCCTCGGAAGAACAGGCTCTGAAGCAGTATGTCCAGAACGCCCTGCGACTAGGCCACATCCGCCCCTCTACTTCACCAGCCGCAAACCCTATTTTTTTTGTTCCCAAGAAAGAGGGGGATCTCCGCCGTTGCGTGGATTACTGACGCCTCAATGCCATCACTAAAAAGGACAGGTATCCAATCCCTTTGATCAACCCCCTCCTGGACCGCTTATCCCATGCCTCCGTTTTTACCAAGCTGGACCTCCGGGGCACGTACAACCTAGTGCGTGTCCGCGAGGGTGATGAGTGGAAGAATGCCTTTTGCACCGGTTACAAGTTGTACGACTACCGAGTCATGCCCTTCGGCTTATGCAACGCCCCGGCCACATTCCAGCGTTTTATGAATGACATATTCAGGGACATTCTGGACGTGTACATGGTTGTTTATCTGCACGACATCCTGATCTTTTCGCGAGATGTAGATGACCACGTGCAGCACGTCCGGGAGGTCTTATCCCGTTTAAGGCAAACATTCGCTGTTTGCCAAACCCGAGAAATGTCAGTTCCATAAAACGTCTGTTGAGTTTCTGGGCTTCCACATCACCCCTGGGGCCCTGTCCATGAACGAATCCAAGGTGAGGGCGGTCCTAGAATGGCCGATACCTCAGACGCTCAAGGCCTTGCAGGCCTTTTTGGGTTTCGCCAACTTCTACAGGCGCTTTATTTCGTCCTTTTCCACCATTGCGGCCCCACTTACGGCTCTGACTAGTCCTCAGGTACCCTATCAGTGGCGGAAGGAACATCAGGAATCCTTCGAGGCTCTGAAGACCGCTTTCACCACTGCACCGATCCTTCAGCACCCCAATCCCGAACTCCCATTCATAGTCGAGGCGGACGCCTCCTCCTTCGCCCTCGGTGCGATGTTGTCTCAGACCTGTCCGACCACGGGCAAGTTGCACCCGGTGGCATACCACTCCCGCAAGTTTTCCAGTTCAGAGGCCCATTATACTGTGACGGAGAAGGAACTTCTGGCTGTCATGGACGCCTTTCGTGTCTGGCGCCATCATCTCCTGGGGGCTAGGCATCGAATCACTGTCTACTCCGATCATCAGAACTTGCAGGATTTGGCCTCCCTGAAGTGCATCAACAGCAGACAGGTCCGGTGGCATCTCTTCTTTTCCGCCTTTGACTTTCACATCACTCATCGTCCTGGGGTCACTCTTGGGAAAGCGGATGCCTTGTCACGCTCTTCGGGTGGGGTCTCGTTGCCAACCTTCCCTGATACTCTTCTAGGCAAGAATCACGTGATCTGTCTCTGTACTCCCTCTCTCTCTTTGTTGGATTCTGTGCGAGCATGGACGAGCAGTCACTCTGACCAACTGCGGGACTGGGATCCGGTGTAATGTGACGGCTTGCCCTTCGTGCATGATCGTTTGTTTCTTCCCACGCCCGACACCTGTAACTTGGCTCTTGAATGGTCTCATGATGCCCCTTTTAACGCCCATCCCGGCCAGGAGCGCACCATGGATCTCCTAAAGCGCTGGTGCTGGTGGCCCTCTATGAAGCGCGACGTGGAATGTTATGTCAACTCCTGCTCCGTTTGCGCTCAATCCAAACACCGAAGGGGCTGCCCAATTGTCCTGCTGCTTCCACTGCCAGTACCCCCGAGACCTTGCCACACACTGACTATGGATTTCGTGACCGATCTCCACAGGGTGCGGGGTTTTGATACCATCTGGGTGGTGGTGGATACATTCACAAAAATGGCTCGCTTTGTCCTTTGTAAGGGTATTCCTTCGGCCCCGGTCCTGGCTGACTTGTTTTTTTAATCAGTTTTCTCATTGTTTGGGCTCACTTCTGTCCTTATCTCTGACCGAGGGTCGCAATTCACGTCTCGTTTTTGGCGAGCTTTGACTAAACTGCTTGGCATCGATACCAGGTACTTCTTGGCCTATCACCCCGAGACTGATGGGCAGACCGAAATGACAAACCAATCTATGGAGCAGTATCTCCGGTGCCTTATCTTACAGCAGCAGTCCTCCTGGTTGAGTTTTTTACGGCTTGCCGAGTTCGCCTACAACAACGCGGCTCACTCTGCTACGGGTCTCTCTCCTTTCTACGCCCTCTATGGTCAACACCCCAAGGTGTTGCCCGTCCCTGACGCTTCTGTCTCTTTAAATCCTGCTGCCACAGCTTGTTTTAGGGATCTGTCTGCAGTTCATGCTCGTACTCTTGTCCATCTTACTGAAGCGAAGTCCTCCATGAAGTCCCGTGCTGATGGCAAGCGCTTGACTGCTCCTCCCCTTGCGGTGGGTTCCCGGGTGTGGTTGTCTTCCCGTCACCTTCGCCTGCTTGGTTGTCGGAAACTTCTGCCTCGCTTTGTTGGGCCGTATGTGATCTCCCAGGTTGTGAATCCTGTGGTTTTCGCCTGGTTCTCCCGAGCTCTTGGCGCATCCATCCCGTTTTTCATGTCTCCCTTCTCAAGCCTTGCCCTGATTCCTCCCGTCTCTGTGCCCCGGTGGCCCCAGTGTCCCTGGCCTCCCCTGAAGTCTTTGAGGTGTTGGCTATTCTGGGTTCTCGTTGGTTTAGGGGTAGGCTCCAGTATTTGGTGGACTGGGCGGGTTATGGCCCGGAGGAGCGCTCATGGGTTTCCGCCTTGGACGTTAACGCTCCTCGGTTGGTGTCCCGGTTCCATCGGGATCACCCGTCCTGCTCACGGGGTTGTGGGCCGTTGGGGGGGGGGCTATGTTAGATGCTCCTCTGCACATCATAACACTGCACATCAGAACACTGCTAGCACCCCCACAACACCTTCCCCGGGTTCCCACACTACTCCCCCCAGGTTTCAAGACTTACGTGATTTGGTTGCCCCACAGGACCGAAAGCTCCGTACCGGGTACAATGTACGTGCCCGGTTGCAGCCCTTCCTGCATTGGCAGTTGCCATGGAGAGCACACATCAGAAGGGGCGGTAGAACGCTTCCGCATCGAACAGTCGTCCGCTCACGTGACTCAGGGCGCCCTCTCCCACGTGACGATGGAAGATGTCACGTGACCCGGAAGCGCCCAGTACATAATGCTTGATGCACGGAGCACTCACTACTTCTCAGCTGTCTTTCGACTCTGTCTGGCGCTACGTCTGAACTTTGTTTTGCTGGTTACCTTGACTCTGGATCACTCACCTGGACTCCCTCGGATTATCCTTTGTACCTTTGCTTGGAACTGTTGACTCGTCATTGAACCTCGGCCCGTCCCTCATTTGCCTTCGGATCATCCCTTTGAACTTTGTTTGTCCTTGCTACGCCCTTTGAGGGCTCACGCTACGACTCCAGCCCTTGGTTCAGGTGGGCTGTCCTGTATCCACGTGTGACTCCGGTCCCTGTTGTCCCTGTTGTTCTGGGGACTACCTCTCATCTGAGTCTCAAACCTCCTCCACTAGGTCTCCCGGGTTTTCCAACCATCGGATAGGTAAGCTTATTCTGACCCTGTGATTCTTGTATTATATTGTGTTTGCCTGGTACTTAACCCCGTTCTTTCTGCAGCAGCATTGGTGTTCCTGAGGTTCCATGGATCCGGGAAGCAACATCTCCCACCTGTGGCTCCAAAGGTCGCACAGCGGGGTTCTTTTAGGTTCCCCTGTGCGTCACTTGGGGACGGAGGTATCAACGGTCTACAAGACACTCAAGTCAGAACACAACCTGGTTAGGGACCTGGCTCCCGAAAGTGTCAATATACCCTGTAGTGCCCCTCTAAATTTTGTTAGTCACAGCGAGTATTATGGTTTAACCTAATCTAAAAAAGATTTTAAAATTAATTAAATATGTTCCACTCTTATACAATAGTTCAAGGAATAGGGCAGTTCTTGGTGCACTGTTAGGAATCCCTAACAATTTCCTAAAGAAGTGTCCCACTCTGGTTGCCAACATTGACATACCACAGGCACCGAAAATATCTGCACAATTGCACAATATTTGGCTGCCGAGACTGCTTGTGGCCTATAAATCTCGTTTGCAAGGCTTATGACACACCAACCAAAGTATCTATAAAACCTCTCAACTGCCATGCAAAAAATAAATACACTCTTCAGACACCGCTTTTTCCATTTGCTCTTCCTAGTAAATATGATACCTAAATGATCAAAGTTATCCACCTCCCCACACTCTCGTGCAGAAGCAATGGGTGGGACAGACATCTATGAGTATGGCACAACATTAATTTGGTGATTCCAGTATTGATAATTAGAACTGTCTGTGTTGTATACAGATGTAATGAAATATGTCTAATTGTCAATGAAGACTGTGTGAAACTCAAGGCAATTAATTATACAGGGTGGTTAGACAAACCTTATTAACTTGCTGGCGCTGGTGGGTGGTAATTACCTCCATGTTGTAGCCGTCAATTTAATTAGTTTCAAAGTATCATAATGGAGTAGTAAAGAGTCTTGGTTTGCTGTCATCAGTAAAGTTTTTTTAATGTTGTTTCAAACATAGAACAATTGACCTAGTAAACATGCTAGGTACAGGTGAGAGAGAAAAAGCCAACGCGTTTCGACTGTGGTCTTTGTCAAGGCTGTGATGTGTGATGTGGTGAGGTGACAATTGTGAAGACATATCGGCGCATCACTGCAAGGTCATACATAGTTAGACAGTAGAAATATTAATATTGTTCACATAGCATGGTTGGTGGAAGGGTGTGAAGTGTGGTGAAAGTGACAGGGCAATCAAGGTAAGTAATCACATATGCATATGTTTATTTAGGTAGATACAGATGGCATTTTATATAACTGACATTTCCATACGGCAGATGCCATGGTGTTAGGGTACCAAGGAGAGAAGAGCGGGGTGGAGAAGGAGGGAAGGGAAAGGGTTAGCGTGTGGAGAAGCTGTATAGGCTGAGTCATTTCATAGCTAGGTGCTGATGCTTACCAGAGCAAGTGTAGTGATCCTGTGTAGGATATAGATGCCTGGTACTGGTCTCCCAATAAAATATGGGCAGAGGGCTGGTTAGCCAATCTGGGGATAGAACAAGCATGTGATTAGTATGCAAGTTGGGAACCTGGAGAGGGTTGTGTCAGAGAAACGAAGGGGACAGTGTGGGCAGGTCATGGTGATAGTGAGGCTGGAGATATGCCTGAGGTTCAGTGTCAAGTTGGGGCATACGCCGGATGGCAGGGGAGGAGTAGTGAAGCTGTGTGTTGTTGCAGCACTGGTGCGTGTTGCAAGACCTGGAAAAGCTGGTGTCCCGGTGCAGATAGGAAGTGTCAAAGTGCGAGAAAACGGGTGGTGAATGGGCCGTGGTCTGTGTAAAGCTGAAGTGGGGCCTGAGAGTCTGTGGCATGTTGGAGCCTATGCCAAGAGTGGTTGTGAGGCAGGGCGGGTTGTTGGAGCCATGTGCGGTTGAGACGCCAGTGTAGCTGAGTGGTCAAGGTCAGGTGGACTCTTGTTGGCGGATTGAGAGAGGGCCAAGTGGGGGCCCAGTCGGGCAAGCGTGAGGCTCGTGTGGGGATGCTGCAGGTGTATGACCTGAGTGTGGTATTTGGCCATATGTGGGGGCATGCTCTGGCTTAGAGGCCACTCGCTGATGACAGTTGCTGGTGCAGACTAAGGAAGTGCTCAGTGGTGGTCGGGTGGGCCATGGAAGGCAGGCACGCTGTGTCCGTGAGGCCCATGTGGAGTCTGGTGGCGGCATCACGGGGCAGGTGGGTTGGATATGGGGAAGCGGTTGGTGCCCCCACTAAGGTGGGAGGTGTCATGGCTACCCGGTTGTGCAAGGAGAACAGTTGAAAGGGTACAAGGGAGTGTGATTACAATGGCAAGTGCCGATCCCAAAGGGTGACAATCGTACCTGTGAGGGCACATGTAGCGCAGCAAGTCCGACGGTGCTACTGATTGTGCGTGACCTGGTGGTCACGACAAGGGGTCTTACCTGGAAAGCAGGCAGAATAAGCTCTGAGTTTCTATCGTCAGACACTGACTTTCTGGTCGGATCATGGTTAAGTAAGCCAAGCTTACGTATTGGTGGACAGTAGTCATGACATGATTAGTCGTGGTAAGGTGGGCGGAGCTGGGGTGAATGGGGGGTTGCCGTTCCTGCAATTTCGGAAGCGTGTGCAGTTAACACTAAGCCAAGTAATTACTAATACTTTTAGTTGTAAGGAAAGGTTGGAACCCGCCAAGGAGCAAATTGTGGCAGGTGATCATGACATGGCTTGGTCGGGTGGACATCCAAGGCGCATGAGGTGGTTGCCACAAAAACAGTGCAGAAAGTGCGTGTGATCGCCAAGGCGTGGCAAATTAAGGTAGTGTCCGTGGACACGGGCAGAGCTGTGGATGAGTCAGGTGGCAATGAAAACGCAGATCTGCATAAGGTTGAGGTAGGCATGTAATGAAAGGTGGGGGCGCAGAGCCAGGGCAAGGGAGCGGTTGCCAAGGAAGCAGCGCTTGTAGCATGTGTGGTTGACACATAGCGAGACTGGAGTGGTGCTGCTCATGTACAGGGCAGGTGAGTGGCATGAGCCATATGGCATTGGTTACGTGGGTCTAGCTAGAACAGAGGTGGTCATGTCAAGAAAGTTGGAGGCAGACAGCCCGGGCACTAGGGGCAGATACCGAGATTGCGCATTGGCAATGAACATGAAGCGAGGCATATCTAATAGTGCCCATGGACATGGGCAGGTCTGCATAGTGTGCGCAGTTCAGTGTGTCAACCGTGAGAAGAAGGGAGCTGAAAGGAGGCCCTTTTTGGTAAGTAACGATGAGCGGCTGCTACGGCTTGGCTAGTGTGGACAAGCATGCAAAGACCTTCTGCTGGTCGTGCTACGAGTGTGGTGCGCTTGTAGCATGTTGAAATGGGAGGGCCCAAGATAAGGGCAAAGAAGGTGAGGAGCGGGGCTGCTGGTGTATAGGTGCATGCAGGTCGTAGGGCTGGGAGCTGGTGCAACGATGAAGCCAGTGGGCTAGGGGAGAATCCTCAGAAGCAACAAATTCTGGGAAGGCCATCCAAAGGCTGGCAAGACATTCCATGAGATCTGAGCATGAAGAGCAGATAAGGCAAGAACGTGAAAAGCGGGTTTATTCATAGGAACACTTTGTACTCGTGGTCGCTATTAAGACCAAGAGTAAAACATCTGTATTTCCAAATTAGTTTAGCTTCCCATTGTCGCAGGTGTAGTTCTCTGCCACCACCCCTGGCATCTGCTTGTACAGTTTCTAGTCCCATGAAGCTGATATTTTCCTTTTTTCGTGCTGATGTTGCTCCTGCCAATGGGTTGCCAATATGTACCTTGACTCTTGTGAGTGCAGTAGTCCTAGATGCTCACAAATCCTGGTTCTCAGTTCCCTTTTGGTACTTCAATGTACTTGCGCTCACATACACATGTAATGGCATAGATAACATACTTAGTTTTACAATTAATGAACTGATTAATTACATGTTCATCAGTACCATTGAAGATTAGTGCTTTAGAATTCCTTGTGTGGTAGCACATATTACAAGACCTGCATTTGTAAAAGCCTACCGGCTTGTTACTTGATAGCGAATTCTCTGACAATCTGAGGATGGGGGCCATGTATGATGGACTGAGGATTGTCCTGAGGGTTTTGGCCTTGGGAAAAGTCAGTAGTGGTTTGGAAGGTAGCCATCTCCTTATGTCTTCATCAATACCTACGATATGCCAGTGTTTGTTCAGGATTCGCTGCACCTGAAGGCTGTCACTATTGTACTTGGTGATGTATCGTATTGTGTCTTTTTCCTCTGTGTCTTTGTTGTTGGTTGTTCTTGGCATCAGTAATGTAGGGCGTTTTTTCTTGCATGCAATATTGATGGCTGAATCAATTGCTTTCTTGGGATAGCCTCTTGCAGTGAATCTTCGCTCTAGGATAAAGCATTCCTCATTGAAGCGTGAATGGGTGCTGCAATTTCATTTCAGTCGTATGAATTCCCCTTTGGGAATGTGATTGATCACTCATTTCCTGTGGCAGCTGGTTGCGTGTAGCACCGAGTTGACCTCAGTCGACTTTCTGTAGGTTGTAGTGGACAATTCAGTTCCATTTGTGCTGATTGTGATGTCAAGGAAGTCTATGGAAGTATTACTGGATGTGGCAGTCAGTTGCAGTCCAAATTTGATGTCGTTGAGGTATTTCTGAAAAGATTCCAATTGTTCCATGGATCCAGACCAGATCATTAAAATGTCATTGATGTAGCGGAACCATTTGTGCACGTAGTTGCTTAAGTCTTGGTTGGAGAAGGCATGTACCTGTTCAAATTGGTGCATGAAGAGGTTGGCCACGGGGGGGGTGCGTAGATTGCTCCCATGGCTGTTCCTTTGGTCTGTCTGTAGTATTGTTTGTCAAACAAGAAGATCGTGTTAGCCAGTGAAAACTCAAGGAGTTACTTGGTTAGCTCCAAGTGTGAACAGAAAGAGGCTGAGGCCGTGGCAAATGCATAGTCTATGGCTTTGAGCGCTAGGGTGTGGTCAATAGCCATATAGAGGGCTTTGACATCCAGTGTCACTAGTGTATCGTAGGGTTGCCATTTGACATGTTGTAGCAATAGTAATGTGTGCATGGTGTCCCTTAGGAACGTCAGGATTTTGCGAACCTCTGGAGCGAGTACATTGTTAATGTATTTGCTAAATGCTTCTGTTATCCATCCAATCCCGCTAATGATTGGGCGTACTTCTGGGATCTTGCTGATTTCCTTTTGGACTTTGGGCAGGAAGTACATTGTCAGCGTCCTGGCCTGTTTTGGTTGAAAGTACTTATGTTTGTCATCTGTCAGTAATCCGCACAGGTGCCATTTCTTTACAAGTAAGTTAGCTGCGATAGCACCCTGGTATTGTCAGGTGCGTCATGGTCATGATTACATAGTCTTTTCTGTCCATTACTACAACATTACCGCCTTTGTTGGCTTCTTTCATTATGATCTCATTGTTCTCTTGTAGTGCCTTCAGTGCTCGTCGTTCTTGGTTGGTGATGTTGTCTATTTTGGATTTAGGTTTTGCTTTCATGCGGTCTTCCAAGGCGTGTAGGTCATGGGTCGCAGCCTGAGTGAAGATATGAATAGCGTTCTCGCCTTGTAGGTTGGGAGTGAACTTGGATTACTCTTCATTTCAGGGATCTTAAGGTTGCTCGCCACAATGTTCAGATCCTGCAAGGTTTGTTGAATTGTCTCTCCAGGTGTGCCCGGTTCTTTTTCTAGGTTTGCTAGTAGGTGTGCGTGTTCAAGGTGTTTCATGTCCATTTCACTGATTTTCACATTTGTCTTTTTCGTAGGGCACCAGTTGACTTGTTTCGTGAAGTATTTTTTTAACTTGAGTTTCCAGGTGTATTTGTAAAGGTCAATGTGTGCTTCGATTAGATTGATGGAAGAGTTTGGGGCAAAGGACAAGCCTTTGTTCAGTACGCTGATGTCGCTGGTGGTTAGGGGTTGGCTTGACAGATTAATTACTAGTTGGGGGTCTCACTTCTCTCTGTTGCAATTGGGTTTGTGATCCTGTCAATCTGTTAGCACTTTCTTGCTCTTCTATTGCGTTTCATGGTCCCCGCTCGTTTACCTCTCTTGGATCTTTCCTTGTTAGTGTATTGTCTCTTGGTGGATCTTGAAAACTGGCACGTTTCTGGTTTGGGGCATGTGTCCCTTTTTTGTAGTGTTGGATTTCGTCTAAAAAATAGTATCCAATACTTTTGCTTGCTTCGATATGATATGATATGATATGGTATTTGTAACGCGCCTATACACAAGTGTTTCAAGGCGCGACGAGGCAGGGAGGGGGGACAAGGGGAGACAGACAGCGATCCTACTAGGCCAGGTGTCATTCAGATCGCGCAAGTGCAGGGGTAGGGGAGGGGGAAAAAGTGCAAGGGGAAGGGGAGGGGGAAAAGTGCAGTACAAGGTAAGTGGCGTACGTAATAAATAAATAAATAGGGCCAGCTGGTGGCAAGTGTGAGGTAAGTGCAGAACAAGTGCTGGGGGAGGGGGGGGCTGTAGGGATACAGAGACAGTCCCGCAGTGCAAAGGGGTTCCAGGGCATCAGTGCAAGTGGAGAGTGGCAGGGCCCAGGACCGAGGCCGTTTAGAGTGGTCCAGTTGCAGGATCAGTGCAGTTTCAGTGAAAATTAATTAGCAGTTCAGCAGGGGAGAGGGAGAGGGAAAGCAGAAGCAAAGAGGAAGGTTTTGAGGTGCTTCCGGAACCGGAGATGGTTCTCCTCAAGTTTCAGGGAGGCAGGAAGGCTGTTCCAGAGGGAGGTCCCTGCCGCGGAGAGAGATCTACCCCCAGCTCGTTGCTTCGAGAAGCGGCTAACCCTGAGGGAGTTGGAGGCGGATGAGCGAAGGGCTCGGGAAGGAAGATATTTGGGAAGAGAGAGTTGAAGGTATTTAGGACCCAGGCCCCAGAAGGCCTTGTGGACAATGCAGAGGGTTTTGAACTTTATCCTCGCAGCCACTGGGAGCCAGTGTAGAGATTTCAGTCCTGGAGAGATACGGTCCCCGGGCTTGAGGCCAAGGAAAAGTCTCGCAGTTCTGTTCTGGATGAGTTGCAGAGGGCGGAGAGTGGAGGCAGGCAGATTAAGATAGAGGCTGTTACAGTAGTCCAGCTTCGAGAGAACCAGGGCTCGGGAGACAGTGAGCTTCTGGGGGAAGGAGAGGAAGGGAAGAATACCTCTGAGGAGGTGCAGCTGGTAGTGTGACCTCTTGGCGACGTCAGAAATATGAGGAGAGAAGGAGAGTGTGGAGTCGAAGATGACCCCAAGGTTTTTTGCCTTGCAGGTAGGAGCAGGGAGGGGGCCAAGGGAGGCAGGCCAGAGAGCTACAGGGAAGGAGGGAGTGGGAGTACCGATGAGTAGAATCTCAGTCTTACTGGCATTAAGGCAGAGGTCATTGGCGGCACACCATTCTTGGATAGTAGACAGACAGTCAGAGATGAGGGAAGGAGAGCGGGAGGCTGAGGGTAGCCTGAAAATGAGCTGGGTATCGTCCGCATAGCACTGGAAATTAGGGCAGAGAGCGGCGATGCGGTGGGCAAGGAGTGCCAGATACTGGTTGAACAGCCAGGGAGAGAGATTAGATCCCTGGGGGACACCACAGGTGGAGAAAAAGATGTCGGAGAGGAAGGACCCCAGTTGGACCTGGGAGGGTCGATTTGAAAGGAAAGAGGTCAACCATGCCAGAGCCTGACCAGTGATACCCAGGTTTTCCCGGAGACGGTTGAGCAGGATGGCATGGTTGACAGTGTCAAAGGCAGAGGAGAGATCGAGCAGAATGAGAACACACGGGGTGTTGGAATCAAGGTTCAAGAGCAGGTCTTCACGGATGTTCAGGAGAGCAGTTTCCGTGCTTCTGGCAGCTCTGAAGCCAGATTGATGGTCATGAAGACTACCAACAGATTCAGCATGGAGGTTAAGCTGGGAGATGGCCAGTTTCTCCAGGAGCTTGCCCAGGAAGGGAGTGATGGAGATAGGGCGATAGTTAGCCGGGCAGGAGGGGTCGGAAGAGGGTTTCTTGAGAAGAGGGTGCACAAGGGAGTGCTTGAGGGGGGAAGGGAAGACTCCAGAGGCGAAGGAGTCGTTGCAAAAGTCAGCCAGGGCAGGAGCCAGGGAGTCGATGTGGTCCTTGATAGTTTTGGAGGAACAGGGGTGAACCTGTTTAGACAAGACTTTCATAGATCGGACTTGTCTGGAAACCTCGTCAGCAGAGAAAGGTGGAAAGGCAGAGAAAGAGGGAGGAGGGGTGACCGCAGAAGGGCCAGAGGAAGGGCCGGGTAGGGAGGGAGGGAGGTGAAAGGAGGAGAGCGAGGACAGGATGTCCTGAGTTTTAGAGATGAAGTGAGAGGCCAGTGCAGTGCAGAGGGCCTGGGAGGGGACAGGAGAGGTAGAGACTGCAACAGGGTTGGCCAGCTCCTTGCAGATTTTAAAGAGTTCGGCGGAGTTGTTTGATGCCGCAGAGATGCGGGCTTGAATAAGGGCTCTCTTCTTGGTGAGAACGGAGAGCCGGTACTGCCTTTGGAGCAGGCGGCAGGCCAGTTTGTCAGAGGATGAACATGAAGCACGCCATTTCCTCTCTGCAACCCTGCACTTGCGTTTTAGGGTGGCGAGATCCGAGTCATACCAGGAGTTACATTTGGCTTTGGGCTTCAGGCGGATTCTCATGACGGGGGCAAGGATATCAAGAGTAACAGATATAGCAGAGTGGAGCATGGAGAGGGCTGTGTCAGGGTGGGAGTCAGCCGAAGGGGCAGGGGGGGGCGAGAAGGTAGCAGCGAAAGCCTCAACTGACACACGCTTCATGGGTCGGATGACCGAGAAGGTGGGTGGCAGTGATGAGGGTGGCTTTACCTGTGGGGTAGGCAGGGTGAGGTGGGAGGATAGGAGAAAGTGATCACTCCAGGAGAGAGGAGTGGAGAGAGGGACGGAGAGGGGAAGGTCAGAAGAGATCAGAGCATCAAGAGTGTGCCCAGCAGAGTGAGTAGGCCCAGATGGGAGAATAGAGAGTGAGAGAGAGTCGCAGAGGTCACGAAATAGACCAGTGGGGGGACTGGAGGCATCAAGGTGGATGTTAAAGTCGCCAAGAAAGAGGAGTTGAGTGGTTGAGGACAGGAGTGCGGAGGAGAGGTCAGCCCACTCAGAGAGGAAGGAGGAAATTTGACCAGGTGGCCGATAGATAGTAGCCACGGTAAGGGAATGGCTAGGAGAGAGAGAGAGTCGGCAGACAAGGCATTCAAAAGAGGAGTAGGTCTGCGTAGGAGTGACAGTGGCAGGAATCCACTCAGGGAAGATAAGGGCAACACCACCCCCTGCACGGTTGGGCCTGGGCACGGAGAGGATCTTCTAACCGTCAGGTAGGAGTGTGTCAAAGCTGGTGGCAGAGCTGGCTGTGAACCATGTCTCAGTGAGACAAAGGACGTCGAGGTCCAGTTCCTCAAGAAGGTGACAGATATCGGAGGAGTGCTTGATGGCAGAGCGAGTGTTTAGTGTGGCAATGTGGAGAAGGCTGCCATCCTTGAAGAACTTCCGGGGAGGGGTACAGATCAGAGGTACGCCCTGCGGAGGTATTGAAGAAGGAGGTGAAGAAGAAGGAGCACGAGCACGAGGTGAAGAAGGAGCACGAGAGGGGGCAGGGAGGGAGGGTAGAGGCAAGGTAGCCAAGGATAGAGGAGGGGGGACAGCAGGAGAGGAGAGGAAGTTGATGAGGTGTGGGAAGCGTCTATCGAAGAGGTGAAGGTTGGCCTGAGGGCCTTGGACCAAGACGGTCCCGTTAGCGTAGACATTAATGATGGCCTTAGAGGAGTGGAAGGGGGCCAAGAGGACATCCCAACGGGTGCCACCATTAATGGGAGAGGAGGAGAAAGGAGAGAGCACAGAGACCATATGAAGGGTCCATAGGTCAGGCGAAGGCACGAAAAAGAGGATGTCAGTGAGAGTTTCCTTAGAGCAGGCATTAGTGTAGGTGTCAGCGATAGGGAGGCCTGGGTTGGAGACCAGGATGTCCTTTTTAAACTTTTTCCTACCAGATTTAGTGAGGAAAGCAGGATAGTCAATGGAGAAGCAGTTAGAGAAGATAGGCGAGACGGAGAGCACCATGGAGTAAGGAGGGAGGGAGGTGGGGGGGGGACAGACGAAATGAGAGCACGCAGACAGGAAGTGAGCGGCAAGCACAAGTTACCACAATTAGAGCAGCACCCTAGTATACCACAAATCAGAGCAAACAGTAATGCGTATTAGGTACCGGGCCACCTAAGTTTGAGAATCCTGCGAGGGGAGAAAAAGCACCCTAGTATACCAAAACTGTGAATACAGTGAGGCAAGGCCCCATGTGGATGTAACCAGGAGAAGGAGGGGTGGGCCGGGGAACGGAGAACAGGTGGAACTGGCGCCTGGCGTCCCCTGCGGACACCTGCAGACACACAGGGAGCCGCACTGTAGGAGTCGCCCTTGGCCTGGGGCCCTTAGCCGCGGGGGCTGCCGGGCAGAGGGCTGCCCAGGAGGGGCGAGGTTATAGGCAGAGGGGGAGGGGGGGGGGGTTGGGCGGGCAGGGAGGCGGGGAGGGAGAGGAAGACCAGGAAGTGGGAGGGGGGAGCAGGAGCAGGCAACAAACACCGCGCTAGGAGCGCGAACAACAATTCTACTTTTTTTTTTTATAAAAAAAAAAAAAAAAAAAAAAAACCACAACAAAACACTCACGGAGGCCCAGGCAGGGCTTCCCAGGCCTGCTGATCCCCTCAGGCCACCGGCGACCGCTCTCCACGCTCAGCTGGGGAAAAGAAGCGAGCGTGGGGAACGGCCGTCGAGTAGGCCAGAGGGGAGGCAGGCACACAACCAATCAGAGGGGGGGTGGGCGGGCAGGGAGGCGGGGAGGGAGAGGAAGACCAGGAAGTGGGAGGGGGGAGCAGGAGCAGGCAACAAACACCGCGCTAGGAGCGCGAACAACAATTCTACTTTTTTTTTTTTTATAAAAAAAAAAAAAATCATTGGATTTGGTAAGGCTCGATCTCAGTTCAGCTGAGCTGGTCTCTGGTTCAGCATGAGCTTGGTCCGGGTCACTTTCTGCATCAGAGCTGGCTGGTGAGCTTTCGGGCTGCTGCTCTTTCAGTTGGAACCTGATATATTGTCAAATGTTGGTTGGAATGTAAATACACGATTATCTTGGTAGTCTCTTTCATCTCTTGCAAACTTCCTTTTTTTCCTGATCTTGATTTCATCCTGGTGAGCTTTTAGTATCTCATACATTATTTTGTAATTTTTCTCCTTCGTCACTGTAGGTGAGTTACTTGCTTCAATATCAGTTTTAAGTACATCAATTTCAATGACCAGTCTCTTGTGTGCCCGGTCGGCATGTTCTATTAGTACTTCCATCATAATTTTTGAACCCATGATCAGGTTCTCTTCCACTTTGCTGCTAAATCAGCATCCTCTGGGTTGGTAAAGTCCGGGGGAAGATGATGATCCTTAGTCCTCGAGGGATCTTCTCTTGTACTATGTAAGTTCGGAGTGTGAAACGCTCCTAGAATTTATTTATTTCCTTGCTACACAGACATTCTAGTTTGATAAATTGTTGTTGAAGGTTGTTAGGAGCATTAGGTGTTGCAGGGAAGGCATGTACAGTAGAGCCTTTTGGTGCAAAGAGGTTTTTGGTGTCTGTTTTCCTGGATTCCAGGTAGTCTGCCATGGTGGCTGACCAGAGTCTTATGTAGCATCGGGGTTCCAGATCCTGGAAAGTAGATTGTTTTTTTTTTTTTTTTTTTGCATCAATTGATTTGAAGTTAAACTTTAGTTGCACAGTTTCTTAATACAATTCCTTGACACAGGTGCATGAAGTCACCCAACAATGTTACACTTTGGCCCCCACAGACAGTTTTGACTGAAAACACCCTCAACCCAGCCTGGGCTCATAAAATTCCACCTGAATTATAATTTATCCATGTACTCCAAAGTGGCAAAAATCTCCCTCACAAACTGCAACAATGTGAAGGGAACCTCTCAAGGTACGGCAGAACTGTTCCTCTTTTGTAGTATTCATTAGATTATTCTGCAATCGATTTGTAAGACCTCAATATTCCCTTGGTCAAAATCCAGTCCAAGTCTAGTAGCTTTGTCTTAATACCAGTGGGTTTTCAATTAATAGTTTTTCCGATTGAGCAATGTTGTTCAATATGAAAAGGCACGTCTCTTGCCAAATATTTAAGGCTGGGTGTCAAGTCAAATGAGGGATGAAAGGGTCTCAACCCCCTCTCCCGAACCACAGAAGCCGAATAGATCGACCCTCCCACTGTGGTTGGCACGGGCGTCTGAATGTAAATACACAGGTAACCATGTGGCAGCCAATGGGGGGAAGACGGAGTTAGGGAAATGGTGTGGAATGACAAAGGGAAGAGAAAACATGCATTTCTTAACACAGCACTTAATACTGACACTTCATAATCCTGCACTCCATGTTTGATACTGCCTATCCTATTCACTCCTGAATTTACTTATTTAGCACCTAGGGTTCTTAATTATACTATACCATACCCATGACCATGTACGTGTGTGTATAACGTGTATAACACATAGCAAACATGAAGCAACATAAACTGTATGGCACACACAAGGGACACTTCCCTACATGAATTCAACATTACACATGGTTCCGTGGACTGACATTGAACGTGAGTAAACATAAGCGAGAACATAGATCATGACTTGTCTGTAGTTGGATTCCTGAATTAGTAAAGATTCCTCTCTTTACTGCGAGTATTGCCTCATACTCTGGGTATAAACAAAGTTACCGACCACCTACTGACCCAACGCCAGTAGCTCATGAAAATCGCTCAGAATTTAGCACTTAAACACCATGCTCGGGGCATTAACGTAAATACATTGAATGTATTTATCTTAGGGTCCGTGTGACTCGAGAGTACACCCGGACATTAGGACATGCCACTGTTGGAGTGCCGTAGCCAGAGCCACTGCTGCGCATAGTCTGGAGCTCAAAGCGGCTGAATGGAAGGTTCACCGCCGCGGCCGGGGAAAGCTGCTGAGTGACCCGCAATGCCTCCAAGAGTCACTGCCGTAGCCTGCAAGGATCAACAGACTCGGGCCGACAACTCTCTCTCACCGCCATGCTTGCCTGCAGCCCCTGCTCGCCGCCGTGATTGCCTGATTACCCAGATTCCCATCAGTTCGTCCAGAGCCCCATACACGCCGTCATAACCGCCCGTGCTGCACAACATCAATTATCAGCACCTGTGCACGGGCGGTCAACGGCTAAATACTCCCCTGATGGGCTCCAGCTGTCTCACGGCGCGAACTCCAGGGACTACAATTCGCCCTTAAATATGCTGGGAACCGTAGTCTTTATCTCAATTTCTCCTATACTGTCTCCTGGGCTTGCCCCACACCCTATTCCTGACAGTACCTCCTCTCCCAGGGTTCTTCCCTGGCCCTGCCTTTTCCGGATGACGTAAATGAAATTGTTCTATCAATTTTGGTGCATGCACTGAGCTGGCAGGTTCGCACAAACAATCCTCCAGTCCATAACCAGCCCATTGGATTAAGTACCACAAATTCCGCTGTCTGCATCTGGAATCCAATATCTTCTTGACTTCATACTCCGATAGACCTTCTTTGGTGATGGCTGGTGGTCTCTGTACATGTGTTCCTGGAACTGCGGGTTTAAAGAGAGACACATGAAACACAGGATGTATTTTTAACATATCAGGCAATTTAAGTTTAACAGCCATTGGCGAAATACATGTCACCACTTCATAGGGCCCAATAAATCTGGGGGAAAATTTACGATATCCTGCCAAGGATAAATTACGTGTAGATAACCGTACTTTGTCTCCCACTTGATAATGAGGAGCTGCCCTTCTTCCTTTATCTGCCTGTTTCTTATAATCCTGCTTTGCTTGTTCTAAATTCACTCTAGCCTTTTGTCTGATAGCCAACAGTAATTCTTTTCTTTCCTGTAATGCTGGAAATGTTTCCACTGGGGGTAACTGTTCTGGCAACATATTCTGTCCTTGTCCATACAAGCATTCATTAGGTGATATCCCCAGTGAAGCATGCTCGGTATTATTATACGTAAATTCTGCTAACCACAAAGCCTGTACCCAGGAATCCATACCGTCACGCAAATAACATCGTAAATATTGTTCCAGAGTCTGATTGACACGCTCAGTTTGTCCATCAGTCTATTGGTGATAACTTGTAGATAAAGCACATTCAATACCCAGCATTTGACAAAAGGCTCGCCAAAATTTAGATGTAAACTGTGGACCCCTATCAGACACAGTACTTTGTGGCAATCCATGCAATCGAACAATGTTCTGTAAGAATATCTCTGCCAATTTTCCTGCCCCTGGGATACATTGACAAGGCACAAAATGAGCTTGTTTGGACATATAATCCACTGCTACCCAGATTGTGTCATAGTGATTATCAGGAAGCAAGTCAGTTATGAAGTCCATTGAAATGTGTGTCCAAACATTTTCCGGAGTAGGCAGGGGCTGTAATAGTCCTGCCTTACGTACATGATCAGCCTTACATCGTGTGCATGTTTCACATTTTTTAATATAATCAATGGTATCCTGTCTTAAGGTTGGCCACCAGAAATACCTTGCCAACATTTCCTGTGTCTTTTTCCTCCCCGCATGTCTTGCCAAGGGAGGGTTATGGCACCAATGCTAGGCTTTTGTTTGTAAATCTTGAGTAGGTAAATATAATTTTCCTGCATAGTATGGGAGACCATTCCTCATCGTCTCTAAGGGTCCGTTGGTACCCCATGACATATTCTTTTGTTTCTTCATTTCCTTTTCACCTGAATCAACAGACTGTTGGTTACTGCACCTACCACTCTTTCCACCGGCAGGATAGTCTTCACCTCGATAGTCACATTTTCTAGATTTAGCTGTCGGGATAATGCGTCAGCCTTCCCATTCTTCTTCCTGGGCCACAAAGTTACCAGGAAGTCAAATTCATTGAAATATTGTGACCACCGCAACTGTCTGTGGCGTAAAGTATGTGCAGTCTTAAAGTACTGTAGGTTCTTATGGCCAGTTATTACCAACACCTGATGTTTCACTCCCAGAAGATACTGATGCCACTCCGAAATGCTGCTCGTATGGCCAATAATTCCTTGTCTGTAATAGAGTAATTTTGCTCACAACTCGTGAGTTTCCTGGAAGAGAAAGCCACTGGATGACACCTACCTTCCCCATCCTTTTGAGACAACATCGCTCCCACTGCTATATTGGAGGCATCAGTCTCTACTTGAAAAGGTCTTTCTGGATCGGGATGTCTCAAAACAGGAGCGCAGGTAAATGCCCTTGTAAGTGCGCTAAATGCTTGTTCTGCTTCTTGATTCCAACTAAACCCAGAGGATTTTCTTAACAACTTAGTTATGGGTGCAACAATTTGTGAAAAATTCCCAATGAATCTTCTGTAAAAGTTGGCAAATCCCAAAAAGGACGGAATGTCCTTGACACATTGAGGCACTGGACAATCGATGACTGCCTGTACCTTCTTTCGATCCATTACTATACCAGTAGGAGTGAGTATGAATCCCAGAAATTCCACCTTAGTAGTGTGGAATTCACATTTTTCCAACTTTACACACAATTCATGCTCCTGTAGTTTTTGTAACACCGCTCGCACATGATCTATGTGTTGTTCTTCTGAAGCAGAATAAATCAAGATATCATCAATATATAGAATGACAAATATGTCCAAAAACTCCCTCAACACCTCCTGCATAAAGTACTGAAATGCTGCAGGTGCATTACACAGCCCAAACGGCATAACCAAGTATTCAAATAATCCAAATTTAGTTCTGAAGGCTGTCTTCCACTCGTCCCCATTTTTTACACAAATCAAGTGGTATGCCCCTCTCAAGTCCAGTTTAGTATATATCACTGCTGATGTCACCTGATCCAATAGTACTGAGATTAAAGGCAAGGAATACCTGTTTTTTATGGTTACCTTGTTCAACGCCCTATAGTCAATACAGGTCTGTATTTGTATTTGTATTTGTTTTATTTGTAACGTGCACCATCAGGCCCTGAGGCATCAGGGTTCAACTTAGACATGGTTACATAAGCAAACAGTTACATATATTCAACAAGTTGACAGTACAAAGTAATCAGGGCATGCAAGCAATATATACATATTTACAGACGTAGCTTGGGGCAAGCGTTTGCCGGAGTGGGTCTGGGCATCATGGCTGGTTAAAGAGCCAGGATTTGGTTTTAGATTTGAAGGCGTTAAAGCTTTCTTCAGAAGGGATGGTGAGAAGGAGAGCATTCCAAAGCTTGGTGGCTAGGACGGGGAAGCTAGATCCAAACGCATTTTGGAGATTGAACCTGGTAATAGTTCGACAGTGGGTCTGAGCCGTTCTTTGCGGGGGGGTAGCGCGTGTCGGGAAAGCCGGCTGCAAAGGTATGGTGGGGCTTGGTTAGCTAGGCATTTGTGGGTGAGGCCTAAGACTTTCAGTGAAATTCTGTTTGACCGGTAACCAGTGTAGTTTGGATCTGGATTCCGAGATGTGGTGGTTTCGTGGGATGTTTAGGGTTGCTCTGAGAGCGTTATTTTGGGTAATTTGCAGTTTGTTCAAGTTCTCTTGGCTCGTTCCAAGGTAGAGGGCGCTCCCATAGTCAATTTTGGCCATGATGAGAGTTCTGGTTAAAGTGACAGTGTTGGGTGTAGTCAGAAATGGCATGCAGGCTGTAATGAGTTTGCAGGTGTAGGCTGAAGAGGATCTGACTGCGTTTGTTTGTCAGGTTAGTGATAGAGTGGCGTCAAGATAGACGCCAACAGTTTTGGTTCTAAGGTTCTAAGTGTCCCTTCCTTTTTCAGCACAAAAAACAAAGGGGATGACACTGGCGAAGTAGAATGTCTAATGAAACATTTTTGCAACATATCATCCAAATATTCCTTTAAATGTTGATTTTCCTTTTCTGTTAGTGCATAAATACGACTGCCTGGTAACTTGGCCCAGGTTCTAATTCAATCAAACATTCATAAGATCGATGTGGAGGTAACCTCTCTGCTCCCTTTTTGTCAAATACTCCTGCAAAATCAACATACTGCCTAGGGATGCCAGTCCCCACAGCACCCATCACTTGTGAATATCCTGCCTGATCCGCCAGAAATAGGGCCGGTCCAACCTCTTCCTCCAAATGTTCTTCACTCCCCACCCCCTCAAATGATACATCTCTCTTGACCCAATCAATATTAGGGTTGTGTAAGGTCAACCAAGGCATTCCCAAAATAAGGCCAAATTGAGGTGCTGCTATCACATCCAACACAATCTCCTCCACATGTCTTGATTCACATCTCATCTGAATTGGTTGGGTTGGCTGATAAATGGGACCAGAAATTAAGGGAGAACCATCCACTGACTGTACTCCTTCCACCTGTGTCTTGTTTCTTAACGGTAATCCCAATTTTCGTGCCAAGCCAATGTCAATAAAATTTCCAGTAGCACCTGAATCCACCATGGCTGACACCATTTGTTTTGTGCATGCAAATAATAACGTTAGCAACAGATACAAATGAGAATTCTTGTTATCCATTGTATTAGCTGCCCAGCTGGGGAACCTACTCAGACTGGGGCTTGACACCTGAGTTCCCCCTAAGGCCGGCCCAATCCTTTTCCCGCCTCCACCTTGCTCCCTTCACTTCTCACAACCTTTTTTGGTGTGTTAGGGCATGTTCGTATATAATGTCCTGGTTGACCACAGTACAAACATAAGTTATTAGCCCTGCACTGCTCCTTCTCCACCACCGACAAAGGCCCTCTTATGCCACCTATTTGCATGGGCTCTACATCACTACCTTTTCCTCCCCGGCCCTTATCCAATCTTACAAAAGGAACCACCTCAGGTCTCTTCCTGTCCCCTTTCCTTTCATTCATACGATGATCTAACCTCAAAGCTAGGTCAATCATAGCAGTACAGGAACTTGGTTGAGGTTCCATTCCTCCCTGAGTCCCTGATAAAACAATACTGTCTGTTTATTCTCTGGCCAATCCGTCTCTATTACCAACCGATTGAACTGCATGACATAGGATACTAAATCACGTGTCCCTTGCTTTAATGCTAACAGTTTCTTGTCCTGGGCTAATGAAACTTCTCTTCGATCAAATAGTCGGCCGAATTCTGTCAAAACATATCCCAATTGTATAGCAATGGGTCATCCTTTTGTACTAATGGCATGGCCCACTCCGCTACATCCCCCGTTAAGTAGGAAATCAGAAATGCTGTCCTAGCTTGGATGGTTTCAAATGCAGCGGGTTTACACAGAAAATGCAACCTACATTGCATCAAAAATGTCATATACTTCCGAGGATCTCCCACAAATCTTTCAGTGCCACTAATGGAACACTGCTGGGTGCTTGTACAATAACTGTAGAGGCTCTTCCTGTGGTAGCCCCTGTGGATGGTCCCGCCCCCTCCAAGGGAATACCCTGAGCCACTAACCCTTGTACTTGAGCCTTAATATTATTAGACTCCTGTCTGGCCTGCACTAACTCTGCTTGAATATCTTGCAATGTCTTTAGCACTTCTGCTAAAGAAGGAGGATTCGACTCCATTTGGCTTGGGTGGTTCAAATACCCCTAATCGGGGGCTGATAATTCTGTCAAGTCAAATGAGGGATGAAAGGGTCTCAACCCCCTCTCCCGAACCACAGAAGCCGGATAGATCGACCCTCCCACCGTGGTTGGCACGGGCGTCTCAATGTAAATACACAGATAACCACGTGGCAGCCAATGTGGGGAAGACAGAGTTAGGGAAAGGGTGTGGAATGACAAAGGGAAGGTAGGGAAGAGAAAACATGCATTTCTTAACACAGCACTTAATACTGAAACTTCATAATCCTGCACTCCATGTTTGATACTGCCTATCTTATTCACTCCTGAATTTACTTATGTAGCACCTAGGGTTCTTAATTATACTATACCATACCCATGACCATGTACGTGTGTGTATAACGTGTATAACCCATAGCAAACATGAAGCAACATAAACTGTATGGCACACACAAGGGACTCTTCCTTACATGAATTCAACATGACACATGGTTCCGTGGACTGACATTGAACGTAAGTAAACATAAGCGAGATCACCTACTGACCCAACGACAGTAGCTCATGAAAATCGCTCAGAATTTAGCACTTAAACACCATGCTCGAGGCATTAACGTAAATACATTGAATGTACTTATCTTAGGGTCCGGGTGACTCGAGAGTACACCCGGACATTAGGACATGCCGCTGTTGGAGCGCTGTAGCCAGAGCCACTGCCGCGCATAGTCTGGAGCTCAAAGCGGCTGAATGGAAGGTTCACCGCTGCTGCTGGGGAAAGCTGCCGAGTTACCCGCGTTTTCTCCAAGAGTCACTGCCGTAGCCCGCAAGGATCAACAGACTCGGGCCGACAATTCTCTCTCACTGCCATGCTTGCCTGCAGCCCCCGCTTGCCGCCGTGATTGCCTGATTACCCAGATCGCCATCAGTTTGTCCAGAGCCCCATACACGCCGTCCTAACCGCCCGTGCTGCACAACATCAATTATCAGCACCTGTGCATGGGCGGTCAACGGCTAAATACACCCCTGATGGGCTCCAACTGTCTCACGGCGTGAACTCCAGGGACTACAATTCGCCATGAAACATGCTGGGAACTGTAGTCTTTATCTCAATTTCTCCCATACTGTCTCCTGGGCTTGCCCCATACCCTATTCCTGACACTGGGACCACTTTCCCTTCAATATCCTCCTTAATGATAGTAAACCCACTTAGTCCTGGTGGGTCAGGGCATTTCCTGTACAGGGAAATTGATTTCCATTCCATTGAAGTGTACAAGGACGTTAAGCCCAATTCTCTCCGTACAAGTTCAATTGGCAGTGAATTTGGGAGGGACAAGACCCTCTTCCAAAAAAGACCTTCCAAGCTAGGCCATAGCTTTGGACTGGTGAAAAGGTTAGCTTCTGCGGCGTATGTCAGTATCAGTGAGACTTTCATCTTGTAGAAGTCTATTAGTGGCAACAAGGAGAATTTACATTAACAACATTTAATCAGCAAAGCATTGATGTAACTACTGCTATGTGTTCCCCATTCCGGTACCAGTGGAATTTTTTCAGCTTCCTTGCCTTTCCACCATCCCCCAAGATCAAAATTTTGGATTTATTTGCATTGATCTTTAGAGCGTTGTTGTGAACATATGTGGTCAGAGCCACCAGCGGTCTCTGCAGCCCAATTTCAGTTTGGTCTAGCAGAAGGCGGTCATCTGCAAATAGTAGGCGACCCACTGAGTTTCCCGCAATCTTAGGCGGGAAACATTTTGTTGTTGCAAATGCCTCTACCATATCGGATATAAATAGACAAAAGACAGCTGGTGTAAGCCAACAGCCCTGCTTCAGCCCATTTCCTGAAACAATTCCGTGTGCCCCTTATGTCCATTCGGATTTTCAATGTGGTTTCACTGTGCAGGGCTTCCATGGGTTCTCTCAGGTCCTGTGGACACCCCCACCTTTTCAATTTGTCCCACAAGTTTCTCCGGTCCACCTGTCAAACGGGAAATTATATCGTCCCTCCTATTGTGATGAATATATGTATATTGGCCTACGCCAAGCTGCTTGTAAGCCACTTGCAAAGAAATCTGTGTTGCAAGGTCCCGACCTTAGAATCAATGTAAGCCGCCATTTTAGGTTCTCTCTGCAAAGTCACCCTGTGAGCTAAAATGGTGGACAGTGTCATTCCGAAAATGTAACATGGCTGTCTTGACCTCTATGTATAAACTAATGTGTAACTTGCCTGCAGGCCCCTTGTTAGGGTCATGAACTGAGACCTTGTCCTTCGTCGACCTGTGTGTAAAGGATTACTCGTGTCAATGAAGCTAATCCGCGAGCATATGTTACGAACAATGTATTCAAATACTGAACTGAGACATTTGTTTAAACTACATTTTATAGATGTTTGAGAAGGTTTCTAGAAGAAATCCTAAAGTACACTGTAGCCATGGACGCTTGTTGGTGAATACATTAAAAGTAAACCCTAAACGTATAGATGTGTGAACTCGACACGAACCCTAGATCCGTAATATATTAATGAATATTAACCCACAGTGGGGTTGGACATCATGTTTGAAAGGTATATAAAGTGCAACTATTCTAATGTACAGTCCCACTCACTGAGCACACCGAACCACGTTGGAGTTTGCTGTGTTGTACTGAGGGCCGATAGCTATCTGTTGTTTTTGTCCTTTGAAACTATTCAGTATAAAATAAAGATCTTTGTATGTTCCTTTGTAACCTGTGTTCGGTGTATTTCCTTTTTGGGTACTCAACCTCGATATTTTCTCTTTGTTTTCACACACCGAATTGAAAGCCTGTTCTAGGTCAATCGAGGCAATGTATATGGTTCTCATCTGTTTCTGTTTTACCATGCACTTAAGTAGGTTGATGATAAATATGTTGAGGGCAGTGCCAATCCCCCTCCGGAAGCCCGCCTGCCACTGGTCCTGGTGATGAGACTCCAGACTCCAGGAGTTGAAGTGCTTCAAAATTATTGCTGCAAATATCTTGCCCACCACGTCAAGGAGAGTGATGGGCCTATAGTTGCTGGGATTAGACCCCCCCCTCTTGAAGATGGGAACCACAATAGATTTGGTCCAGGAGACTGGTTTCTTTTTCACCCTATTTATGGTCTCAAATAGTTTTAACATAAATGTCGCCCATCTGACAGGATCCTTTTTCAGAATTTTGTTTGTGAGTCAGTCGCGCCCCGCCGCCCTTGATGCATTAGATTTTGTTATAAGCTCGGTTATATCTTGTCTGTCGAACTTAAAGTCCCAAGAAGCTTCTGAAGGAATATATAGCCCCAACCTGGACTCATACAGTCTTTTAAAGTGCGCCTCCCACGTGTGCGATGGCACTTGGTTTATGATTTTAGAGTCCTCCGGGGTATTTAGATAGTTTATTAATTTCCACATACCCGCTAAGTTTTTCTTTATCGCGAGCTGCAACATTCTTTCACTGTCTTGTTGGTAAACTTGATGTCTGTGTTGAGTTCACCAGTTCTTAAAGTTGTTTTTGGTTTTTTTAAGTAGAGCCAGCCTGTTTACAACTCATTTTTTAATGTCAATTTGTTCAATTTGCATGCCTTGGTCTAAGGACAACCTTCTTGGAGGGATGGGCATTTTCACTAAAACCCAATAGGAACTCTGGGTAGTTCAACATGCCCCCTTCAGAACATGGTTTTCTGAACTACCGTCAGGGAAGTTGTGATAAACACTGTCTCTCTTTTTCTGATACGTAGGCGGTTTCCGCCCGGATTCACCTCGTATTGGTAATCTTGCTGGTGGTAGTCTGAAGAAGGGCTTTTCAATGCCCAATCTACACATTTGAGCTTCAGGAGATTGTGATCACTCAAGTCCGTAGGTTTCACTTTTAGAGAGGTAAGTTTCGTGAACAACTCTGCAGTGTCAAAAATATAGTCTATTGTGCTTGCTTGCCCCCACGTTTCTAAGTTATAGCTGGGGGTTGGTCATGCCATGTGAATGTTCCTCTTTAATAATTCTCTTTCAAAATCAAGGCCCCTTCTAGCGTTTGCTGTGGCTGTAACTGGCATACTTCTATTCTCGAACCTTGTTTATTGAAGCATTCCATGTTCAGGTCCCCACAAAGTAGGACATCCAAGTTTGGCCAGGTTGTCTTCGCATCATCAATAGCCCTTAGTAGGGTGTTTTTAATACTCGGCTCGAGCCCCAAACTGGTCCTCCAGCAGACGTTACAAACTAGCATCATCCAATGCTCTGTTTCCCTTTGGGCCTTGTTCGTAGATACTATTGTGAGTTGGAACCAAGGATTTGGGTTTGTGGAGGAAATTACAATTAGGCCACTTGAGCGTTTAATGCCCATTAAGAGACCTGTCATTGGTCGACCTTTGACACCCTTCAATGTGGGGTTTATGTAGAGTTCAAAGCCCTCCAGGAGCGGTATTTCCCTTAACCAAGTCTCCTGGAGGCAAATAAAATCATATTTCGTCAAATTTAGGTCACTTTTGCCGAACCAGTGAGAGAACCCTCTTGTGTTCCTGCTTGCAGTTAACCTCCCCTTTGATGAATCAGTTTGACCCCTCGGCTGGCGTTATGATCTTCCTGCCAGCGATCCCGCCAGCCAACTCCAATCTTCACAGCATCCTACTGCAGATTCTTCACTTTTCTTCAAGTGGACTGATCTTTTGCCACTATGGATGCCAATTGTTAAATCTTCTTTCCCCTCTGTGTTGCAGTTTCCGTGAGCACTGGAGACTACTGTCCCGGCCCGGGAAGACCCCCTTTCACCTTTCCCCTCTCCCCTTTGTGGGGTTGTACCCGTGCTCTTTGATTGAATGTCCAGGTCCTTCAAGGTGAACCCATGTGCGTTCCGTTTGGTCCCTTCTTTGATGAGGAGATTCTTGATGTTCCAGGACACGATGTGTAGTATTACACTATCAAAACTTACATCGTTTGGAAATTCATTTAAGTGTATGTCTTTGGAGCTCACTTGGTCGAGAGTATCGACACAACGCAGCAGCCTCATTACATTTGCTCTGTTCATCACAAGATTGTCAGCAAAACCAAGTGTTCTTTCTAGGGATAATCTAAACTTCTCCTTAGAAGGTACCATTTTTGGCTGCTGTGTGTTGGTGGGTTTATCTCCCAAGTCTCTACTGGCCACCGGGTTGTTTTCAGCCCATGTGACAGATCTTCTGGAGTCCCAGTCTGGAGCATGTCTGTGCCTCTTGCATTGCAGCTCAACCCCAGCAGCTTTCCTCAGGTCTAAGACGCTCCTCCTTTGTTCCATCATCATGAAGTCTTGCTCTGAGTGGGATGGGGAGTTTTGCTCATCTGACTCTGATGACACGTCTGAGGTTTCCATTTTTCGATGAACTCTCGATCTCCATATTGGACCTCTAATGTCTTCTTTTTGAGGCAGACCTGTGGCATTTGCTGCTACAGTCCCCTCATTTGTCTCAATGGCTTTGTTGGCTTCCTTTATTGGCCCAGATGGAGTTCTGGGGGTCTCTAGAGTGGGTCTGCTGGGTTCCTCTTGGTGATGTTTTTCACCCTCATCTCCTCTAGATCGTTGTCATCCGAGTAGATGGACAAGTTCATTAAGAGGTTTCCTGATCCTTCATAGGATGGATCACTCTGCGATTCCTCTTCACTTAGTATTTCTAGGTACATTTTTGAGGATGTTGAGTGAACATTGAGGTTGGATGTTTTCCTTTTAAATGCAGCTGGCTTTTCCAGTCTTTGTATGTTAAGGGGTAGGCCAAAATTGCTTTCTTCATGCTTGAGACTCGCTGCCTTTTGGTCCTTGCCTTGGCACGATTTGCCTTCTGTATTGTTGTGTCCAGGAGAGGGCACTTGTCTCTTTGCGTAGGTACACGACCCCTTCTTATTCACCATCAAGTTTACACTTTGGGTCTTCTTAAGTCCACTTTGGTGGGATCTAAACATGTCATACATTTTGATCAGCGGATTTAGGGGGCTTTGCCCTAACGCCTTGGTCGAACCCCGGTTTTCCAGCTGTGTAGCGGCCGGCAACTGGGCCATGCCTCCTTTCATTTTACCAGACTCAGAGTCCACAATCGTAGAATTTCTCAGTTGACGTTGTTGTGTCTTTTGTTGTGGGAACTTTGGCTTTGACCGCTGTATGAACAGGAGGTGGTGGAATCAGAATAACAGGTGGAACTGAGTCCTCATTGCTGTTGAGTTCCACTTGGGCTCCCGCCGACAGCGAATTACAGCTCAGCCTATCAGCTCTCCTTTTTTCTTCTTGCAGAATAATTGGGTCAAGTATGCTTTTTAGAATTTGTGTAATTTGATCCTTATTTTTGTCCAGATTGGTCTGTAAGGCTGTAATGAAGCCTTCCACGTAAATTAATTTGGAGTGCAGCATGGCAATAACAGTTGTCTGGTCATGTAGTTGCTCGTTCTGGGTCTCTATTAGTTTCATAAATGGGGACATTGTGATTGCAAATGCTGATATCATTCTTGCATTGATAGCTGGTTCCGGTATGGACTATTCCTCGACCTGTGCTGCCGCCAAGTCCAATAAAAGGTCTTCTTCAGTCAGTAGAGGCATCCCTCGGTGATGTTTGTTCTGGAAGTGTGCCAGTTGTTGAATTCCTAGTGGAGCTGCCCTACTTGAGGGCGCCCGATGGCGGTAGGGTTGAGCCTTCGGCTATAGCGACCTTCCCGCACAGTTTGTGTTTGAGTCGTGACCTGCCCTCACACCATTCAATGTAGGCAGGTACGAGGAGGGAATGGTTTGAGCGTAAGCTCCTGCAATGGGGTTGTCATTCATTGCTTCATTTACATTTTTCGTTTGTGCATCGAAACGACAAATTTGTGAATTACATCTTAAAGTAGATGTAATACCGGATGGTTTCCAATCCTTATCTACTTTATAAGAGTAAGGGTCCTTATGATTGTGCAGGGGAACTGAGCCAAATATAAATGGGTCCGTTGAGGGAGAGTCATCTTCTTTCCCTTAAGCCTCCTCCTCCCCTTGCTGAGCTTGCAGCCCTATCAGCAGCCCACTACCCTCCACAAAAGGTAAATCCTTTGTTTTTAGGAGAGGGCTTGTCGGCTGGCTAGGAGGGAGATTTGGACTTGACCCACCCTCCTTGTCTGGCGACTGGTCATACGCCGTTACCTTATCACCTGTGATAGAACCGTTCAAAACAGGAGTACTGCAGACCATGGGCTGGGTCACCATGCCCATGTCCACCAGATCTTCCGGCACAGGTTTAAACATGGGGTTAGTCGGGGGTGCAACTGGCACTTCTGGGGGATGTTGTAAAAGATTCTCTTAGGACGCCGTTTTGTTACTGATTTCAATCTCTGGGAACAACACACATAGTGCCGCCATTTCCGAGAGTTACTGAGGTGCCCCCCACTTGTTTTTCACCTTGAGGACCAACAGAAACAAAGTCAGACCAAGGCACCCCAACCGACCCCACAACCTGGATTTCTGCCGCGGGTTTCAGCAAATGTCCAAACTGAAGGGTCAAGAGGCTTAAAGTCAGTAGTTTAAACAGAGTTATTTTACCTTGCCTGCATTGATGCCACAGACTACCAATGACTGCACTTACGCCGCACTTTGCAGCTACTTCGCGGATCCCAGGAGGTTTTGACCAGTAGAGGGGCCGAGTGGCGCGCTCAACGCTCAACCCTTAAAGCCACAGGCTCTTCTCCCACTGTCTAATGCCTGTGGCAACTGGTTACGTGTGTTGAATTTGCTACACAATTTTCCAAGATCGCTTCACTTCAATGGCACAATTCTTGAGAAGAATGGAGGCAAGTCAGCCAAAACCCAAACGCTGACTGCCCATGACTGCACTTATGCTGCACTTCGCGCTAGTAGATTCAGTTGGTTGGAGTTTGAGGTTGAGGTTGGCAGGCCCCTGTGTTTACTGGTATGGTACAACACAGGGGTAAGTACCACCCACCAGCACTAGCAAGTTAACAAGGTTTGTCTTACCATCCAGTAAAACTTTCTTTGAGACCTTTGGAGTTTCGTTTCTGAAAGTGTCTCCCCCAAAATACAGTGATAACTCCCCAACTAGAGTCAATAATGTTTACAGCAAAAAAGGAATCCCAGAATGAGGCTGCGCCCAGTTTTTCAAAACATGATTTATTATGTAAATGCTCTTTCTGATGGCACGTGTTTCGGTCGCTTAAAGGACCTTTTTCAAATCAGGGCTAATTAGGTATATCACCGAAAAGTATATATGAGTATATTCCAACAACAACAAAAATAAAAATGTTCATTCACATATTTAACAAAAGATACAAGTGATATAGTAATATATGTTATGTTAACAAAAATTGGTAATTGTTTAATCAGAAAAAACAAAATGCCAGACAAAAATCGGGTAGGGAATGGGGAGGGATGAAGGGGGTCAAGAGATAAACAAAAAACACACCTTCATTAGTCAATGCTGCATCTATTGTCACATGGTTATTCCAAATTAGCGTAAGTGTTACTGTTTTACCTTGTTTTCACCTAATGCCCCTATATTGGGTTAATAATACAGTAGCCGCTCATCAAATCACGGGTTAGATCCCTTCAAAAAGACAAAAAGATAAATCAATCATAATTTCACCTTAAGCTTGGTTACAGACTCACCATAACAGTTTCTTATAAATTAGCGATAATCGCATTACATCCCTAATTATGTATCCATTGGATTGAAAGGAAATCGCACCATAGTTTTGTAGACTTATAACCTTAAAAAATTGTGTTTTTAGAGTCCATTCATTTTATATATATAAGCGTTCCCTGGTGGCTAAATTATTAACATTCCTTAATTGTGAAAGGGAAAATGCTCATTTCTGTTCACAATAATGTTCGCTCTGACAGAGCATCTAGTCTTAAGTGATTGGTCTGGGTAAATGTCTGTGCGCGCGGGAAAGCCGTGCAGGGCAAAAGAGTCATGAAGCCCTAGGCATTTAATAACTCGCACACGGACTCGCGGTAGGCATTTCTACAAAGCAAACGTGCGCCGCACTTGTTGAGACGGTCTCTTACCTGATAACAAATGTTCTTGTGTATAATCGCGTGCTGCCGAATGTCCAGAGGGGGCATCAATAGGCGTCCTCTCCCTCATTATTGTGTTTTGGTTGCCATAACAACGGACCCGAGCACTAGTCCGTTTTCTAATTGCATGGCAACTCCTCTCCTGTGGTATTAAGGCGGCCATTTTAAGGTTGTGTCATTAGCCTTTCTCTATTGTTAAAAGCCGTGTTATAGACTCGATTTTTTCATTCACATTTAAATGTTAAGAGATAATAAAAAAGTTTACAAATGATCATGTGTGTTAGATTCGAAACATCATTACGTAAGGTATTAATAGATCATTGGTGTGTAGCCTTACAATGATAAAAATCAAATACCTCTAGCCTTGTATGTTCCGTGTATCATAATGTTGTTTTCCACTGTAGTTTCATGTATTTATAATGAAACAGATAAGTACTTAGCTGCACTGTCAGACCACCTGACATATGGTTCTAGATATTATTCTGTTGCATGTAATTAATACATTGTATCCCACATTAATATTTAGATATTTATCTATTTCTGAAGGAGCAAAACTTTGCATTTCGAATTCATAATTACTTGCTAGAGATAATGAGCATCTGAAATTAATAAACATTCTAAAAGTTTGAAAGGATTCGAAACGTCCTGTGTCCTGTCCAGATTATTGGTTATGTATATGCAAAATATATTATAATCATGGGGATTCACTTTAAACACATTTAGTTCTGAGAGAGAATGGGGTCCTTTAAAGGAAGGACACCATTTCATTGTCCATGTTCAATCCGAGAAATGTAGAGTTAAGTTTACAGATTGTTCTCGCTTCAGCTTGTCTCAGTTCCTTTTCCTTGTTCCCACCTCTTTTGCCTACTTAGATCTTCTCGAGGCCAATAAATCGTATGTCTGCTTTGTTGTCCATCTGATGTTTTCCCTGCCAATGGCATTCCAGTGGTAGTCTCGGATCCTGGCTGCCGAATTTGGCTAAATGTTCTCTGACCCGTGTCCTTAATTCTCTGATTGTGCTGCCAATGTGTAACGCTCACCTGATTCCCACGGAGGCGCGGGTCTTGGGAGGAAGGTGCCTGTGACTCGAAAAGTGATGTGCAGGACTCGATTGGCTTCTGGGGTCGAACCTCTTCGCACTGTGTGTCGGACTCGAAGAGTGAGGTTTCTGCAGGTGAAAGAATATGGGAGTTAATGATCTGGATTGTGGAGTGTCCCTCTCTCTCTCACTCTCTCTCTTCCCAGCTTTTCCGTAGAGCCCCCAGGTCAACTTGCTCACCTTAAATAGGTGAATGCTGGACTCTCCATCTGCGTCTGATGCAGGGTGCCATTGCCAGTTCCTTCACTGGTGAAACGTAGGTCTCTTGAATTCAGAGGATGATTACCGTCGTTATTTGCACGAGCGGTGAGTTTCTGGACACCTTTTAGTCTTTATAGTCTTTTGGTGCGTGGCACTTTAATATCAAATAAGACTCGTATAATACTTTTCCCCTTTTGTCTTGCAGGACTCTCGAGATGGAAGATGGAGCGAAGCGCCTGGAACTTCGTAAGTAAGGCAAGCGCTCTAATGGTCTTTTTCCTGGCAGCCTTGTTCGTGCTGAAGAGACTCCGGAGTATCCGCAGGCGTTCTATTGCGACGAGCGCGGAGGGCGCGTAAGTAAATACCTGTCTTTGTCTCCTCTTTTTGTCTTTCAGATGCTAGACAGCAGCGCTGGAGTTCGCGGAATGCCAGTAAGTAAGTACAATGCTTTTGTTTTCACAGGCGGCTATGCAGAATGAAGGATTCCGGAATTCACAGCGTGCCGGTAAGTATGGCAATGCTTTTGTCTTTGCAGGTGGAGATGCGGCGTGATGAAACAGCCGCAGCCGATGGATCAGGTGAGTAAGCACTGCGTGTCAAGTTCGCCTTGCTAACCTGTTGTTTCTTGTCTTTGCAGGTGCTGCTGTTGTCTGGATGCAGAAATGGTAAGTAGGATTCTTGCAGGTTCAGGATCGGAAGAAGAAAGGCCGGAGCAGACTCGGTGAGCGTTCTACTGCAGATGCAGAATAACACGAAGCACGCTTCATCTATCGGGTGTGGTTTAAATAGCCTTGGAGTGATGAGGCATCTTCTTCCACGGCCCCGCCTAGGTAAGAAAAGAGTTCCAGTTTCCAGAAGAGTTCCAGTGCTGTATCCAGGGAGTAGAGCTGCCCCACCCAGGTAAGAAAGTAGTTCCTGTTCACAGATGGCTTCTAAGTGGCTGGTAAGTAAGCAGCATGGTCTGCTGCAGGTAAGTCCACCCAAGCATCTTCACACCTATTATGAGCCCGGCGCTTCCAGTGCCGGGACCGATGGTTTAGATGAGCCTGGTGCCACCGGCGTCAGGACAAGGTCCAAAAGGTCCCAGTGGGGACCGGCTGGTGCCTAGGATTAGGGTTAGGGGCCTGCTTCCAAGGACGTGGGGCTGGTCCTGGCTCCTTGGAAGCAGTGATCATGACAGTACCCCCCCTCAAGGCCCCTCCTAAGCGTGTCTTCTCCGGGGGTTTTGGCTTGTCGGGGTGATTCAAATGGAATTTCTTGACCAGACGAGGTGCGTGGACATATTCTGAAGGTTCCCAAGACCTTTCCTGGGGGCCGTAACCTTTCCAATCAACCAGGTAATATAACTTAGATTTGGAGATTTTGGAGTCTAGGATGTTCTTTACTTCGAATTCAAGTTCTCCATCTACTAAAACCGGTTCTGGGAGTTCAGTCAATCGGGTTTCTGGTTGTACTGGTTTTAATAAGGAGACATGGAATACTGGATGTATTTTCATATGCGTAGGTAATTTCAATTTGAAAGCCACCGGATTAATTATGGCAGATATGAGATAGGGTCCAAGGTATCTCGGGATGAAGGTGCGGGGTCCCTTTAGAGGCAGGTGCTTAGTGGATAGCCAGACCTGATCTCCTACAGCGTAGTGAGGAGCCTCTTTACGGTGTCGATCTGCTCCTCTTTTGAATTGAGCTTTAGCTCTTTGCAGATGGGCAGAGGCTTCCTTAAAAGCACGGGTGATCTCCGAGTGCAAGTGGTCCACAGCAGGTGCTTCGAATTCTTGGGGAGGATCCAGGTTAGAGGTTCTAGGATGGTGTCCGTATAATAGGAAGAAGGGAGTCTTCCCTGTTCCAGAATGAATTGAATTATTGTAAGCGTATTCAGCGATCCAAAGAATATCCTTCCAGGGGTTTTCAGTTTGTTGGAGCATGCAACGTAGATATTGCTCTAGAGTCTGATTTGTCCTCTCGGTTTGCCCGTCAGTTTGGGGGTGGTGACTAGTTGAAAGTCTTACATCAATTTGGGCTAGACGACAGCAACTGCGCCAGAAGTGGGAGATGAATTGACTTCCCCTATCGGAGACTAAAACCGAGGGAAAACCGTTTAGCCGAACAATATTTTCTAAGAATTCTTGGGCCAATACTGAGGCTGAAGGTAGACCCTTCAGGGGAATGAAGTGAGCCATCTTGGAGAATAGGTCCACGACTACTAAAATGGTAGTATACCCCGAGCATGGAGGTAAGTCCGTGATGAAATCCATGAACAGGGTATGCCATGGACAGGGAGGGATGTCTAGTGGCTGTAAAAGGCCGGCTGGTTTCTCCCTCTGACTTTTATTTTGGGCACACACACCGCAGGAGATTACAAAGTCTCTAATATCCTTCTTCCATGACGGCCACCAGAAATGTCTTTTAATCTTTTTCATGGTTTTAGTAATGCCAGGGTGACCCTCCATTAGAGAATCGTGATAACAGGAGATTACTTGTTTTTGTATTTTCTCACAGGGTAAGTGCAATCGTCCTCGGAAATACGGTAGGTCTTGATCCACTGAGAATTCTTTCCCGTTTAATTGCCAATCTTGTAAATCGCCCAGAGTTAGGAGTGATTTAACCGTGGTCTTGATGTCTTCAAAAGATTGAGCGCTGACCAAACCCAAAATCCTTTGTTCTGGGATTATGGGTATTGGTTCTGGATTGGTCAAATGTTCATCTACTCCCATCCGGGAGAGGGCATCTGCTTTTCCGTTCTTACTGTCTGGTCGATAAGTAATTATAAAGTCAAATTCTGCTAGAAACAGAGCCCAGCGAAGCTGTCTGGAAGACTGAGCTTTGGCTGTCTTTAGATATTGTAAATTGCGGTGATCAGTCATTACGGTGACTGTGTGTCTGGCTCCTAGAAGATAATGCCACCAGGCTTTAAAGGCCGATCTGATGGCCAAAAGTTCCTTGTCTGTAATTGAATAGTTGATCTCGGGAGGCGAAAACTTGCGGGACCAAAAGGCAACAGGATGTAGTTGGTGTGTGACCGGATCTCTTTGTGATAGAACTGCCCCCATAGCAAGACTAGAAGCATCCGTTTCCACGATGTAGGGGAGTTCTGGGCGAGGATGTTTTAGAACAGGCGCAGAAATGAATTTAGCTTTTAAGTTCTGAAAGGCTTGTTCTGCTTCAGAAGACCACGCAAAACGTTTGTTCTTTTTCAACAGAGCGGTGATGGGCTGGACTATCCGAGAAAATTCAGGAATGAATCTGCGGTAAAAGTTAGTGAAGCCTAACATGCTTTGAACTCCTTTTATAGAGGTTGGTGACGGCCACTTGATGATTGCATCAACTTTCTTTGAATCCATATGGACTCCGTTAGGTGACAATATGAATCCCAGGAACTCGACTTCCGTTACGTTGAAAACGCATTTCTCAATCTTAGCAAAAAGATTATGTTGACGCAATCTCTCGAGATCCTTTTTAACGTGTCTCTGATGTTTCTCTTCAGATGATGATTAGACGAGGATGTCATCAATGTAGACAACAACACACACGTCTATGAGTTCTCTAAGGACATCGTTCATAAAATATTGGAAAGCAGCAGGAGCATTACACAGTCCAAAGGGCATCACTTGATATTCGAATAGCCCGTACCTGGTGCGGAAGGCCGTTTTCCATTCATCGCCCTCTTTTATCCGTACCAAGTGGTAGGCTCCTCTGAGGTCCAACTTTGTGTATATACATGCGTCTTTGACTTGGTCCAGGAGTTCAGGGATCAAAGGTAACGGGTATCTGTTTTTAACGGTGATCTGATTCAGGGCGCAGTAATCTATGCAAGTCCTAAGGTCTCCTTCCTTTTTCGGGACGAAGAATAAAGCCGATGAAGCTGGAGATTTTGAAGGACGGATAAACCCGTTACCTAGGTATTGGTCCAGATATTGCCTGAGATGAAGATTCTCTGGCTCGGTGAGAGCATAAATTCTGCTGTAAGGAGGAGTTGTTCCGGGTATCAGATCTATTTGACAGTCGTAAGACCTATGAGGAGGCAGGGTGTTAGCTTGATCCTTCCGGAAGACGTCTTGGAATTCCTGGTATTCGGGAGGTAATTTGGGAACCTCCTCAGAAGAAATTGCCGCCAGTGAAACATCAGGCCGAGGATAACAAGTGGTAAAACACTCTGGAAACTGAACCGTCTTTGCTCGCCAATCGATCTGAGGATTGTGCTTCTCCAACCAAGGGATTCCCAGAATGATCTGGAACTTAGGGGCCTTGATTACATCGAACACGATTCTCTCCCGGTGTCCATCTTGACTCACTAGCGTCACTTCTTGGGTGGCGTGCGTTACTGGTCCGGAGGCTATCTCTGTGCCATCCACAGTAGTGATGATGTCTTTTACTGCCTTAGGGACAAGGGGTAGATTCATCCTTGATACCATTTCACGGTACACATAATTACCGATTGCTCCGCTGTCGATATAAGCTTCAATTGCATGCAAACGATCCGGACGTTCGGGACTAATGAGGACCATGGGTATCATGAAATGCGAAGTCACGGGACAGATCTTAACGCTCGGCAAGAGGACCTCTACTCTTGTCGGGCAAGGTCGTTTCCCTGTTCAGAATTTGTGGTATAGGTATCCGCGGCTCCTACAGCCTTCTTAGCTGGTTTCACTGGACAGTCCCGAAGAAAGTGTCCTGAGTTTCCGCAATAGAGGCATAGTTGCAGCTGCCTTCTTCTTTCCCGCTCTTTCTGGGTTAAAGGTCCTTTCATGCCCCCTATTTGCATGGGTTCCACAGTGTCAGTTCCCTTAGTAGAGGCCTGTGGTTTAGAAAACACTCGGGTATCAAATCTGGAACGATCTGCCTTCCTGTTCTGTAGTCTGTGGTCCAATTAGACAACTAAGTCAATATAGTCAGAACATTCTTGTGGAGGATTCACAACTTGCGCTAACACATCCTTGAGCTCTCCACGCAGGCCTCTATAGAAAAGCGTTATTCTCTTATCCTCGGGCCATTGTGTTTCCACTATGAGTCTATTGAAGGAGGCTATATAAGTCAAAAGGTCTTGATTACCCTGTCGTAATGAAAGAAGTTCATTGTCCAAGGCCTGCCCTTGTGCATGTCTTGCAAACAGTTTCTCCATGCTGGACTGGAAGGCCTGAAAATCGTGTAAAACCGGATCATCCTGGGTGACTAAAGGGATCGACCAATCTGCGGCGCTGCCACTGAGATAAGAAAGCACGAAAGCCACCTTGGTCTGGTCTGTTGGGAATGCAGCTGGTCGACATAAGAAGTGTAGGCGGCACTGATTGATGAACACTGCGAATTTCCTTGGATCACCAGAAAAGCGTTCGGGCGGAGCCAAGGGGACATTACCGGGCAGATTGATTTGCACTGGATTTGAAGATGATGCAGAAGGATAACTTCCTCCTGGGACGGGCAAAGGTGTCTGTCCTGCCTGCGTTTGTAGCAACTGCCTAGCAAGGTCCTCTGTTCGCTCCTTGGAAATTATTAGTTCCCTTCTCAGAGAGTTCGTTTCCTGACGAGCTGCATGTACTTCTGCTCTTAACTCCCCGAGCAACTGGGCTAATTGATCGGTGTCTGAGGTTTCCATTGCGCCTGGGTAGGAGTTTTGTGGTGGGCTTCGCCTTCTGTAACGCTCACCTGATTCCCACGGAGGCGCGGGTCTTGGCAGGAAGGTGTCTGTGACTCGAAAAGTGATGTGCAGGACTCGATTGGCTTCTGGGGTCGAACCTCTTCGCACTGTGTGTCGGACTCGAAGAGTGAGGTTTCTGCAGGTGAAAGAATATGGGAGTTAATGATCTGGATTGTGGAGTGTCCCTCTCTCTCTCTCTCTCTCTCTCTCTCTCTCTCTCTTCCCAGCTTTTCCGTAGAGCCCCCAGGTCAACTTGCTCACCTTAAATAGGTGAATGCTGGACTATCCATCTGCGTCTGATGCAGGGTGCCGTTGCCAGTTCCTTCACTGGTGAAACGTAGGCCTCTTGAATTCAGAGGATGATTACCGTCGTTATTTGCACGAGCGGTGAGTTTCTGGACACCTTTTAGTCTTTATAGTCTTTTGGTGCGTGGCACTTTAATATCAAATAAGACTCGTATAATACTTTTCCCCTTTTGTCTTGCAGGACCCTCGAGATGGAAGATGGAGTGAAGCGCCTGGAACTTCGTAAGTAAGGCAAGCGCTCCAATGGTCTTTTTCCTTGCAGCCTTGTTCGTGCTGAAGAGACGCCGGAGTATCCGCAGGCGTTCTATTGCGACGAGCGCGGAGGGCGCGTAAGTAAATACCTGTCTTTGTCTCCTCTTTTTGTCTTTCAGATGCTAGACAGCAGCGCTGGAGTTCGCGGAATGCCAGTAAGTAAGTACAATGCTTTTGTTTTCACAGGCAGCGATGCAGAATGAAGGATTCCGGAATTCACAGCGTGCCGGTAAGTATGGCAATGCTTTTGTCTTTGCAGGTGGAGATGCGGCGTGATGAAACGGCCGCAGCCGATGGATCAGGTGAGTAAGCACTGCGTGTCAAGTTCGCCTTGCTAACCTGTTGTTTCTTGTCTTTGCAGGTGCTGCTGTTGTCTGGATGCAGAAATGGTAAGTAGGATTCTTGCAGGTTCAGGATCGGAAGAAGAAAGGCCGGAGCAGACTCGGCGAGCGTTCTGCTGCAGATGCAGAATAACGCGAAGCACGCTTCATCTATCGGGTGTGGTTTAAATAGCCTTGGAGTGATGAGGCGTCTTCTTCCACGGCCCCGCCTGGGTAAGAAAAGAGTTCCAGAAGAGTTCCAGTGCTGTATCCAGGGAGTAGAGCTGCCCAACCCAGGTAAGAAAGTAGTTCCTGTTCACAGATGGCTTCTAAGTGGCTGGTAAGTAAGCAGCATGGTCTGCTGCAGGTAAGTCCACCCAAGCATCTTCACACCTATTATGAGCCCGGCGCTTCCAGTGCCGGGACCGATGGTTTAGATGAGCCTGGTGCCACCGGCGCCAGGACAAGGTCCAAAAGGTCCCAGTGGGGACCGGCTGGTGCCTAGGATTAGGGTTAGGGGCCTGCTTCCAAGGACGTTGGGCTGGTCCTGGCTCCTTGGAAGCAGTGATCATGACACAATGTAGACCAGATTACAAACACATATAATTCCATACACTACGTAACTTGACCTGCAATTGATAGATTGTAGAATTTTTAGAGTTCTATTGTGGGTGCCAGTAAATGTGTCCGTTTTGCTATGTGCAAATTTGCAGATCGTGCATGATCCACATTTCCTAAATCCATTAGTTGACGCTTTTAACCAGTTCAATGGTTCCTTCACAATCAGGTCTGGTAAGTTCGATGGACTCAGTTTGTTCTTTATGGTTTGTGCCTTTCTGTATATAATTCTTGGTTTGTCATCCACATTAAATATCGATATTCTCATTCAGTTTAAGAAGGTACCAATGCTTAGCTAAGATTTTGTACAGGTTTCTATGATCACAAGTATATTTGGTGATAAAGCCAATCGTTGGTTGCTCCATCACTCTGATCTTGGTTGTTAGAGTATGTTCTTGGGTTATTGTTGAGCTTTTGTCCAATGCTCTTTTGACACATCGCTCTGTATAGCCTCTCGCCAAAAAACGTGATGTTAGGAGCGTACATTCCTTCTCAAAGTGTTCCATTATCTGGCAGTTTCTCCTAGCTCTTAAAAATTCACCTGAAGGTATATTAAGAAAGGTTGGTCTGTAGTGGCAGCTCTCTGCATGTAGAGTCGAGTTAACTTCCGTGGGTTTCTGGTATGTACAGGTTCTGATCTGGTTGTGGTCAATATATATTGTGAGGTCCAGAAAATCTATGCTTGTCTCATTGCAGATGCATGTGAATTGTATTCCCATTTCATTGTGGTTTATCCTATCCTTAAAGTCCCTAAATTCTGAAGTTGTACTTTCCATATTATTAGTACATCGTCGATGTATCTCATCCAGTGCACAAGTTCTTTCTCATATGCGTTGTCTTGATAGATTATTGTGTCTTCAAACAGACCTATAAAGATGTTTGCTAGGACCGGGGCGTATTTGGTGCCCATTGCTATGCCCTTGGACTGTCTAAAAAAGGTGTTAGTAAAGTTGAAGATATTGCTTTTGAAAGTTAGTTCCAACATTTCTTTCACCATTTGGATTTGTTGATACATTGAGCAGAGTCCTCCTTAAAGGTATGATCAATTGCTTTCAAGGCCCATGTATGTTGGATCGATGTATACAGTGCCCTTACATTCAAGGTTGCCAGTTGATAGTTACTTTCCCAATTCACACTTTTCAGCTTCAAAATGACATCAGTAGTATCCTTTAGATATACCTTCAGTCTCATTGCTCTCGGTCTTAGAATATTATCAATAATCTCTAGAAGGAATATGTTGCCATGTTAGACCAGACCAACATAGCCAAGAATTTGTGAAACTAGAGTCAATAATGGACACACCCCAGGAGGGAATGAGGCCAAGACCAAGTGCGGGTGAAGATAAAAAGTAAAGTTTATCTAAACCAAATAGGGCAAGCAGAGAACTCTGCAAACTTCAAGAGCGCTCTGCCCAAACATCAGAAAATACACGTTATATTACAAAATCACGCCGGCTATGATGTGTGCTATAGGGGATAGATTGGGTTGAAATTATTGGATGAAGGGGACAGGACTGTATCCATGCTGTAGGGGCGGTGCTCCCGGATTGGCTGGCATAGACCTGTTCACTTCATGGAGCATGTGGGTCCACTGGGCTCATCTGGATGGGGTGCAGGGTCAGGCGAGGTGTCCAATGCATGAAGATATACGCTACTTAACATTTGCCCTTGTGGCCCCACATACGTTAAACATTATTTATACATTTTGACAAAAAAGAGTTATATTACTAGACATTTGACCTGGAAGATAAAAAGGAGACTCCATGGGTCCAGGTGCCTGGCCTATTCACAACATAATGTTGTCACATTCATTAGCCATTCCTTTAGATCTCATGAAAGAATGGTTTATTGTTTGCTATCGTGAAGGGAATATATGGCCATGCATAGGATTAGTGATCTGGGGTGGTACACCGATGAGGGGCATGCGGCTGTTACATCAAAAGGCTTTCGGGTGAGGGGCTAGTTGCCCATATTTCTTTAACCAGAGTCTGGGGGAGCAGAGCAAGTGTATGGTGACATCGTGTGTCGGGGGATGGGCAGGGGGGATGTGGATACTTGGTGCGGGCTCAGCAGAAGTGTAAGAGGTTACGTTTGTAGCATCAGGATATCAGTGAGACAAGAGACTTAAGCCATCAGCTCATCATGAGGGGGAGAATGGTGGGGGCTGAATGTGGGCGCAGCAAGAGAGGGGAGAGAAGGTCTGTTAAGCTTGGTCCCGTTTGATTTGTGGGATCACATGTGAATCATTAGGATGGAATAAAACCAGGGTATTGCCACTACATGTACAACAAATAATAAACAGGCTCTGGTTACTTTTTATGCTATGCCTTCGCATTTACCATGATCATCGTGCTGCAAAATGACTCTATTTACATTAACCTCATAGTCTTGCCATTTATATTGAACACATGAGAATCTTGTACCATCTGAACACATCTGTGGATATGCATAGTATTAAAAACCAGTGAACATGTGGATTATATGTTTTGCATCATATCGAGTGAGCTACCTGGCATATCATACATTAACGCAGGTCTTTGGTAGGAAATGATGTGTAACCAACAGTACAGGACCCGGACATATAGATCATAACTTTGTGTACAGTGCAATTAATTTAGACATGATAATAAAGGATCATTTTGTTATATCACATAGATTCAGCCCCATAACACATAACCGCAGAAGGGGATTTACAGCCGTTACAGAGGGGATTATCATTGTGGGTGAAACAGGGTGGCACACAGGCATGGGGGATGCATCTGTTACTTCAAAAGAGATGTGAGGTTGGGGATTTATCCACAGCATATATCTGAAAAGTAGGGTCTGCATGTGATGGGACATGTTTGTGGATATGGATTGTTTCTCCCAGACCTAAACTCTTCCCCAGTCATTCACAGGTCAGTGATGGACGGAGGAAGGCAAAAGATACAGTGTTTGTCTTCTAGCGTGTTCGCGCCTAGTCTCCCGTTAGAACAGAGCTGCTGCAGGGACACAGAGGGGAGGAGGGTGAGGGAAATAACTGGCTCACTGTGTGCGATCTCGAAGGGAGAACTGCAGCCCAGCAGGCTGGTTTTGCTTATGAGTCCTGCTTTAACATGTACGAAATGCAGTCAGAGTTTGGTACAAAATGGAGTCAATAATCAGCCTTCTGGAGGGCTTTGCATCCATATGGGTCGTCCCGCGGCTATCGCATGGGTAGCCTTTGGACGAGCATAATGTGTGAACGGGTCGGAATAGAGGGGAGGGGGCCTAAATTACCTCTCCTCCCATACAGTTCCCAGACAAACCATATGCCAGGATGCAGGTCGCAACACAGCAACTAACCGTACAAGTAAGTGCAGGGGCCCGCCAACCTCAAACTCCAACCAACTGAATCCAATTAATTATACAACTATTGCACATTGCCAATAAGTGTGGTTCTAACAACATCTTTATTAATGTCAGTAATGAACAGGCTCTAGATTCAGGTTTGATGAATGGCAAATGGGACTAATGGATACTTTACTGCTAAAGAGGGACTTCTGAATAAGAATTTGTAAGGATGGGTTAAACCAGTGGTGCATAACATGCAGCCCGTGGGCCAAAGGTTACATGAATGTAATGATTAAGTGTTGTCTGGCTTAAATTGAGACAGTCACTAAGTCTGTCATATCAGGTGTGCAAAGCCTCTGTGGTCCAGTGTTAGCCTTTACATCATGATATGTGCAGTTTTAAAATAGCTAGCTATAACGTCTTATGGTAGAATAATAATAAATAAAAATTACACTGTAAAAAAAGTTAGTTTTAATTCAAATGCGTGAAATGATGCCCCTAAAACCTGCACATTGCCATTGATAGTTTGGCCTCCTGTTATGGGACTTGTGTGATCTCCAAGGCTCTCCAAGACTTTAGCATCTGGATTCAGGTCAGGTCCATGCTGGGCCTTGGCTTCAGGATTCATGACAAGTCCCTCATGAAACTCGGTTTTCATGGGTATTTATGTTACCATCAATCAGGAACTTCTTAGGCTGCCACAGTCCATTGACATCCTGCCAAAGGTCTCAGTGCTCCGAGGGGTAATTCAAGGAAAACCTCTGACTCTGGCTTTCTAATTCTAGGTCTTCATCTATCCCACCAGCCTCTACAGGGTCATGAAATTTTCACTGCCTTCATCCAGACAGCTGACCCTCCAGCCTTCTTTTCTTCAGTAGCCTCCCATTGTATCAAGGGAGTTTCAGCAGGTATGTCTAGTTCTTCCGTGTCCAAGACACTAAATGAAATTTCTCTGCTACTTTTATAACTATAAGATTTTTTGCTGTTTTCTCTGCTGGTCCCTGATAGGTTTAAAAGGTGTCTGAAGTATGCTTCACCATCTTGGAAGTCCTTTAATTAGTGGCTGTGGCACTGCAGCATCCTGCAGTTTGCATGTCATAGGTGGTATTTCATTAAGTCTGTGGGCTGCTTTGTTCCCCAAAAAGTTGTTCTGTGAACTGAACACCAGCTGTTGATTGACAGGCCAAGTGTTGCTGGGAAGAAAGTTACATCTTTCTGGAACTACTGCCGTGTATACTCAATCTTGTATCCTACATGCAAGGTAATCCCACCACTCCCCCAGCTGGTGGTCTGCTGGGTCATGTAGCCCACCATAGAAGTGAGTGTGAGCCAAATGCAGTGATATGGATTTAGGGAATGATTTTAACACCCTTTCTCTTTGAGGAGGTCCAGGCTCCAGCGAGGCCCTCTCTAATCAACTTATGGTTCAGATCAGCTAGTGGCCATGTCAACCCAATTCTCTGTGTCTCACTATCCTCATAAGGGACTGTGTGGAGTTCCTTCATTTCACCACATATGTCTTCCCTTTTCAATGGCTTCCTTTTGTTTCTATTAGGAAAATGGGACCTGGGACTTTCTGTGGCCTGGTAATCAAATCTGGTGATCATTCGCCCAGCTTCACTCTCAATTATCCATATCTCGACAGCTAGATTAGATTTGCCTGGAAAGTTGGATCCTCCAATGGTTGAATCTTGATAAACTTGTCCCAAGCAGATTGCCTTTTGGTAACTCCAGCACCACAGAAACTGTAATATTCCAGGACTGGTTCTCAATCTTAATCATGATCCTGGTGAGGGTATATCTGCCCCAGACCCCAAGAATCATCTGATTTTCATTTTCCATTGGTCAGGCTCATGGTAAGTTCATAGGAGCTCAGGCCTAAGGGCATGCTATGTACTGCCTGTGTCCAGATGTGCCAGCATCTCTCAGCAGAAAAGTTGTACTATTAGCTGGAATCTCCTTTCTTTGCCAATGCAGATGGCATAGACACATGTTCAAGATCTTCCTCTTCCTTTTCCTCCTCCTATTTGGAGTTTACTCTTCTTCACGGATTGTTCTTTTTCACCTGTGCTCTCTTCTTCTGGATCAGGAGGGAATAACCAGATGACTGCCATCTGTTCTTCCCTTTTGTTTAGGGGACAGTGCTTAATGCCCAATAAACCACTGGAGTAAAAGGAGATTACTGAACTATTAGTCTTGATGATAGTTGCCTTCTTCTAGATAGGGTCCTCTAGCAGATCTGGCTTCTCGTGTGAGGAGCGGGCTGGGTCCGCAAACATAGTTTCTATATACCTCGTCCTTATAAATCATACCTTCCCTTGTGACAGCCACAATTTTACCCACCATGAATAGTCAGGTGTTATCTATTTGTCTCTCCTGGGCTAAGGAATCTAGTATGTGTCATGATGCCCACTCCCGGGGAGCCGGTTCAAGCCCTGCGTCCCCGAAAGCGGACATCCAGTCCCCAAGGAGGACCCAGCAACCCCATATAGGGGCCCTTTGGACAGTGTCCTGGCGCCTATGGCGCCAGGCTCATAAAAGACATCAGTCCTGGTGCCATAGGCGCCAGGCTCATTATGGAAGTGCTTGGGTGCACTTACCTGATGCAGACCATGCTGCAGGATCCCGGCCTCCTTGAGGCCTGAAAGGAACTACTTTTCCTGTGGGACTAATTTACCATCCGGGCGTGGTCGGGGAAGGATACATACCTGATTGGAGGAAGGATACATAACTGGAACTTCTTCCAAGGCTATTTAAACCCCACCCGAACAGCCACACGTGCTTCGCGTTGTTCTGCATCTAGCAGCTGGACGCTCACCGTGTCTGCTCCTGCATCCTGACTTCTGCCACGCCTGCCAGCATCCTGGATCACCTGCAAAGGAAGAGAAGAAGAGAACAGAAGAAGGAAAAGTCCTTACCTGCTAAATCCGCATCCCGGAGACATCTCGCCGACAATCCTGAAAAGGAAGACTTTTATTTAAAAGCTCATTGCGTCGATTGCTGCAGTGCCGCATTCCACTCACCTTTACAGGGCGCCTCCATGTTCAGCAGCGATCATCCGGATTCGCAGTCACATCCCAGCGCCTAGGGAGAAAAAGACCAGAACAAAAGGTGAGAGTGAGAAGGGAATAAGGAAAGCTAAATCTCCATGTTAAGACTTACCTGTTGATTCATTCCCTCTTCATTTCGGGTCCGCGCCGCATCCTGGCATTTCCGGACCCCGGAAAAAGGGGAAAAAGAGACATCAGCGTTAATGAGCGAATGAAAAGACATTACCAAAAAACGCTCATTAAAGACTTACCTGATTTCTACGAGGATTTCACCTCTCATCTCGGGTCGGTGCCTGTTCCCCGGCATTCCGTACCCCGGCCCCTATGGGGAAAAAGACACTAGCATTAGTACATTAATGCATGGACACAAGGGGAACTTCTTATCAAAAAACTTACCTGGAAGCCAAGCAAGTTTGGTTCTCACCAATCCGAAAATCCAGTGAAGTAACTGGATACCAACGTGCCCCTGCATCAGAAGCAGGATGGAGAGCTCGTTCTTCCAGACCCTAAGGTGCGACGCTACGAGGAATCACAGAAGGGTTTCGAGGAGGGTGAGAGGGGAAAGTGGGAGGCCGATTGCATTACCCCGCAGACAGTTAATCCCATATTTTCGCCTACAGAAGGATACTTCTGCGAGCCAGACAAGCCAGATTTGGGGGCCCGGTCCAGTCCGTCTTCCGAACCCTGCACATCACCTTTGAAGAGGTCACAGCAGCGCGAACCAGACCAGTGCCTCCGTGGGAGTCAGGTGAGCGTTACAGTATGTGCCTCATAGATTGTTGTAGCCTTTCTTCAATTCCTCAGAACCAGGAAGTCTACATATTCCAAACTGTTTATCAATGTCTCTTTGGTGATTCTTCATCTATAGATAGGCACATCATGACTGCCTCTTCCAACTAAAGGTGGGGGTCCTCAACTTTCTTTTTATGGGTTGCTGATGTTTCCTCAGGTATTGGGCTCATGAAATCTTCTCTGAAGGCCATGAGGAACAAAGACGCTCCCTCTGAATCCAGATTGGAGTCTCGAGTGTAAGTGTCTCTGAACTAATCCAAGTAGGGGTTCTCCATTATATTCTTCTGCTGACTTCAACAGTGGAACTTTCACCTGAGGGCTCTTTCATAGAAATCTCTGGTGCCTCCCCATTAATCCTCTGAAAAGAGAGGTCCTTGGATGGCTATAGACCTGTCTACACACTAACCTTCAATGTTATTGTACTATGACTCCAATAGTTGGTCTGTCAACCTCAATCTCAGGGGAGTTACCTGCTACCACTGGGCACAGATGTTCCAACTGTTTGCCTAGGGTATGGCTGATTGGGCCACAGTCTTCATCCTTCTTAAAGGTCCCCAAATATGTTATATTAGACAGATCTCATGCTTGAGGTTCCTGTTATATTTTGCTGGGCATTCTCCCATGTTGGGCAGTAGTTGATACTGGAGCTTTGCCACTATGACTTCCTTTTGAATCCTATGAGGCTTTGGCAAAATATTTAAGAGGAGAATAGATATTTTGCGTCATGGGTGGTAGGGCAAAAGAGGTGTTATAAACGTGCAGCTATTGAAAACACCTCCACTGGTTGCAGGCGTGGGGTAAGCACAACTGTTGGAGCATGCCTTTCCTTCTCTCTGAGGTTGTGATGCCTGACCTTCCAACAACCCAAGAAGTCCATGACAATCTACAAGAAGGGTACTCTAATGTCCAAATGGATGTGCTCCATTCCAACCAGTGCAGGTGAACGTTTTGAGAGGCTTATTCTCTCATTTGGGGTTCCCTAAAGACATACTTTCTGACCAACTTAATGGGTCCAACTTTATATCTGCATATATGAAGGTGAAGTGGAGGAATGTGGAGTTACTTATAAGTCACCACAGCTTTCCACCCACAAACCAATAGACTTGTGAAAGGTTTAGCAAAACCAGGAAGGGCATGGTAGTTGGCTCAGAAGAGCCCTTAAGGAGAACATGAGATATTCTCCTGCCATGCCCCATGTTCACCTACCGGGAGGTTCCACAGATTGGTGTAGGCTACAGACCCTTTGAGCTACCTTTTGGCCACCGTGTTAGGGTCCCCAAAGCCCACTAAACTTGTGCATAAATCATGGTAGGGAATTTCCTCAACTCCTTCACAGTGCATAGTGCTCTATGTACTTGGGCTCAGATCCAAAGTGGGCAAGAACAGAGAATAGAGTATACTAAATCTCAAAGTCAGTCAAGAGCTAATGAAGCACGAGCACGACCAAAAGGACACAATGGCATGATACACTTCAGGACAGATGATCTAGATTATGGAAACTATCAATGTCAGCCCTATTAATGATAAGTGGACTGGGCCTTATGCTTAGGTGGTTCTAGATAAAATCATTGAGGTTACCTACTTCATTGATACAAAAACCCTGAGGCAGATGCAGAGTGTCACTCATGTCAACGGGATGAAACCTCAGGGTTCAACATCAGGGTTTGACTTGGTATTGGCTCACATGATCAATGAGTAGACTGAGAAGGTGGCAGATCTCCTTCCAGAACTATTACATGAATAGTCCACACCGCACATGGGGGTTTAGGTCTCCTCAGACCTAGCAGAGCAAGAATTGCAAGATGGCCAGCAGCTGTTGTGCCAATTCTCATATTTACTCTCAATGGCCCTCATTACGACCCTGGCGGAAATCGAAAAACGATGGCGGAAATGCAATACCGCCATCGAATAGCGCTCGGTGCGACTATGACCCGTCACCGCAAAGTACGAAGCCATTAGCGACACCGTAGTGAACGCCAACGCTAACTGCACCAAGCACGCGCGCGCGCGCCATGCCAAACCGCAAACACCACCATGGTGCAACGGTACGCCAATTCCGACCCTAGCGGACATGTACCTAACGCCATCAGGCATGGCGGAATGTACCATTCCGCCATGGCGAGAAGTACGGCATCGCGAATCAACCGTAAACGGCCCCACTGAGTGCCTGTACACCGCTCCCTGCCCACAAAGTACAACTCCCGGTAGGTGCAATGAAGTCACAATGCAACCATTGAAATGTACAAAGCACCCATGCATGCCAACGAACAAAATCAACACAAGAGGGGCCAATGGGAGCTGCAGGTCACAGATGGCACGAATACAGAAGCCATCCCAATGGACATGACCACAGTCCCCCACCAAGAAACGCACGCAAACACAGGCACCTGTGCCCAGCAACATTCCGAAAATCACATCATTCCACCAGTCCACCTGGCTGACCGGCATCTGTTACACAAAACCCAATCCCCCGCCCCTGAGCATGACAACATTCAAACTGTCATATAGGCAGCCCCCATCCCTGACCTCACGGGCTTAGTAGGCAAACGCGCCCAGTACAGTACCACGCAACTAAACCCCGAAGCTGGAACCCAATGCAGATCTCCTCACAATACATCGCCCCCCAAATAGGCATATGCCACATCACTTGCAAAGAAAAACGCTACACGGGCCAAATCAGAATAGCAATTTATGCACATCAAAGACACCAAGCCCATACAGCCATCAGGCCATGAACTCCAAAACACTAATCACCATTGTGGGCTGCATCCGCAAGAAATGACCAGCCACTACTTGTGTGTCGCCCTGTACCCCCATGGTACACAGAGCCACATTCACGTACGAAAAGGCAACATGGAAGCGCACAGAACCGCAGGGCTGTCCCAATGGGGAGGCACTAGTCCAGCTGAAAGGCCGAAATGTTGCTCCGAGACACCAGTACTGCGTAAGGGCATGTGGGCCATTGGCGATCGTCCCATAAGATCGTAATGCTGCTCCACCGATTAACACGAAGCAGCAGGTGTCGGGAGTAAAATCCATCTGCAGGAGTGGCATACAGATGGCAGTGGCAAAAGGGGAGGAGATACCTGTCAACCAAAAGAAAAGAAAAAGAACAGAATGGCCATCAGAACTACATTCGAACAACTCACTTCAATGATCACACGAAATCCACAGCCATATGCATGCTAGCCCACTCAAAAGGATCATCACCACCCCAAAACCACTTGCGACTCATAACCATCTATATCGAGGTGCAAACACCATCACTAACGAGTGTACCTGTGCATGCGTCTGTCAAAACAGAATCCATCAGATGGGAATGTCAACGTGCATGGACACAAGTGTCTGAGGGCGCCTCGAGACAGGGAGGGCTCAACAAGGCCAGATAGACGATGGTCCCACTATGGCAGGCCTGCATCACATAGCGTAGGGGAGGCGGATAGATCCCAAGAAGCCCTGTACATGGCAAACTCTGTATCAAATCACCTGCCCATGCATCCATTCATCATTCCCTCATCCCGGGATCAAAACGCCTGAATAATTACTCACATGACATTAGAAACATCCATTGAGTCTGTGCGTTATGCAGCCTGCAAAATCCACAGTGCCCCAGCCCGTAATTCCAGTGTTGTGAAGTAACATGTATTTTGGAACGGCCGGCCTCATCGCCCACGTAGCTAATGCGCATCCCAAACTATTCATATCAATCATTGCTCCCTCGCCATGGGCCCTGTCTCAAGGACATTGAACAATAGAACGTTATATTTGCAGTCAGACCTGTGGGCATCTCCTCGCCGCCAGCTGATAACCGAAAGCGCCGCCCTTCAAATTCCTCATTTGCAACATCACGTCGAAAAGGCATCTGTGGCCGTTTGAAATCACTAATTATTCCATCGAGTGCGGCTGTGTGTGAAAATGGCAACTGCCTTCACCCACGAATGGGACGCCCCGCCCGTCGTTGCAACTCGGTACAGTGATGCATGAGGGCCCACCGTTACTCGAGTACTACGTTCCACTGACCCTTCACAAGTCTGTTCGCGACTGCACAGATAGAATGGGAAACAATGGGACCATAGCCGAATGAACATAACAACCAATCCAACACGCCCATCGGGTACAAATACATGATAGCAATAGCAAGATACCATTCCCCGAATTGCAGCGTTGTGCGCGTGACGTGCTCGGCCAAAGGGGAGAGCAGTTTGCACAGGTGGAATGAATCACCACAGGTGGAGGCCATACAGCCTGAAAACACATGAATTGCACAGCCAGTCTCCTCCCACAACCACACCGAAATGCTACCGGCAGGACTCGCGATGTTGGCCCTGGGGGACCTGATAGCACTGCAAGTGCTCCAACTCCAAGAGGAAGACGAACACCAACTACAACCGGCCGCACGGAGGAGACGCAGGAGGAGGAGGAGGGCAAGGCAGGGCCAGCAAGGCCCACCAGCACAGCCACTACCACCACGCAGGCAGCCCGCAATCCCACGCCTCCGAGCACATCCGTTCAACCTCACTGATGAGCAGATCCACACCCTCTACCGTTTGGACCGGGACACCATAGCCGCCATTGTGGACATGACACAGGCTGACCTTGTCAGCATGATAGATAGCCCAACCGCCATCCCACCCCTACTGAAGGTGGTGTCTGTACTCCACTTCCTGGCCACAGGCACCTACCAGCACACAGTCGGACAGTTGCATGGCATTTCTCAGCCACTGTTCTCACGGACACTATTGCAAGTGCTCGATGCCCTCCTGCAGCACGCAGACGACTACATCTGCCTACCACGCTCGGAGCAGGAAATTACAAACACGAAAGTGGGATTCCATGCACTTGGCGGCATACCGGGTTGCATTGGTGCCATCGACTGCACCCATGTGGAATTGGTCGTCCCACATGCCATGGAGGCCCAGTACCGCAACCGAAAACAATTTCATTCCCTGAATGTACAAATGGTGTGTGACTCCAACAGGATCATTACACATTGTTGTGCCCGATTCCCTGGATCAACCCATGATTCTATGGTCTTGAGGAACTCTACAATACCACGCTACATGGAGCGACACGCAGGGAACAGATCCTGGCTACTCGGTGAGTCTCATTACATGCATGATGATGTGGGGTATGTGAATTGGCAATGACCTGGCAGGAAGGGGGGGGGGGGTGTGCGTACGTATCAATGGCATTCCACATCATACGTTTCTCGTCCACATACAGGTGATGCTGGATATCCACTGAAGAGATGGCTCCTCACACCAGTCCGGAACCCACGGGACCAGCATGAGGAGGACTACAACCATGCCCACTCACGTACCCGTGTAGTCATAGAACAGGCATTCGGCCTACTGAAGGGCCGTTTCCGCTGCCTCAGCAGGTCTGGCGGGGCACTCCTGTACCGCCATGAGAAGGTTGCAAAGATGGTGATGGCATGTGTCATGCTCCACAACATGTGCGTACGTAGAAATGTGCCCATGCCCCCTGACGCAGAACTGCAAGCACCTGATGATGGTCATGATGAGGGTGGGGATGTGGCAGCACCTCATGGAGTCTGCGAGGCACCGGAGGCCCGTGACATTCGTCAGCATCTCATTGATGTATGCTTCTAGCACTCACGCCTGGTGGCTGATACATGGACACGGGACTCGTGGCACTGCGTGTGTCTGGGACATGCACAATATGGACTGTACGCCTATGATGGCCTAGTACACAAAGATCAATGTCCACACATCTCATTGGTTGATCGTGCACTTTTTATGGCATATGTGATGTCATGTTGAACACCCTATCGACCCGCCACCCAAGTGAGCCCAACACACCCCCTCCACCCCCCTACCTCCCCCCCGAATACCAGTGTCCAAAGATGCTCATTGTCAGTGGGCTGTCGCTATTGCAGGCCCCCTCTGCGGGTATCAGGGGCACCCCTGCCTGTGGAGCGCAGGTTCCTTCCAGATCTACGTTGGGGGCTGCCCTGGACGGAGCTTGCAACGGATGATGTGTCTGCCTGCTCACGTCCATGCATGTCCCTAAGGGTTTGCGAGAGCTCAGTGAGCACACGGCGCACTGCGGCAAGTTCGGCACATACGTCCTTGGCCGTCGCATGCAGTTCCCCCCTGAGGCTCTCGGTGCTTCTCTCCATTTGGACTCTCAGGCTCTCGGTGCTACTCTCGATTTGTGCCCTAAGTGTCTCAGTTGATGTTTCTATGTCTGCCTTAGTGCCCCCACATTCATCAGCATGGTCCTTGAGAAGCGTGGCCAGTTGCTGCTGTTGTTCGATCAACTGGTCGAGGGACTGTTGCCTCTGCTGGGCCAAGGCCATTTGCGGGGGTGTCACAGAGGGGCTGTTGTCCTCATGTTGCATTGCCACAGGGCTTGTGGGGGATGGCCAGTCGTCGTCTTGTGGGTGCCCCTGCGTGGTATCCTCATGTTGTACGGGATGGGACAGACAGGGGGATTGGGACAGGTCATGGATGGATCTGACTTCGGCATCCCCGTTTTCTGTGTCGGAGCATGCTGCCATCAATGGGGTGTCACCTATGGTGCTGCTGCCACCGGAGGCAGTGCCTTCTGTGGTATCCATTGGGGGGACCTGTGGTGGTGGTGTTGTGGGCATGCTGGCTGCTGGGGTGCCTGTTGATGTTCCCTCCTCTGTGCTGCCACCTGATTTGTGCTGCTGCCGTGTCTTGATGCGTGCAGCTGAGGTGGAGGGTCTCTGGCCGTTGGTCTTGGCCCTCTTTGCAGGTGTGCTGGTAGGGGTGTCCTGTAGCTCGTCGTTTGGATCGGACCCTGTGGTGGAGTAGAGGAGGGCGAGGGTTATTGGTGGGTCTGTGGGAATTGGAATTGCATTGTGTCACATGCATTGGGGTGGTACCTGAGGGTGATTTGGGCCGGGCCCTTGGAGGTGCTTTGATTTGTGTGTGGAGTGAGGGTGCAGTTGTTTGGCAGCCTGCAGTTAGGGTGTGCCTGCTGCACGTGTAGTGCGTGTATTAGGGGTTTTTAATTATTTATGTATTTATTGTGGGTTTTAACGTGCGCTATCAGGCCGATGTGTGTGGACGTTCTCCTGGACATGTGTTTCTGTTGCACTATGTGGACGCATGGTACTTCACATGGATGGACTGTGTGGATTTGGCATTGTTTTTCCTGGCCCACCTACCTGTATCTTCGGATGTCTGCACTCCTTTCTCCATCCCTCCGACTCCCTCTATGCTCTCCATTCCGATGGTGGAGGCACAGATTTCTTCCCAGGGGGTCAACTTGATGGGTGATTCAGGACCTCCCCCGGAGGCTGTGGCAATGTTGCGGTTGGCAGAGAGTATGCTGCGGACGCGTATCCGCAGGTCGTCCCATCGCTTGCGGCATTGCTGTGGGGTGCGGGGTGCGGTCCCCACCGCACTTACCCGCTGTGCCACCAGAGCCCATATGGCCTTCTTGTTTGCAAGTGCCGTCCTGGTCATTTGCGTGCAGAAGACGACGGCAGCATTCTCCTGGAGGGTCTCTGTTAGCACGGTGAGTTCCTCACGGGAGAAGTGGACCTGCCGCTTGCGGTCGCACGCTTTCTTCGCTGCTTTTCCCATTATTCTTGGTTTCGCTAGGGTGGTTGACGGGTTGGGGTGTGTTTCAGGGTAGTGATTTTAGTGGTTGTGTGGTTTTAGTGTATTTATAGGTGTACGCCGGGATGTTTCCCGTTCCGGGCCCATGTTTTAACTTCCGTTTCCGTATATTTCCGGCCACCGTACTTTCCGGTAGGCGCACACTGCGGTGACCGCTAAGAGGGGTGGCGGTATTGCACCTGGGGCGCCGTACGGCGGCGGTGTGGGCCGTTTTGGGGTCATTTCCGCCATCGCGGACTTTGCACTTCCGCCATGCCGTGGTGCTCGTGCCCGATGGGTCGGAATGGGCCGCACTTTGCTCCTTCGTGCAATGGCGGAAACGCTATTTACGCTGTGGCGCTCCGGTCAGTCGCTTTCCGCCAGGGTCGTAATGAGGGCCAATGACTCCAGTTAAAATAGATTGTTGAATCCATGACATTGACACTGGGGAAAGTAAGCCAGTGAAGAGCAGAATTCCCTGCATGTCTGACAAGGTAAAGGACTCCATCAAGGAGGAGGTCTCCAAGATGTTGTATGGACTAGCCAGGGCTCATTTCTATCACCAAGACAAAATCGCATACCTCATGCCATTGAGATTATTGACAAATTAGGCTCTGCCAAGTATATGAGCACCTTGGAACTCACAGCTGAGTAATGGCAGGTCAGCCTGGCTGACAGTGCAGGAGAGGTCCGCATTTTCAGCACCAAAGAGACGCTACCAGTCCACTGTTATGCCTGTTGGGTTAAAAAAGATTCTGTCCCCTTTCAGAGGATGGTAAACCAGGTCCGACCTAAATTAGAGAATTCTAGCATCTCCTATTTAGATGGCATTGCTGTCTTGAGTCATACCTGTGAAGACCATCTATCCCACTTGTTGCAGGTGCTTCATGCCATGGGGAATACTGGTTTGACTGTCGATGCACTAAGTGCCAGATAGCGCATGGCATTGTGACTTACATGGGACATCAAGTAGGTGGCAGTAAGAAACATCCTCTACAGCCCAAGGTGCAAGCAGTGATGGATTGGGAAGTCCAACCACCCAGAGACAGGATATTGCAGGCCTTTCAATAAATGGTATGGGCCCATTGGCCTCCCCTTTAATGATTTGACATCTAAAAGATTGCCATGGAAGGTCACCTGGACGCTTTCCAGCAAAACAGCCTTATTGTACTTAAAGGATGTTTTGTGCAGGGCCCCTTTTCTAAAGATCCTGGATTACAGTCAGGAATTCATTATACAAACAGACGCCTATGAATTTGGAATTGGCACAGTGTTAGCACAGCAAAATTCTATGGGGGTTGAAAAATAATGCACTTAACTTAGTATGCACTTGACAAAGCAGGAATGCAAGTTGGCCACCATTGACAAAAGAGGCAGTTGCAGTAGTTTGGGCCATATGCAAGCTGAAACCCTACAGTTTTGGGTCTTACTTTACTGTCCAAAATTACCAGAGATCTCTCAGGTTGTTGATGGCCATAAAAGGAGAGAAATCCTAGTTACTGCATTTGGTCATATCGTTCATTGACTAAATATGGACATCCAACACAAACCGGGGTCACAGCACTCCAATGTAGATGGCCACAGTATGTATTGTTTCCTTGAGGATGAGCATGATACTTAGAAGGGTAGTGCTCAAACTTTTTGTCTGGGGGCTTGTGACAGAATGCCATCTGCCATGAGTGTAATCACCCTGGCTTTTTTTTTCTTCATAGAAAATGATGTGGCCAATTCTGTTTCTGCAAAGGGAGTCTGCTAATCAGGCCCCCTTTCATAAATCTCTGCCAAAAGCAAGTTTTATACATGTACCTTTGCTGCACTAGTCTCCTGACAACTGTAGCACCTGCTCTTGTGTGATCTAGCAGGTTCAACAGTCATATGAGCATTCCTAATAGCTGTTGTGGCCAAATTCACTGCAGGCAGATGTGGCATTTTAACATCTGTACCTCTGATTCCAAATTTAATAAGTATTGCCTTATTAATCTGGTGGCATGTTCATCTCTACTCTTTAGCAATACCTGGTTATGGCATGGTGACTGATGAGGAAACACAATTATTGAAACGACACCAATTTGATATCATACCAGTGTGAACCTGGTAAGCCCAAATCAGTGTAGTTAAGGTAATGTGTATTCATGTTTAGCATGGCTGTTTCCAAAGCTCAAAGTGAGACAATAGCCAAGATGCTGTCTTCTTTTGATTCCCTGGGAGAAAGGAAACAACTCTCCTGAGGCCACATGTGTACACACCAGGATATCCTGGGAACCCTGCCTATAAGGGGCACTCACATAACAAATGCCAGCCTCACACCACATTGTTGCACACCGAAGACCCTTTGAAGTCTGTAGTCTTCGGATGAGTGTGGAGTTAGAATAGCCAGAGGTGTAAAGTAGGTCTGTGAAGGGTTCTACCATCTTCCTTTTCTGTTGGGCTGTCATTCCTTCCTGTCTGCTTCATTTTCTGTGAAACAAGTCACTTCGGGTATGATGCAAGAAGGCAAGGATCACTTGTTACAGCAACAGGGAAGGGACCCCATGCAGCAGACTGGTTTTTGCCTAATCCGGAGTGTCAATGTGCTTTTATGAGGAAATTGTCTCCCACTCCTTCCTTGATTCATTTTGAATTTTCAAGAAGACAATAATAATTCATTGGACCCCTTTTGGGAATGCAGTCCATTCCAGAGTCTTCCAACAGCGTGTCTAAATTAGTAGGTATCCAAGGCAGAGGAGACCTCTATCCCCTAACCATCACCATGGCAAAGTGGAGGCTACTGCTGCTTGGACAAAGGCCTGCCCTTCTGCCAGCTGCACTGCAACCAGGCTCCTCTCTGGAGGTGATGAACCCCAGGCTCCCTGGAATGGGAGTGCACATTTAAAGAGATTGCCTTGTCCTGCAGCCCCTGCCTTGGGACTCCAAGTAACCAGAAGTTCAAAAGCAGCTGGAATCCTATTTGCCACAATCCGGTAAAATAGAGAATGAAAGAATAAGATACAGAGTTTATCAATATTGTAGCTGTCTCATCATGTAGCACCAGAGGTCATGTGTGCTTACTTAGTTCAAATGTATCATGTCCTTGTTTAAAAAACATTCATATTATTTTTTTGCAGGAAGTTTGGCTTCTGGAAGCTTCATATTCAGACAGCTTTACTGTAATTCTGCAAAGGTCCCAACAGGGTGTACTTGGTAGCCCATATGGTGGGTTAATTATTGTAATGATTGTAATAAAAAATACCTTGTGGGGTGATGATCCTTCAATCACAGGGTGTTTTCTTTGGAGTTCAAAGGGAATGTGTCTTTTGGCCAACTAGTTCTGTTGGAGTCTCCATAGATAACATTTACTGGAATAAGCAAATGTTGGAGGCATCAACGGTTGGAGGCATCAACAGTGTCTGACTTAATGAATGATATCCTGATATCTATTTACTCTAAAGTGTCTAATCCCTTCGTGATTATAGCTGGGGAGTTACCCTGTGTATGCATTGATCCAATCGAGCACAGTGGTTCGAGATCATTATCCTAGAAGAATATGGGTGCAGTTGATGGGAAAATTGGAATCTAAGGGTGGCTAAAGGCAATATAAGTGGTGATATTCCATCTCAACGTATGTTGCACAGAGGCACTTTAGACTCCACAATTGACTATTTATTTATTTTTGTATTTTTACATTTCTATATATTTATTTCAAAATATTTATTTGATAAAAGTCACTAATTTGGGGTAATTGATACAGAAAGAAGTAATCATTCAATGTTGATAATGCTCATTATGTGAAAGTATAATCAACTGTATTCCAACTCCAATTGTACAAATATTTTGCCAAATGTCATTAAAAATAAAGTTACATGGCATCTGCCTACAATAAGGAGATTTAACGATCAACTTGTAAGGTTGTCAGTAGATAAACTAACAAATGTATCTGATAAGGAAACATTTCCAGTATTACTTAATGTTAAGAAAATCTTCAGCTCTAACTCACTTTCATATTGTAGTTCGAATGGGTGAGTAAGAATACACAAAATTGACTTGTAAACAAATTCAGATGCAAAAACAAGAGCTTAAAATGTAGGGTATAGTGTATTCTACACTCAAGAACCCGCTATGTACGCAATATAAAAATTGGCTCAAAGTGCACATATCTTCCATGGTACAAAAACAGAGCAAACATTTGCTTAGAATCATCTACAGCGGGAATTCAGCTCCATTTTGGCAATTGATAAATGAAGAAAACACTTTGCAAGTTGCTTTACAATGGAACCCTATATCCTATATTTGATGGGAAGAGTATTTTGAATCTTAGTATGCACCGTCTAAAAATAAGTATGCTTGTTTATGAATTAATGTTTTGGATAATTGGATTTAAGATATTTCTCTTCATGACATCATTTCACTTAAATAAAAGGCTAGGCAATGGGCCCAAATGATCTCTTAATATGAGTGCTAAAGGAACAGCCAGAACTTTGTGCTAAGCAATTATTGGAAATGTTTGTAGATACAATTGAATCAAATACTCTTCCAATTTCATGGAACTCTATCATCATCCCAATATATACAAAGGGAGAGAGAGCTTCCCCCAAAAAACGATCAACCCATTGCTTTGATGGATTGCTCTAGTAAAATATTTGCAGCTTTGATGCTATGAGATATTGATATTCATGCCGAAAATTCATATTGGCTGAACATGCAGCAAACAGGTTTCTGAATAAAATGTGGTACCCTCGTTAAATGGATTCCTGTTAAATGTACTCCAAAAAGAGGCCTATTTGAGGGACAGCCTATCATTACATTTTGCCTGCGTAGGTCTGAAAAATGTGTTTTATTACATCAACAGAAATCTGCTACGGCAAAAATTATTGAAATGGGGCCTTCCCCAGGGCATGGTGTAGAGGCAGTATTATTACACAGGGTGGTCACTTCCGAGTTACGTTAAATAGCGAAGGTTTATTGTCAAAGAGGATCGATGTTTCACATGATCTTCATCAGGGTTGTGTACAGGCCTTACTTTATTTAATATGATAGGATAGGAAAAGTGCATATGCTTTGGCTAGCCTATGCCAATGATTTAATTATTTTTGACACAACCCAATAGGACTGCAGAGATCATTGAACAGTGTATGCACATTTCCATCTAAACACAATCAGGTGGCAAACCCCACAAAATCATGTATAATATCTTACAGGGAAACAAAATGTTGAAATTCTCGTGGTAATTAGACTATGTCCATCTGAAAACATAGACAAATATAGTAAACTATCAAAAAGTACCCATTCTTTGAACAAGTTCTGTAGAAAGACATGACAACACTCTCATCAATTGTTGAAAATCAATGATCCTGTAGGTTGTTGTTCCGATTCTCTCATCGCGTGATGTACTTTGCACTCTGAAGTAAACAGAGAAACTGAGAATGGGCATTTGTGGCTGGTGACATACCCCAGAGAAAATGTTGCAGGGAGGCGAGAGCTGGTGTGCTGCTGCATACTGGGACCTTCTGTGCTCTATCCCCACCTGTTGCCTCACCATGGCGTGGTGCAGTTTGTTACAGTGCATTGCAGTGAAAATATCTTGGAAACCGTGCATTTTAGGGGCATGAAACATGGTTTTCGAGTTCCCACAGTGACCTCGAGTTTTGTTCCTTGTGTTGAGACCAGTCCTTCTCCAACCACATTGATGCTTCGCTGATATCAGGCAACAGTCTCATGTGTGAAGATGCTGAAATCCGGGCAAAGGGGTGCAGTGTTCAAATGTCATGTAGCCAGTATTGTCTGGAGCGTCCTAACAGATAACTATGCAAATGTTGGTGCAGATTGGTGAAACAGTGTGGAATTGTAAAAGGAACAATGCTTTGCCACAAACCCAGCCACCCTCCAATACTTTTATAAATATAGATTTAGATTAAACTACATGTGAGTGACCAATGTAATAGCAACAGAAGAAAGATTGAGACATACAATTTCTTTTATAAGTGCTCAAATGAAACAGCTACTTTTCAAATATGGCAGATTTTCATTTATTTCTATGAAAAAAATGTTATAAACAAACAATCGTACCTATCTTAATGTATGGCCTGCAACTTCTTCAAAACACAGACTGGAGCTTTTAAAATATAATCAAGCGTGTCATTTGGAGACAAGTATTATTCTTTCCATTTGGGCTGCTAGTATCAATACTTTGCTGTGAATTAGGCTTAGTTTCATTAATAGAACATGTTAAATGGCAAGTGGTACTGATGTATTCAACATTTTTGTACCCCAAAAAGTACCTTTTATGATGATACCCTTGATATCTCCTTGAATAAAACCTCTAGGGTTGTAACACAATTTGTGAGAAATTGTCAAGGTATATTCAATTAATTAGATGTGGACGGTTCTATTTTTGTGGGAAATTTGTTAAAAATGAAATCTTTATTATTCATAGTTGATTTGATGAAATGTCATAATGCAATAACAAAATATAAAATGTATAGGTCAATTTCAACAATGGAGAAAAATTAGGAGTCCTTCCTAAATATATGATAAGATTTCCAGGCAATACATACAGAGTCACTTACATGAGAATTAGATTTAATGTGTGTCCAATGCAAGAAGTGATTGGGATTAGAAATGGTTGGAATAGGGACAAATGTATATGCAGATATTGTAAAAGAGTAACTAATGTGGAGACCCTGTACCATCTCTTACTGTCCTGCACTAATCTCACTGACAGGAGATTATACTATTGATCACATTTTGTACATTCACCAGCAGCAGTTTCAGCAGATTCCCTTTAGGAAAGGATAGCAGCAGATAATCAAATGTTATGGCCTTAGCTTTGGAAAGGTTTGTTTCTGAACTGTCTCTGATGGAGAGTGTAAATAATTTTAATAAGGGTTAAGTTACCCCCATTATTAAAGATTATTATGAAAGTGTAATAATGATTGATAATTGTAATTAATACATTTGTATGAATTTTTGCATTGAACTGTATGTCGCCAAACAATATGTGTACAAGGGCAATTGGTGGCAGCATGTGGCAAATAACAGAATCTAAATTTCATCAGTATAAAATAAAAAAATAAACTGCTGAAAAATAAATATATACCTAAGCAGTTTTAAATAAATGAGTTATAAGGGCGTTTCTGACTGAAGAAGGCAGAAGATGATTTGATAGAGGAACAGAAATCCAGTCCTCAGACACAGCAGATGAGAATTCTTGTGCAGAATTGCAAGCATGTTTGAAAAGTGCTATGTCTACCCACAAGTTATCAGCACTTCTATTCTTCCACATAATCCCAGAAATGTGCAACCTACCTGCCAAATAAGAAGACTGTCTCATCACCATTGCACCACGGGCATGCAGCACATCTTGTGCATAGTAGTGAAGAGTGCATAGTAGTGAAGAGGACACCAATGAAGACAGATCAGAGTTGGAGTAATATGCACAAATAAGTCACACACAAACACAAGCACTACTGAATAGTGTCACAGAAGGCTCAAAGAATACTCCAAATCCCAGAGATGGTTGGGGAGGTTGTATTGATGTACTGAACATAGGACTAGGGCTGTCCCTCTGTCTCTCTCATCTAATAGCACCAATCCCTCCCTAACCTAGCTGTCCTTACTACCCAGTTTAGTATATATTGCAGGTTTCTCCCTACTGTCCTGGTTCTGGATTTTACTCTGAAGAAAAACCTGAAGGACAATGCCTTATCTGCCTCACAGGCTTCCTGGACTGGCCCTACTCCTTCAATGTGGTTAGTTGACTAAAGGAAATTATAGGATGTGCCTTTCAGTCTTTGCTCTATCACTCCCACGTAATCCTCCCCCACTATCTCTCTCATATGTGATACTTTCACTACACTCCTGCTCCCAGCTCCACCCACCTTCAGAACTACTCTCCTGCTCCCAGCGCCACCCACCTTCACTCTCTCTACTCCCATCATATTCCTCCTCTGTCCCTCTGATCACTCTCACTCCTACTACTTGCCCCCAACCTTCAGTGTTACTTCTCCTTCCTTCACACTGCTACTCCCATCTTCAATATTCCCTTCTCCACAATACTTCTCCCTCTTCCGAACTACTACTACTGCCTCTGCAATGCTACTTCTACCACTCCAACCACTTTCTCCCCAGTCACACTCCTGCCACTCTCAAAACCATTTCCCACTCACTCTCTACACTCACATTAATAATCTTGCTCGCCCACCTTGCAGACTCACAACAATGTACCATTTTCTCTCATCACCCAATGTCTCGCTTTTTCTCCTGGTCATCTCACATTCCACTCCTCAGACTCACCTGAACAGCCCGCACTCCCTGTTTCCAGGGGTCTCTCTTATCCCTCTCAATCCTTTCATTAATTGCCTGATACTTGCCAATATGGCCCAGTCTTCCCCACCGGGAGATTTTCCACAAAGTAAAACTTTCATATTGCGGGTTAAGCCACACCATTTTTTCCCATCCTCGGCTGCCGTGAGGTAGCAATTGTGGCCTGCAGTGCTCAATGTCCAAATATGTGTTAGGGCAGCCTTGGTTTGGCCTCTGCCCAAGGTAAGTGCAGCCTCTCCTGAAGCTTGAAGCTATTCCATAAGTCCTTGGTAGTCGAGTGGCACTGTAGCAGTTTTGTGGCTGAGAAGATAAACGGAAGTTTCTAGAAGAACAGTGCATTCAATGTTTTCAATAATAGTTTGCTAAACATATATACTTTCAATATGATGTATGCTTGGACATAGAACCAAAACATTTCACTTTTAGGCATCTAACACCACTCCATTTAGAGGTGGCAACATGTCGCCCTTCTTTTTTTAATGTGATATGATTTTACATTAGAAAAATCTTTCACAAAACAGAAATACAACCAAATAAAGAAATATACAATTATATCAATATATCAAAAGTAATAAAAACCTCTTGCAAACATCTATGTAAATCTATAACTAAAGAAACATGATTACCATACATTAAACAGGACCAAAGCATTTCACCCATTAGACCTGAATTTGCAGACAAGAAAGTTTTAAAATGTAATGTTTTTAAGTTACTAATTGCTGGACAATGAAGAACCAAGTGACTAAGCGTTTCAAAAGCAAACTCTTGTTTACATAGTCTGCAGTAAGGAAGTAGATCTGGTCGTAAACTCCACATACCCATATGTTTAGGAGTAGGAAGTTGGTTGAGCTGAAAGCGTAAGTAGACACTTTGTGCCTTGTTAAAAGGAAAAAGATGTATATATTTAGGTAAACCTTCCCATCTCCTGGGATATTCAGCATATTCCTTGTAGGTTTTGAATTAACCTAAGCGATGAACTGTTTCACACCAGTCCAAGGCAAATAATTTAGACTTCATCTTACCAGAATTAGCAATAAGTTCTTCCTCAAATGATTTAATTCTAGCTAAGAGCTTGGACATATTGTCTTTACAAGTGTTAATAGAAGGCAAGGACTGAGCTTGCAGAATTACACCAGATCAACATATAAGAAACTTAGTGTAGGACAAATAATGTTTGCATAAGAGGCATCCAAGACACCTTGTAGTGTAAGGAGATCAAACCCAGTTTGTGTTGTATGACAGTGTTAGGGATTGACTTTGACAGTCTCAGGGTTTCTTTCCAGATAACTCCTTGCAAGGTATCTATATAGGGGACGATGTCATGCAAAGTCATGTCCAAACCATACAAAATTGTCGGCTCCACTTTAGCCCAGTAAAAAGTAAAGGGATAAGAATGTACTTGCACATCTTATAATAAATTCCTCTCAACTGTGAAATTAACATTTTGTATTTTGCTCTCAGATTATCCTTCAAAACCGATTTAGATACAACGTTCTATAAATTAAATCCCAGCAATCTGATTGAAAGAAACTCTCCTAAGTCTTTGGTCAGCTGCCATCCACACCTTGGTCTTAGGTTTAGTTTTGGTGGTATAAATTACAATTTTGGATTTGGTGCCATTGACTAAAAGGTTGTTTCCTGATGGCCCAGTTGAAAGAAATATTTAGTTTTCTATGAAGTCCCATAGGTGTTTTATCAAAGAAAACCAAATTATCAGCAAAAGCTAACCAATTTAGTTGAAGATTACCTATCTTGATGGGATATGTAGTGTCAAGAGACCATAGGCTGTCAATATCAGAGATGTACATGTCAAAGAGGGTAGGGGCCAAAAAGCCAGGCCTGCTTCAAGCCAAAAAAAGGTCTGGATAGGTCTCAAAAACATACAATTTTTAGTCATCTTCACCTTAATGGTGGTACCACTATGCAGAGTTGCTAACAAGTTGACCAAATAGAAAGGTAAAAGCCATGCAAGTAATTTGCTCCATAAAATGTTTCAATTTACTTTATTGAAAGCATTACTCTTCTCAATAGAGGCCATGTAAGTTGTGCTGATGGATCATTTTTTAACCACTGCTTGGGTGTGGGCCATAATAGTAGTGTTTAATGAAGTGAACATGAATGCCTGAACCCCACCTGAAATCGGCAGCTAATACCAAGGCAAGTAACCCATCTATTAAGGCCACTCAAAATTAGGGACTCAAAGATCATACTTGATTCATCAAGAATGGCTATTGGCCTATAGTTTGAAAGGTTGGTAAGATCTCCTTTATAATGAATAGGGATAATAATGGATTCCAGCCAAGAGGATGGAACTCAATGGGAGGACAAGATCTCCTTGAAACAACACCTCAAGCAGGCTCAACCACAATTGTGGATCACTTCTGATAACAACTGGAGATAAGCCATCTGGGCTGGTGCCTTGGACCACTCAGCCTTAGATATTGTCCATAAGATGTCATCCTCAGTCCAAGGACAATCACGATGTGTCCTGAGTCTTTCATCCATAACTGGCGGTTTGGCAAAAGGTTTAGCGTACATGGCCGAGTAGTAATCAAACCAGGTCAACTCAGAAATTGGACAATCCATATTCATTTCATGTTTGCCTGTCATAGTTTGTGAGAGCCCAGAATACTGAAGATTTTGCGTTTTTAAGGGTTTACAAATTCTGTTGGTGTTGTTATTATGGAGATGCATTTTCAATAATGTGATGTAATATTTATAACCTTGAAGCATGTTCTTCTTTTTATAATTGAAAACCTCCAAAGAAACACACTTGCATGACAACTTTCTCAGTAACTGCTGTTTGTGTTTTTTAGCACAAACTACCCTAGCATTGTAGCAATGAGTAAACGTTTCAAACCCCAATGGCTGTGCTTGCATAGTGAGTACCTTTATGTAACCTTCAACAGTTAGAAAATCATTAGCAAAATTGTCACCGTTAACAAATTCTCTTATTACTTAGGTAAATCTACGGCAAGTGGACACATTCCATTGTACTGTAAGACCATTCCTGGCAGAGGAAACCAGGGCTGCCTTTGATTGGAAGGTTCACTGATAAATGTTAACTAAGAGACAAGATTGAATGATCACTTAAACGTGTGTTCTTTACGACCAATGGTAAGCACAGCGATCTTAAACCTGATGAAAAATATATGTGGTCCATGAAAAAAGCAGTACCGCTATGCCAGATATAGACCTGAACATCATTGGACCCAACCTCTGGGGCAAATAAAACCAGGTCCCATTTTTGCATAAAAGAATCCCAACTAAGACCCTAATTGGTACTACCCAGGTAGATATTCAATGCATCTGTAGAATTATTGATTCACCTGGAAACCTCTGCAAAGTCTGCATTGAAGTATCTGCAATTATGATGTTATGAGAATGCCCTGGCTCTAGCCAATCAGTAACAATAACTTCTAAGACTGATTGCAAGGAAATATGGGTTATCTTAGCGCAATTCCAATACAAATGTATGATTATTGGAATTATATTTGAATTATTGGAGTGATGTTGGATATCTCTGCAGCCTATGGCACGTTGATCCCTCAATTTTGCGTAGTCGTCTTAAAGAGACTGGGAACGTCTCGGAACATGCCATGAAATGATTTAGATATTTCTTTTCAGACTGAAGTCAGCAGGTAACAATGGGGGATTTCCTGTCAGATCCCTCTCTCTTGGGTTGTGGTGCTCTGCAGGGATCTTCCCTGTCCCCTTTCTCTTTAATCTTTATCTACAACCCTTGATGAACATTTTGAGGAGTCATTCAATTAACTTTCACTCCTATGCCGATGACTCATCAAAATAGAGAATGTTGATGAAACATTCCTTAGGATCAACCAGTGTCTTGGAGAAGTCATTCATTCTCTGGATGTCAGAAAATCACTTCCAGCTTAGTCCGGCTAAGACTAATGTTGCCCTATTTGGGCCAAAACATCTTCTTGCGCTAGGGAAGCGCCCTCAAAATCCAAACTTTATGGGGACCAATCTTAAATTAGCCCCCAAAATCGAAAACTTGGGCTGTATATGGCAATATAACCTGGGCAGCGAAACCAGGTTAGTGCCAAAGTGCAGGCAGTGTTTTACTCCCTGCGTTTGCTATGACAAGTCTTACCATGTATTCCTAGTAGGGATCATGCTATTGCAGTGGGTCTGTTAGTCAATTAACATTTGGACTACTGCAACAGCCTCCTTTCTGGAATTTCAGCAGCATCAGAGATTACAAAGGGCCCAAAATACAGCTGTTAGACTTGTCTTTCAACTGAATGGGTATGGCCATGTTTTGGCTGTCCACAAGACCCTCCACTGGCCGGCAGTGGATGATAGAATAAACTTTAAGGTGGCTTGGCTGATCTTTAAGAGCCTAAAGGGCCTGGCTCCATTATATTTAGCGGACACACTCGGTTTGTATCAACTCTCCAGGGTGCTGCGGTCAGGGGACCAACTGTTGTTGCAAATTCCAAACCTTTCTTTAAAAATAAGGGACCACTTGAGGCCTCTTGATTTCTCCCCATTTCAGAACTTGGCCCCTCTCAACTGTTTCCTGTCCTGCCTTATTTTTTGTTGATTTTACCATCTGTACCTTCATAAGATTAGGTTCGTCCTTATGTGCTATACAAGTTCCTCAAATCAAATCATTAGAAATTAAATTGCCAAACTTTCTAAATGTAGGCCCACAGCAAGAACTCTGCTGTTAAGGCAAAATGGAAACGTGTGAGAATATTATAATCAATTGCTATTGCCAGACCCCTGAGGGACGTCCAGACTGCCCTCTAGAAGCTGCTTTGGTAAACTTTTAAAGCCCTCAAGTTCAAAATAATCAACTGCCATAGTTTCTCGTAGCAACAAAATATGATGATCTAAGAATGTTTTTTCTTTATGCATATACCTATGAATATTAGTAAACCCAAACACGTTAAAATGTTAATGTTTAAAAGGTTAAAGGTTGCAAATGGGTTATTTTTATTTCAGCAGTCAACCATGACCAATCTTGGTTGGTTGTATTGGTAGAATCTAGGCACAACACTTTGTTACTAGATTGGAAGTATTAACTGATACTCCTACTCACATGTTGTAAATACTACATAGTAGGAACTCCTTCCAGCGGTGCTGGTGGAGAAGACTAATAAGATGAAACTTTGAAGGGGCTAAAAAACTCATACAAGTCCAAGACCAGTATTCTCTCGGTGTTCCGCTGCTCCCGAACCAACTGGGTTACTAAATTGGAATAAGAGTAAATAACCAGTTGATTGGTGCCACACTCAGGAAAAGTGACATAATCGATATCCCATGTGTGCAATGAATGCAAAGCTGGGATGTGCAAAAAACCATCCAATTATTTGGCCCCTACTCATGTTGAGTTCTCATTTTATATGCACAATGTTCTCCCACCTCACAATCTTTTCATCCGATTGGACACCCATAGTTGCTAGTTTCGTAAAACCAGTCGTAGTTAACGTCACAACTTTGGACCCCATAGAAAGCAGAGATGGAGCCTGGGATCGAAGCACTGTTGAGACATTTTTGACTGCCAAGTCAGAATTGTTGCCTTGTGCATTTAGCTGCTGTCAACAATTCACTCACAGAAAGAAGAAAGGTGGTGATTCTCTTCTGATTTGAAATGTCCCCAGTCTATTTAAGAGTATAAGGTCCGGGGCACACTAGAAATGTTAGCAAAAGGTGCTTGCATTGGAATTTCCTGGGCCTCCATGTTGTTTAGTTCGATTATTTCCTCTTCATTGGGCAAAGAGCACAGAATGTGCAGAGATGATACTCGTTTGTTGTTGTTAATGCTTGGTAAATTCTTAATTTTTTCTGTTGGGACTTTTTCCTTTTTGTTTTAGTTTTCTACTTTACGAGAGGGCTAGTGATAACATCCTGTTGGTCTGGATTGAAGTCACTTTGCCCCTCTTCGCTCCACACATCTTCCTCCCTAGATGAATCAAACAACAACGGGAGGCAATAAACCTACAATAAAATTCCATGAAGAATCCAACGTTAGCACAGTACCTTTACTGGTGCATGTTTCATACTGTTGACCTATGAGTGAGCGATTTGAGACCCGTCACGCAGATCGCCCAGATCACTGCCAATGTCGCAAAAAAGATTAATTAAGAACAATTAAGAACAATTGAATCAATGCCGTCCGTGTTATTCCTTGAGTCCACAGAAGAGGAACCTGATTGGAATTAGCCAAAGGAATTGGATTTGTTGATTTCTCGATGTCTGAGCCATCAAAGATGTTGTAACTGAAGCAGTTTCTGCCATAGTATTGTCAGTAGAAAGGGGCCGGGGATACAGTTTCAGTAGTTTGACAGAAGGAAGTCATGTTTGGCTGATTCGTTCTCTGGAGACCGCCCCCCCACCCCGTATGCGCTGATCAATGCACGATGGACGGGAAAAATTGAACTTGCATTCAATATTGTTCAATAAGTCGAGGGCAAGAGAACCCTACGTGTCAACAGAACTATTGCTTTGTAGATTATAAGTAGTGGATGATGGAGCGCCGTAGCAGATAGAAAGTTAGACTAGTGTTGTTAAAGAGATGCGAGGGTTTTGCACAGATGTCCCAAAAATATTATGGAAATGGTAGGGAAAGGTGGCAGAACACAGAGGAGCAGAGTCTGCCCTTCTAGGTGGCAACACATCTTTTCCATTAAAAGTAGATAGGGCCTCTAGAAATCCAGCAACTCGAAGACCACCCTTAAATCTGTCCCATAAATGTTCTTTCAGATTGTCATCCATAACTATGCACCTCAGCACTATGTAAGCACTACACACCCTCAATGCACCCACTTTTGTCTGAGTGATTGAGCAATTGCATTGACTGCTACTTGGTCATAATTCCAAAATGCCACACTTGACTAGCATCAGATGAATTAGGTGTTTGAGACCACCAAAGTTTTCAGACATTTCGAATGGACATTTTCCTCAGCAACTTTCAAATGTTTGGGGATAGAAATAATAATTTGTGTGTATACATTATTTCTAGTGTTATATATTGAAATACCCCAGATTGGAGCATTCATCAAGAAAGAAAGAAAGAAGGAAAGGAAGAAAGAAGGAAAGAAGGAAAGAAGGAAAGAAGGAAAGAAAGAAAGAAAGAAAGAAAGAAAGAAAGAAAGAAAGAAAGAAAGAAAGAAAGAAAGAAAGAAAGAAAGAAAGAAAGAAAGAAAGAAAGAAAGAAAAGATATTTTCCAGGTTGACATCTCAGGTCCATGATCTTTAGCAAACTGCAGTGTCTCAGAGCACGTTACAATTTCTGAATAACACAACATAAAAAGCAGTATCCTATGAGTGTCGGTGAGAGTAAAGGGATGATCAGCATATTGTATTAATGCATTCATAACGTTTTCTATATCTAGCAGTCTATGTTATTGTTGGTTGCATTTAATGCAGATGCATTACTGCGCTAGCAGGTGCATCGGTCACACAGCACCGGGGCTCTGCGAAAGCAAAGGACAACACACAGGGCCTCATTACACGTTGCGCGGTAAAAATCGCAAATTACCGGCATGGCGCCCTTAACATGTCCGCCCTCGCATGAGGGCGCTAATAGCGTACCATTACGAGTACGCGGACACAAGCATTGCGCCATGCCGGTAATGTCCCTACTGCCATGCCGCTAAACTCCCCCAAAGTCTCTTACCGGCTTCGACGACAGTGCAGATAGCAACTCCGCCTTGACGAAGCATGCAAATATCGGTCACCGCTTATGGCGGTGACCGTTAAATAGCGGAACCGGAAACAGCGTCATCGCACAGGAACGGGAAAGAGCACGGCGGCCATCTTTAAAAACATAATCCATTGCCATCCTCTGCCCCCTGGACCTGTTTGTAGTACTTTGCTGTTGGAGATTTTCTGGAACACCCTTACCATGCCCAAGGCACTTAAAAAAACAACTGACCGCCAGCGGAAAGAAAAGTTTTCAACTGAGGAGCTACTTATGCTGACCCAGACCTTATCTGACAATGCTGCAGTGGTCTTTACAAACGACATGCGGTGGGAGACACTCCTTAAAAAAAAGGCTATCTGGGCCGAGGTGACACTGAAAATAAGTGCTTTGGGCACCAGCATCTGCAATGTACCTGAGTGCCGGAAAAGATGGGATGACCTGAGACTCCGGGTCAGAATGATCCTGGCAGAAAATCATAACATTGCCACCGCAGGTGGATCTGGGTCGCCAATTAAACTACAGGAATGGGAGGAGACATGCGCCAACCTCATCGGAGTTGAATGCATCGAGGGAGTCGGGAGGATGGAGCATGGCGTGGCAAACACTTCGGATGGAGGTAAGTGTACTGATGAAAGCATGCAATTTGAATCTACTGGTCCCCACAAATGTCAGCCCAGAATCCCCTCATGGATGGCCAAACATCCACACATGCATCCCACCCTGCCCATGTCAGTGCCAGACCCAAACACACACACATGCACACATCAACAGAGCCAAGTGCCACACACAACACTGCATGGATGAGCCACTGAACTGACACATCACCTGCATCCTTCACAATGAAGTCCAAATGCCCACAACTGCATTGATGATGTATCCTGCATTAAGTACATTGAACCGTAACCAATGTCATCCCCCTTCTTGTCCCCCACAGGGTCACATACAGACAGTGAGGATGCATCCCAGGCACCCCCTGCGCAGAAGAAAAAAAGGCCACAGCCGACCGAGGACACCCTCACGACATCAAGGGGAAAAGGCACAAGGCTCCATTTGCAGAGTCTCAACATCGGTCAAGCGCCATTGCTAAGGCCACACCAAACCCAACTGCCCCACCTCCGGAGGTTCACTCACCACCACCAATCACAGCCACCGAGGGACCACCCTCAGCTGCAGCTAGTTCGGCAGGAGAGGCGGCAGCCACTGCAGCATTATCTGATGTGGAGGACCCAACAGAATTCGACCTGGGCATGCACACCCCAAGCCCCCCTGGAACCCCAGAGCCATCAACCCAGCACACACCTGGCTCCAACATCACTGGTGACGAGACCATGGCAGCCTTCAGTAGCCCCCCGGTGCCTCCATCTGTACACCTGCCAGCATCACAAAGCACAGCAGCCACACCACCACAGCCCGACACTGCCCTTGACCTGGCCAGCATCAGCCAGCGGAAACAGTGTCTCACTGTGCTGGTTGGTCAGCATGTGGAGGAGGCTGCCCGTCTCAGGGCGGAGATTGGGGAGACATCCAGGCACTCCAGGGAGGGGATGGAGGCATGCACAGACAGGCTGTGTGGGGAGCTCATCCGAGTTCGGGATGGTCCTCACACGTATTGCGGACGCAATGGACCGCCAATTCCCACCACCACCAGCACCAGGACAGTCTGCCACTTCTTCGTCCGCCAGTTCGCGGCAGACAAGCCCACACCGACGCTCCACACGCACCACCAGACGCAACTCTAGGCAGCCTCCAAATGCTGGTTTTGGCAATGACCAATAGGGAGTGAATGTCCATGCTTCCACGTGCATGCCTGGACGCAAACATTGTGGAAGACATATGAGGGACTGTTGTGGGGGGAAGGGTGTGATGAGACAGTTGTGGGGGGTGGGGGGTAGGGCGGTGGGATGTTGAGGGACATGCACATTTTCCTGTTTAAGTTCATAAATACACTGGTGTTTGAGCAAAACACAGGCCTGGACTTCCTCATTGTGTATGTGTAATTTATTGACGCCAGGGTCCATTGTGAGCTAACAAACAGACACCAGTGCATCACTAGCCATATCCAGGTGACAGTACGAGAACATGTTAGATTTGGTTGATCAGATGCTGTCTCACAGCACGTCCCTCCTGGCCATCCCCTCTTGCATGACCTCCATCCCCTTCACCTCCATCCTCATCACCATCATCATCCTCATCAGGTGCTTCTATTTCAACGTCAGGGGGCAGTGGCACATTCCGTCTGATACACATATTGTGCAGCATGACACATGCCATGGTGATCTTGGCCACCTTCTCATGGCCATACAGGAGAGTGCTACCAGACCTGCTAATTAACCTAAACCGTGACTTCAAAAGTCTAAAAGTCTGCTCGATCACGATGCGGGTACGGGTATGTGCACGATTGTATTCCTCTTCGTGCCTGTTCTGTGGGTTCTGTACAGGTGTGAGGAGCCACCTCTTCAGGGAAGAGCCGGCATCACCTATATGGGGGAAGTAATGGGGTCCTGTTACTTTTCACCACAAGTGTGGCCGGTTCATATCACAAACATTGACTTGGCATTGAGATTCAAGTACACACTTAACAGCATACATGCAAATGGTCTGTGTAACTGCAATGTGCAAAGGTGAGCCCAACCCTGCAAGTAGACATGCCCCATTGATCCAACAGTAATTGGCATGTCCTGGGTGAGGCCAGGTCTTAGGTGTCCCTGTGCCCAGGCAGATTTGGTACCACACTAGTGGTGTACTGCCCTTCCAACATTGATGTTGCCATGCTGAGAGGCATCACTTCAGTGGTGCTATGGGTTCGTGGTGCATTGCTATGGCTAGGGGGTATCCCTTAGCATGCATTGAAGGGCACAATGCATTATTGATGTCGTGCTGGACGAATTCTGCATGACTATGTTGACGGCATGGATGACATATGTGTATTTTGTGGCGTGGAATGTTGTGCAATGTGGATGTGGATTGATGTTTGATGTTTCTAGACTTGGATTGTCATCTGTGTTGTGTAGCATATACTTGCATGTCCGTTCATCTCAAGTACGTTGCGGCCCTCCCAGATGGACATTGGCGTACATCTGTATGTGCATTTGGACGACGGACTACAGGCTACACCCAGTTGGAGTATCTATCTCTCTCCCACCCCAAGCACACCCAGTTGGAGTATCTATCTCTCCCCCCAGGCACTCCCAGTTGGAGTATCTATCTCGCCCCCCCCAAGCACACCCAGTTGGAGTATCTATCTCTCCCCCCACCAAGCACACCCAGTTGGAGTATCTATCTCCCCCCCCCAATCACACTGCCATATGCTTGGCCTGCTACTCACCAAGTAGCCACGAACGTTGTCCCGTTTGTCGCTCCATGTAGCGGGGGATAGTTGAGTTCCTCAGGACCATGGAATCATGGGTAGATCTGGGAAATCGGGCACAGCAATGTGTGATTATCTTGTTGGAGTCACATACCATTTGGACATTGATGGAGTGGAATTGCTTCCTGTTTCGGAACACTACTTCATTGTGATGTGGGACGACCAATTCCACATGTGTACAGTCGATGGCCCGATGCAACTTGGGATGCCTGCCAGTGAATAGAAGCCAACTTTGGTGTTTGCAATCTCCTGGCTAGTCCGTGGCATGGATATGTGTTCGGGTGCATGCTTCAGGAGGGCATTGAGTACCTGGTTCAGTGTGCGTGAGAATACTGGTTGGAGATGCCATGCATCTGCCCCACTGAATGCTGGTAGGTGCCTGTGGCCAGGAAGTGGTGCACAGTCACCACCTTCAGTAGAGGGGGGATGGCAGTTCTGATGTCTCTGAGGCTCACAATGTTGTCGTGTATCATGTCCACGATGCTGGTGATGGTATCCCGGTCCAGACGGTACAGGGTGTGGACTGGCTCTGATCCTGGGAATTGGTGGGTGCCTCTGTGGCATGATTAGGTGCCGTGGTGGTGCTTGCTGTGCCTGTCTTGCCCTCCTCCTCCTCCGTCTCCTCTGTGCTGCCTGTTGTTGTTGCAGCTGCGCTGCAATCAGGTCCTCCAGGCCATGTAATGCTGCCAGTATTGGAACCATCTTGGTGTGGGAAGGGGTGTGGGAAGGGGTGTGGTGTGCTTCTTTTGAGCAGCCACAGTCTCCATTGCCTCCACCTGTGCTGATTTTGGCCACCTGTAGCAGATGGTAACAGTGCACAGTTCTTTTAACGGGTGGTTCGCGATATTAGCGCCATGCCGGTAAGGGGTTTGGGGGGATTTACCATGCCGCTATTAGCATGTACACTTGCCTTGTGATGCTGTGCTATTGGTGGCATGTCGTTATTTACGGGATGGAGGGTTGCGCGCACGCGGACTGGCCGCTATTAGTGGCACCGTACTCAGCGGTGCCGGTAACGGCGGTGAGCCAGGTCGTAATCCGCATGGGCATTTAACGTTACCGGTATTCCATTACCAGTAAAGTTAAATCCCTAACGCCTACTGTGTAATGAGGCCCACAGTCTAATATCTTGAAACTCTACAACTGCAATTTGCCTGTGAGTTTAATGTAATCTATAATGGCAAAAGCAGGAATGGTCATAAGAAGAGTGGCCATGTGTTTCTTCAAAACCCAACTGCATTCGTGACATGGCCTAAAATGTCTTGGCGTCATATTACCCAGGATGCCCTAGCGTTATGCCAGACTGGGATGGCTTAATCCTCGCACGTCTGCAATATGTACACATGTCTGCTTTATCTGCAGAATACCGTCCTCCTACCTACAGTACATAATGCGAAAACGAATTTAATTAAAGCTGACTCTGATCGCCCGCAGTCTACATGTATACCAGTGATTTATTTGGCATTTTTATTCCGTTGTTGGGTGAATTGGCGTTATTTTTTGCGGCCTAGCCTGGTTAGATTAGGAGGTTATCACACGAGCCGTAAATCCAGAAGAACTAAAGAACTGTATTATTATGCGCTTGTTTTATGGCACGAGGGACTGCCAGGATGAAGGGAGAATGGGGGCGGTCAGAGGAGGGGGGGGGGTTGGAGTGGAGCATGGTGGTGATGGTCGAGGGCAGAGGGGACTGAAGAGGAGTGACTCAGTGCAGCGCCAGCCAAACTGATTAGCTATGAATCATTCTAAGATTTCGCCACCACTCCGATTTTTTTTACTTATTAAAAGTTACATTGACTTGTTTATGGACCTTTTCATCACTTCAGCACTTGATATATTTAGATATCAATCGTAGGACTCCACTCTGGAATTGTGCAACGTTGAATTGCCTCCCTCCTGATTGGTAAACACACCACAACTACGTAATCGAGGAAGTCACACTGTGATAAATCAAAAACAAGGTTAAACCAGCTTTAATTTAGTTAATACATAATACACCTGCAGCAGCTGAAAGGGCTGTAATTGCTTTTTAAGTGGGGATAGAAGCAGGCAAAATCGAATATGTTGTTTTCCAGTGGGCTAACGACTACCAAATAAATCACTCAACACTAGTAAAGTAAAGGGTTGCGGGGTGTGAAATATAGTGTAAGAAAACCGTGTGCCCTGCTGATCAGTACCTTTATAAATAGCTGCTGTTGAACAATGAACTTTACTCTGGAAGGGGTGGGTTCCCACTTCTTCCTGGAGGTTGTGGGAGTTCATCCACAGCCCACGTTCAGGATTCTGCTGAATTCCGAAACCGAAAACATCACAACAATGTACCTTCCATTAGGAGCGTGTAGAGAGGCCTCCAAGAATTGATGGTAACGTGTGTACAATCTATATTGGGTTACCGTAGCTTTCATCTTAACAGACAAAATATGACAAACTTAAAAAAGAAATACACAAACACGGGTATACATAAATACATCAGTGCATTCATCGTCCATTATTATTAACACATAACGTTAAAAATAATCACATTCTTTTTTTTTTCAACTTTTTTTATTCAGGGGATCCCTGATAAATGTATCGAAAGCTTCAGTGCTTTACTAATTAAGCAAACGTCACTTTTCTACATTTCGTGCTTCCCAGGTGCGCTATGTTTTTGACTTCCACGTGACACGTGACAGATCTGAGATCATCAAGACTTTGCCTCTGTCCCTGTAGTCTGGACTCCATTGATTTTCTGCGTGGGTGAGGTTCTGTCACCGATCTGTCTGAAAGTTGCCTCAATTAGATTCACCATTGCCACCAACCACCTAGTGGATTCCCCTTAATCCATTCCACAGCTCGTTATCTTGGAACATCCATGGATTCTCCATCAACCGTAGTAGGTGAAGTGTTCTGTTATGTTTGTTATTTTGACAGTCAAGTATTAAATGCTTCAGAGTTTCTTTCGCTTCCGGTTTTTTGCATAGTTGACATTCGATGTTGTCAGAGGCGGCTCTGATGATTAGTATTTCCTGAGTCGGAAGTAAGTTTAATCTTGCTTTCATGAGCAGCTTTCTTTTTCTTTTGTCAGGAAATTTTTTGCAGTACTTAATTGGGGATTTTACTTTGTTGAAAGTCGGAGGGAGATGAGTAAGGAGTGTGTTATTAGTTGCGAGATTGAGGGTTCATATCCAATCCGTCGTTATGATTTTTTGCTTGATTCTGTCAGGGTTTTCTTTGAGCTCTTTGACTGAGCACGCTATTTCCTGCAGTTTCTCTCTCCTTTTATTCGTCCATTTTTCTAGGGCTGCGCATTTTGCGTTGTCCATCTCGTCTTTGATAATGTTGAAGGCTGGCAGGGACTCATCTAACATAGATTTCCTAAAGAAATTCATGGCGGCTTGGTCAACCATGGATTCGAGAGATACTAGGCCTAGCTCCCTTCTGATTGCCGCCATTGAAGTTGATTTGGGAACTCCCAACACTGCTTTCCAAATTAGGGCTTCTAGTATGGTCCAAATTTTGGCTGGGATGGAGAGCGAGACTTCCATTCTGTAGATCAGAGCAGGGGCCACTTTACCCTTGTAGAAGTTTATGGCAGGGGTCAGGGAGAACTTGCCAAACTTTTTATCGATGAGACGCATTTGCGCTGTTAGTCTTTTTGCTTTATCCCATAGGGTCTTTTGCATTGCCAAGGATGTATTTGAACTGTCCAGGTCAACTCCCAAGTATCTGATGGATTTTACTGATTCGATTTTGACGTTTTCCAAGAACCATGCTGGTTTCTTCGATTTTTTGTTCGGCGCTTTCTCGATCGTCAAAACTTTGGTTTTGTTTTTGTTGATGACGAGGCAGTTCTGGGCGATGTAATTAGCCAAGTTGTTCAGTTTTCGCTGTAGACCAATTATGGTCTGGTCGATTAAGATGGTATCATCTGCGTATAGAAGTCTCAGTATAGTTGTATTGCCTATTTTTGGTGGGAAGCACCTGACTTCAGTTTCGGAGTGTTGGAATTCACCTAGGAAACAGATGAAAAGGGCTGGAGCCAGGGGGTAGCCTTGTTTGACCCCACGGGTTACCTTAATCTCTTCAGATAGAGCTCCTTGTTGGCTGAGTTTCACTCTTACGGTGTTTTCTGAGTGAAGTGCTTTAACCGGATCCAAAACTGGTTGAGGGCAGTTCCAGGCCTGTAATTTGGCCCACAGAATGTTGCGGTCAATTTTGTCAAAAGCCTTGGATAGGTCAATAAAGGCTAGGTGGATCTTTGGAGCCCCTTCCTTTACCTTGGCCTTTAGGATTTTAATGATCATGATGTTAAGCGAGGTGGATCTGTTTTTTTGAAAACCCGTTTGAAGGTTGTCTTTCGATGGGCCGCTTTTTTCCCATACTGTGTAGTGATCCAAGAGAAGGGAAGCATAAATCGTGCCGATGACGTCCAGTAAGGCGATTGGCCTGTAGTTGGCCGGATCTTTGCGGCAACCCTTTTTGTAAATTGGCACGATTACTGCTTTCAGCCATGACTCTGGAATTTGCTTTTTGTTCTCGCATTCGGCAAAGATTTTGCTAATTACCGCAGACCATTGGTCGGGAAATTGCTTCAGTGTTACGTTTGTCAGGCCATCGGGGCTGGGTGCTCTGGAAGACTTTAATTTCTTGATTTTTGCTTCTATGTCTTCTTGGTTAGTTAAGTTTACCCAGCTAAAGTTCGTGTTTGCTTGTTTTGGCAGTGATGGTTCTTTGGCCTCTTCGAATTCCGACGTTATGTAGGATATCCATGTCTTCTCATCAACTGCGTTACACAGTTGTGAGGTCTGTGAGTGGGCCGACTTTTTTATCAGTGACCAGAATTCGCTTGATTTTTTAGATGCAAGTCTTTTCATCATATCCTCTGCGTCATGGTGGTATTGGAGTGCCTTATGTTGTCTTAGCCAGTTGCAGTACCTTTTCATCTCCCGCTGCCAGATCTCCCAGTCCTCTATGGTGTTCGATTTTTTTGCTCTTCTTTTCAGACGGCGACTCATTTTTCTTTGTTTGACCACTTCTTCGTTAAAGGCGTGGGATGGCTGGGCTGTTTTATGGTTTTTTTCCCAAGGTTTTTTGTGTGGCAGTAGGAGTGGTGTGTAGTCCGGTCTTTCTCTTATGTTTTTCTGCTTGTTGGACCAAACTTTCTTCTCCCATGCGAGCCTGATTTTCAGAATATCGTTTTCTGTTAGCCTTAGTCGGGATCTCTGGCTGCTAACTTCTGTTTCTAAAGGGTATGTCGATTTTGCTGTTCTTGATCCCTGCCAAGAGCATGTGATCAGATTGTGGTCGCTATTGTTGGTTCTTTCGACTCGGAACCTCGTTATGAATTCAATTAGACCCCATGAAATACAGATGTGGTCTAGTGTAGCGCTCGACGTTCCGCACTCCCAGGTTGGGATATTTATTTTGTTCGGGAACAGGGTGTCGATGTTTTGAATATCTCTTCCTGCGATTAGCTCCTGCCAAGCTTTCCCTCTGTTCCTGGTGGTGTCTGATATTGTAGAGTGTTTATCGGTAGAGGAATTAGACTTTTGGAGGTTGCTGCAGTTTGCGTTAAGGTCTCCGCAGATTATGATTTCGATGTCTTCGAAGTCCTCATAGAGCTGGTCAATCGTGTTTCCCATGTTTGAGCAAAACGTTTCGGTTGACATACGCTGTGGATTCCAGTAAAAGTTGATGATGGCTAGCTTTTTTGCGAGACCGCCGCCGTGTTTGTTGTCCTGTCGGGACCATGTGGTCAAAGACACCAGCATTTCATATGCTTCTTTCCACTTCCTCGGTTCTTCAAGGCCCAAACCTATTTTGAATACCGTCAATAGGTCCGCTGATGGTCTTCCCAACAGACCTTTCGCTGCTGGAGAGATTTGTACTGTGAAGCCGTCGAGTGTTGGTTTAGCCATCAACCATGTCTCTTGTAAGCATATTATGTCAAAACTGCCAAGGTTCACGTCGCTCAGCTGAGTAAGGTGTACGTGGCCTCGGGTGTTACACGATCCCAGGCAGAAAACTTCTTTTATGGGCCGTTCCTCTTTAACGTTTGAGACGTGGCAGTCTAAGAGGACTGGCCCGGGTCGTTGCTATTTTTTGCTGTTCATGTTCCACGTTGATTTCAGCCAATTCCAGCGGCCTTGTGGTTTGCCCAATTCAAATGGTTTTTTTGTACGTTTACTCTCGTCTGGCTTTACAGATGAGTCCTCTCGTGAGCGGTAATGGTTCTCATCCTTTCTCTGGCTTTTGTCTTGAAGCTGGACAGGATGGTTGGAGTTTGTTTCCTGACCTTTTGTGAGGGCCGGATGTTTTTCGTCTTTATTTCTTCCCTGTTTCTTTATTTCTGTCAAATAGAAGCCCATATCTTTTAGTTCTTGAAAAGTGTGGTGACTGACTTTTTTCCCGCTTTCTGATTCTATATGGATGAAAGCTTTGGCTCTTTTGTTGCTGTGGTATGGTTCTACTAGTTTGATATCTTCTAATTTCAAGTGCCTTAACGTTTGAGATCTGTTCAATATCTGAAGTATCGTCGGGCGGTTGAGAGGAGCGTGGTCCTTCTTTCGGTCTAGTTGTTCTAATTTAAGTAGACAAGACCATGTGTTTCCTGGATGGCTATCTTCGCCTGTTTCCGCCGGTTTTCTTGTTTTCCTTCATGTTTCTGAGTGTCCAGGTGATTCTTTGTGTTTGTGCTCCTGCTGATCGTGTCGTTTAGTTGGGATTGAGTGACTCATGTAATAGTCTTGGTAACTTGTCGTGTTGGAGGAATTGTGCCTTTCGTTTGGCGAGGTTATATGCCTTGTTTTTTCTTGTAATCCCCAGTTTGGTTTTTCTCTCTCTTCTTTTTTATCTGAGGATTTTAATTCCGTTAAGAGGAAGCCCATCTGTTTGATTTCTTTGAAAGCTAGGTAGTCGATATTTTCAATGGCTTCAGCTTTAACGTGTAAGTATGCTTTGGCTAAATTTCCACTGTGGTAAGGTTCAACATGCTTTACGTCTTCTGTTCCGATCTTCCTTAGGGATTTAGTTTTTCTCATTAGTTGAATTACGGTCGAGCGGTTTAGGATGAGATAATCTTTTTCTCTTTCTTGTTGTTCGAGTTTAAAGAAACGGGTCACTCTCTTTATGTTTTGATGATGGGCATCAGTCCTACTTCTCCATCTAGTCTTTGATTTTTCTTGTTCCTTGTGTGGATCTTGTTTTTTTCCCCTAGGCGTCTTAGCGTGATGCTGTTCTTGTCGTCCTCCTCTGTTTGTTTCGAGGTGGGGGTTCTCTTTCAGTTCTTTGGTGAGATCGTCCCTTTTGGGCGTCAGTTCTCTGTGGGGTAAAGTCGTCTTCTGTACTGATTGAAACATTCATATGTTGAGATAAGTTCATTAGGACTTTGTCTAACATAAAATCTTCTGTGGTTCGTGGGGAGCTTTTAATGATTATTTCTTCTGTTTGGGCTACGGTCGGAAGTGCTAACGGTTCTTTGGGTGTTGATACCAAGTGTACGTTTTAGCCCTTGTTTTTTCCAAGTCAATGTTTTTGTTTTGAACCGCTTTGGTTTGGCTTTGTTCCGACGCTAAATTCGGGCAGGATATATTGGTTTTATCTAGCAGCCGTTTGTGAACCAACTGTGTCGTTGGTGGCCCGTCCCGTGGAATTTGTTGGACATTGGAAAGCCGTTCCAAGTTGGCAATCTTTTTTTCCAATTCTTCGATTCTTGTTTTCCGCATTTGTGTTTGTCAATTTTTCTGATCTTCAATCGCCATTAGGTAACTCTCAACGTGGGCAATTTTCGTAATCATGTTTGTCAAGATTGCCGTATTGTCTCGAATATCTTCTTTTATTGTCTCGTACAATTTGCAGATGGGTGCTAGTACAACTGACATTGCTGACATGATTGTGATCATGTCCGGCTTGTCGTTTGGGGTGGCTTTCTGCATTCCTGCTACTATGTCGCTGAGGCGGCTTTTTCTTGGCGTAGAATAAGTATTGTCAAACCTTTTTTGTGGAATCAAAGGATCTTGGTTTAGGTGTTCCGTTGAAGCACTTTGATTGTGATCTGCTGTTTTTAGGCTTTTGGAGAGTCTTTGTTTAGGTAATTCAAGACCATGTTGGCACGCCTCGCCTTCCGTGGTCGTTGCTGGCGGCGTCTTTAGTAAGCCTGTCACCAAATGTGGTTTGGTCCATGCATATCTTTGCTCTTTCACTCCTGTTGATGAGCTTAGGTCTTGATCGTTTTTAGAGCTTTGCGGTGGGGTGATGGTGTTCGTTGCTTGTTCTTTCTCTGAGACGTTTTCGAGTACTGGTTGTGCTGTTGTTTGTGGTTGAGTTAAATCTAAGTTGTTGATTGTTTTTTCCAGAGTTGCCTGAAGAGCAGCGGTTTTTCTGGCTAGTTCCCTTTTTTTGGTCCAAATTGAGTCAGTGGTTTTCTTCTTGCTGCCTGGGGGCAGGTCGTGTGCTATTTCCAGCATCTCCGCATCGGAGACCTCGAGCTCTGAGGTTAGTTTCCTTTGTATTGTTGTGTGAAGAAAGTCTTTAAGGGGCATGAGAGAAGGGGGTTTGGTAGGGCGTTGTTAAACTTTCTCCTTCTTTTGATGACTTTGACAAGTTCGTACTCCTTTGTGACATGTTTTGATTCGTTTGCAAACTTTCCCGACCCATTTTTGGGTACTGTTTTTTTTTTGTAGTGTTTGTTTTACGTCTTTTTTTGTTTTCATTTTCTTATTATTTTTTTTCTTTGAAACTTTTAGTGTTGATTTTGGCTGTCTTTCCTCAGAGTTGTTTGCAGAGTTTTCCGAATCGTTGGCTGACTCTGGGTCAAAATGTCTTCTATCGTCGGGCTTGTAATCACGCAGTTATTGGGTGTGTTAGAGACCTGCTCATTAGCAGTCGTCGTTGGATTAGTCTTCGTGGTGGTCGAAGGCTTCTGCTGCTGTGCAGGCAGCACGGAGGCTTCTTTGTCTTTTCTCCGGCCGGTGCATCAATGTCTTTGTTGTAGGGCCCGTTCGAGACTGGTCGATGTTGTGGAGTTTCAGGACTGGATTTTTTCTCTCATTTTGCCAGCAGATATGACCTCTAAGGGTCTCTGTGGGCTTGAGGTCTTTGCCCCTCCTTCCTCTCCTGCATGTTTTGCAGGAGGGGGGCGCAGTGGGGTGGGCTTTTTCCCCACTGCCTCGCGTGTGGAGTGACCCCTGTTCACCGGCTTCTTTCGTGGACCCTGGACTGTTTTCACCATTTTGCGAAAGCAGTCCTTTGGTGGGTTCACTTTTCCCCGCTCCGCCTACGGCGTTCTGATCCGCCTCGGAGAGGGGCCGTCTTCCGACAGCTCCTGCGTCGAGGTCGTTCGCCAAGGAGGCGGGTGGAGAGTTGCTCGCGGCTGCGGGCGGGGGAAAGGGAGGCTCTTCTGCCGGTTCGACAAACTCCGCTCCTGGATCACGCCCGCGATGGTTCCCAGAGGTCGTTCCGGCTCAGACCCAACCGCACGGGAGTCATCAGACATCGCGGCTGGTGTTGCTGGCGCCGGGCGAAAAACCTTGCTGGTCTCGGTAAGGTTACGTGCACTGTTTCTTATTTCTCTTATCTTCATAGACTCAGCGGGCTTGTGAACTTGGTTCGCCGTTGTTGTTGACGTAGGGTGAATAGTTTTGGACTTTGCTGGGATTATCCCGTCTTGGATGGTCAGCGTAGTAGGCGTGTTTTGAAATTCCTCGCATCACTTCACAGAGTCATTGTTCATTATGTTGTATTGTGCGGGGTTCCATTTGAGTCCTGCTACGCGTCTGCAGCGGATTGCTGCAGACTGCTCCACAAACTCAGCTCCCGAACTCCGCTCACCGCTCCGCGGTAGGATAGGGCTGATAAAGGCTTCTTCCGCAAAAGGACGTAGATGGACTTCAAGGCTGATGCAGACTGCTCCACAAACTCAGCTCCCTAACTCTGCTCTCTGTTCCGTGATAGGATAGGGCTGATAAAGGCTACTTCCGCAAAAGGACGTAGATGGACTGCAAGACTGCTGCAGACTGCTTCACAAACTCAGCTCCCGAACTCCGCTCACCGCTGCGCGGTAGGATAGGGCTGATAAAGGCTACTTCCGCAAAAGGACGTAGATGGACTGCAAGACTGCTGCAGACTGCTCCACAAACTCAGCTCCCGAACTCCGCTAACCGCTCTGCAGTAGGATAGGGCTGATAAAGGCTACTTCCGCAAAAGGACGTAGATGGACTGCAAGACTGCTGCAGACTGCTCCACAAACTCAGCTCCCGCTAATCACATTCAACCTTTCCCTATTCAAACCAGCATTCAGTAAAAGCCCAAACGAGATTGCAAACTTTGCAGCTCAGTCAGTTGGTGGAGAGAACAGTGAAGAAATTACAGTCCAAATACACATACAGACCTCAAAAAGAATTGCTCAAACTCGAATCTCCTACAAAAAGCATGAGCTGATCTAACAACTCTAATCTCATGTTCTCCGAGTCGAGGAATTAACCACCAATCCCTTTAAATCCTACTACAAGGTGTCACCGATGGCTCACAGATCACCTTGACTCTCAAGGAGGGTTCAATGGTATTTATTGAAATTGTGTGGGCCCTAAAGCCGTCCCCTGTCTCTCACTTGTTATTTCCTGGTATTTCCTCCTTAGAAACCCCCATTAGCACTATTGACCACATCTGTCTTTTTCTGTCTTACACTAAGGATGCCGTCCAGTTGCACAACCTCATCATCTTAGTTTGTGCAGGTCTGATGACCATGGTTGGACTAGGAACCAAAAGAGGCCCTGGAAATAATTTTTAAAATGGCCCCATTTTACACATTTTCAGCAAGACCAACCGTTTTCCTATAGGAACATTTGGAAATGCCACACAAAAGAGGCCCAGGGTCCAGAAGCCTACCGGGCAATCTCCAGAGTTCCCTGTAGGCCAATCCACCCCTGCTGATGACCCGGTCTGGCATGCAACAGAACGTGTCAAAGGTTTTAAAAATCTGCTCTCTGAAACTCCAAATTTGGCCATCAACACCACTTCATCAGCACATAGAGCAGGGTTGTCCAACTCAGGCATTGAGGACCGGATCCATGTTGGGTTTTCAGGATACCCCTCATTAATATTCATGAGATAAATTTGCATTCACTGATTCTAAATGTATGCACATTTTGCCTCATGAATATTAATGAAGGGCATCCTGAAAATCCATCAGGATCCTGGCCTTCAAGGCCTGGAGTTGGACAACTCTGACATAGAGGGATTGGCGAGGTGCACTTCTTGATCATTGGTACATTCAACCATGATGCCATCACTCTCTCAACTGCATCTTCAATGAAAAGACAAAAAAGAGCAGCTGCCAAGATGCAGACCAGATGTAGTGCAAAATTATACATTTCCTCCCTTAGCTTGCCATACCTAACTTTTGCCACATTATTTGAATGTAACCGTTGTGTATCTTTATTTATTAATGGCCAGAGGTAAACCCTTCAACCATAACGTGTCTCACTGTTTTGGTTTGTGAACTCGATCAAAATCCATCATGAGAACAATAAAGGCTTAATACAAAAAAAGTTTATCACCACATATTTGTGGTCGAACAAGAACAATCAGAAATGCTGTGCTTTGGCCCTTTCTGAATCCCACTCAGGAGTTTGATATAATCCTTTTTTTCTGTAGAGTAACATCAGGCTCATTCAGGATCAAGTTCACATAGATTTTCCTCTTTGAGTGAAATAAGGATATAGGATGGTAGTTGCACAGTATACTTCTGTCCCCTTCTAACAAATGTGGATAATTGTCACTGATCACGACAAATTGGAAACCTAATGACACACCATGTTTCCTCCACAATTTTCAGAGCAATCAGAGCCCAAATAGCACTTCTATTCAGGCCAGTAGGGATTATGGAGTGGTCAGGAGCTTTATGAGGTTTCTGTGAAAGTATCGCCCGTTCAACCTCCAAAATTACGCAATTTAAGGTCAAATGACCTGTTGGTGTCGATAACTAAGAAGAGTTATCTTGGGCAATTAGGATTCAACAGGGTTAAGGGGGAGTATAAAGAGGAAACAATATGGTAATTGTAGAAACCAACAGTTTATTGTTAAATTGTCAAATAGTACAATAGGAAGCCAAGTCGCAAAGGTAAAGGCAAGGCTTAATTCCTGGCATAGTATCTCAATCCCAAAAAAACCCTCCTGGAACAACTATATCAGGGTTTTTATAGGTTTTAAAACATTTAACTTTATATACAGAAATTTGATGTCATTAAAAATTAACTTCGTAGCAGTAAATCTGCTGACTATGGAGGGAATGTTTTTACAGCTCCTTTCAAGATGTGTACAATTTGGCTTGGGCTACATGCATGATATGGCCACTACCTCTTAAAGGTTCATTCTATCACACGTAATAAAGTCATATCCAGCACCTATTTCTGACATGACTCTTGGCCAGGTTCTCAGGTGGTGTGGGCTGCCTTAAATGATGGCACTGAGACAGGAAGCCAGGAAGTTGTACCTGTGCCCTAGACAGAGCCCCAAGTCACATTTCCACAGATGTATGGGCTCCCATGCACGTGCCAACCAATACCTTGAAATCCAATAAAACTCAAACAGAGAAAAAGACTGTTTACAACAGGCACTTCTTACCAATGAAATATTCAGTTCCATCAATATCACATATTGCATTGAATCTACATCCAATTGTGGAGATGATATGCTGGTGGGATTATGTATATCTGCTAGGATGACACATTTATGGCCTCCTGATTGATGGGGTTTACAGGTTACCTCACAATGGGCCTGAGGATCGCTTAAAGAAGCCCATACCCATACCGTGTCAGTAGGGTTGCCATTGTTTACTGTCTTTTTTCAAAGGTTTAGAGCTGGATCATACATGGACACTGCTTATATCGTGGGCCCTTCTTGCTAAGTTAGTCAGGGCATTTGTGAGCAAGGATGTACCAGGTTGTGCCTTCTTTCCATTCTGGTCCCTCAGATCACTGAAAGGACACTTAATTTCATTTGATAAAAGATGTGCTACATTGATCAGGGCAATGACTGTCAATGCTGTTTGCCACTATTGACTAGAGAGAGGTGGCATTTCTTTAGACGAGGATGTCTAGATGTGAAAGATGATGGGAGAGTGGTTGATGAATCACGCAGAGGGGGGAATGTAGAGGTGGAGCCAAGTACCCCCACTCAAAGCTCTGCCCCCATGATGCCTATATGTTGGGAGCCAGAGTATGAAACACGTACAGTGCCAGTGAGAATACCTATACCAAAAATATTTCTGGAAGTGAGGTACCCATTAAGGAAGCCATATATACACTCACGACAATATGATGGTGCTTTGAATGAAATCCCGGAGGAAGTGTGAAAATGATCAAGAAAGAAGATTGATGACATCATGCGAAGCAGAGCTGACGCATCCAGAAAAGAGGCTGAAGACCATAAACATTCTATTAGATTGCAGCAGGAGGTGTTAAAGATGCGCAACGTTTCGGGCTTCAGATGAAGATGCTCTTGCTACAGAAACGATGGCGAAAATGCAAAATCATTTTACAATTGTACAGATGCAGTAACGCAAGCAGACAAAGAATTGTGTGAATCTGCAAAAAAACTAAATCGATGCTTGTATCCTCCAGAAAGGTTAATTGGCCTGTTATGGAAATCAGCTGGGGTACAATTGACTATATTAACTCCTATAACTATCTAGGAGTGGAAATGGATTGTAAACTTTGTTATCAACCTTTGATTGATAGTAGGATTAAACACACTAGGCAAATTATGCTATTGGTATGTACATTTGTTGCCCAATATGCAGGCCATACACTGAAGGGAATAATGCTCCTATATAACCAATGGTTTGTTCCGGTCGTGTCGTATGGCCTTGCAGCTCTTACCCTTGGAAATTTGTCCTGGTTGGACAAGATAGAAGGCTTCTTCTGGTAGACTACATTGAGCCTGCCCCGACATGCCCAATACAATATATTAGAGCAGAGATTGGCTTGATGTATTTATAAGCAATGATCCAATGCCAGCAAGCTCTATTACCCTTGAAAGCATTGAGTCATCCAACCAGCCAATTGCTTAGAATTATTTGTAAGGATGTAATTGTATTCAAATCTAACAATGCTGTTTGTAACACCTATGATGCATTGTGTATTGCATCTTATGTTGATCTGAATTGGTCTTTGGCGCAATCAAAGTGTGGTAGATTTAAAGCCATTAAAAGGGCTTTTAAAATAAAGCATGGCTGAGAGACTGGGAGAAATACTTCACACATCTAAGTGGATTGCGCAATTATAACCACTTGGAGGGTATTCATCATAAGTATCTCAGCCCCTAGTTGTACTTAAAGGGATGGTCTAGTAAAAATGTTTATTTAAAAAATAGATAGGCAACATTAAAAAAAAAATACTAGCATTCTCCGTTTTAAAACTTCCTATGTAAAATTTTGAGCTATTCAAGCTCAAAATTCGCAAAAGCAAGCACATGGGCGCATCCATTTTGTGAAATGGAGGCCCTCCTGTGCTGGCTTTTGCTTTTGCGGCACTAATGAAGGAAAAGCCAGCCAGCTGTAGTAAACAAAGGCTACCGCTGGGTGGCTTTCCCTTCATTAGTGCTGTAGGCGGAGGACAGGGACCGGAGACCAGAGCAGGAAAGCTGCAGCTGAATCTCGGTAAGTGCTATTTATTTCTTTTAAAAAAATAAGCACTAGCTGCGTTTTTTTTTCTAAGTTTTCCGGGCTGGAGGAGCCCGGAAAACTTAGAAATAAAACTGCAGCTTTAAAAACGTATTTATGTTTGCGGTCGCTTTTGAAGCGACCGTAAACATAAATACAACGTTATTGTGTTGGAAAACGCTGCAGTTTTTCTTTCCAAGTTTCTCAGGCTCCTCCGGCTCGGAGAAGCCTGAGAAACTTGGAAAGAAAAACCGCAGCGTTTTCCAACACAACCGCGTGTGTTTCTGCCTGCTGTGGCTATCACTTTGGGTCTCCGGTGCTTTCCGCAATGCCGCGTTGTTTCTGCCTGAATCTGCTTTCCCATTTGGGGCTCTCGGGCTCCCCGTGGGGAGAGCCCCAAATGGGAGCCCCAAATGGGAAAGCAGATTCAGGCAGAAACAACGCGGTTGTGTTGGAAAACGCTGCGGTTTTTCTTTCCGAGTTTCTCAGGCTCCTCCGAACTGGAGGAGCCTGAGAAACTCGGAAAGAAAAACCGCAGCGTTTTCCAACACAATAACGTTGTATTTATGTTTGCGGTCGCTTCAAAAGCGACCGCAAACATAAATACAACGTTTTTAAAGCTGCAGTTTTATTTCTAAGTTTTCCGGGCTCCTCCAGCCCGGAAAACCTAGAAAAAAAAACGCAGCTAGTGCTTATTTTTTTAAAAGAAATAAATAGCACTTACCGAGATTCAGCTGCAGCTTTCCTGCTCTGGTCTCCGGTCCCCGTCCTCCGCCTACAGCACTAATGAAGGGAAAGCCACCCAGCGGTAGCTTTTGTTTACTACAGCTGGCTGGCTTTTCCTTCATTAGTGCCGCAAAAGCAAAAGCCAGCACAGGCGGGGCCTCCATTTCACAAAATAGATGCACCCATGTGCTTGCTTTTGCGAATTTTGAGCTTGAATAGCTCAACATTTTACATAGGAAGTTTTAAAACGGAGAATGCTAGTATTTTTTTTTTATGTTGCCTATCTATTTTTTAAATAACATTTTTTACTAGACCATCCCTTTAATTAGATGTCCAAACCCCAAACTGCACAGATTCCGGTTACTAATGCGCCTTAATTTAATGCCCGTGAGAACCACCCACGGATCCCAATGGAAACTTGCTAAAGATCAACGGGAATTGTACTTTTTGACCGACTATAAATGGTCGTAAGGAGCAAAAGTTCTAAAAATGCTACCACCAAAGGTTCGAACACCAAAAGTTCGAACCTTTGGTGGTAGCATTGCAGGTAAGTAAAAAAAAAGAAAATTGCAGGGGCTGCGGGGGTGTCCCCCGCAACACCCCGCTCACTATACTTCACAGTATAGTGAGCGGGGGCTGCGGGGGAAACCCCTGCAGCCCCCGTAGTATGTATGTGTGTTTGCATGAGAAAGGTGCAAACTTTTGGTGGTTTGCACCTTTCTAATGCGAACATTCCGGCCGCAGCAAAATCAGCCACGGTCGGATCACTTAGAACCGATTAACGCATGTGTCGCGTATATGGAATAGATCGTAACTTGGAGACAGTTAGACATGTTCTTTCTGGATGCCCAAAAATGGAATTGCTTTACAGAAGTAGATACCATCGTTATTACCATCATTTTGATTCTGTAGCAACTGTTCATTTTTGGAACTTATGTCTAAATACATCATCTAAAGTTTTTATTTGTTTAGCAAGTGACATCAGTAATGTTTAAACCACCTGTTGATACTTAATGTACAACTGCTGATTGCTCAACTAACATTTGATATCTCTGCGACAGTGATGATCTTGGAGTCGTTCCAAGGGTGTAATGTTGATATCATTGACATGGATGGAGTTAGTTGATATTAAGATGGTAAGAGACTGAATTTAGAAATTATTATTGTTCAAATAGTCAAACTAGTCAGAATGAATAGCCAGAATGAATGTAAATTATGTTAAGAATGAAAAGATGAAATCAAGTGTTTTAATTTTTTGATGATACATGAGTAGTTGCTTTGATCTGGAACTACTGCCAACGAATTATAGATGTAGATGACTGAGGAATTGAAGTATATATCTGTGATGATCAATGTAAAGCTTTTACTGCTGTAGAAGTTCTTATGAACTAAAAACAACAATAAATAAATAAATAAAAGTATTCTTAAAGGCTATCTACGTAGTGAATAGATTGCAGTGATGCGCCAACGTATATGAATAGGAATTTATAGACTATGGATGTTCCACAATGCACTTTAGAAACATGGTCTCTCGTCACATGGTCGGATGAAAATAAATACTGAGTTGTGCTGTATCGAAACCAAGAGACAAAGTATGCCTTTATTTATTTATTCATATTTGTAGAGCGCGCAGCAGCCCGTAGGCATCGTGGCGCTTGTTACAGTGAATGATCAGAGCTTAGTTACATATAACACAGACAGTAATACTTATTGTACAATTTGTAAATTATACTCCCTTTTATTCTCAGACACAGAGAACATTTCCAAGGCCAATGTTCAAAGGTTAATTGACTAGCAGACAGCAAGAGTGATGATAGATGGCAGGCTAATTAGGTGGGAAGCTATGGTCATGGTCAGCCCACTAGCACCTGGGTGCCAGCCTGCGTGCTGCTAGCGTGTGGGAATATTACAGAGGGGTACAAGGGTGCCAACCAATTGTAGAGGGCCATGTAATTGAGAGCCCTATAGTTTATGTAACTAGTAGGACATTGTGTATTTGATAACATTTCGTAGTGACTTGCACTAGAGGAGGGCTTAGTTGCCCCACCTGACAGTAGAAACCCAATCACTTTCCCGAACAAGTAAGGAACGTACACCTAGATATTTCCTTTAAGCCAATCACTCTCCCAAGTAGGTTTTTGTAGTTTGCCACGTAGATTGACGTCAATGATGCCATGTTTTCACTATATAAGCTATGTTTTGTATGAAATATGCTGAGTGAGAAGATCGAGCGGATGTTCGTTGATGTTCGTTATTCTCAGTTTTAGATAATTGATATTAAAACAAATGTACTTTTCCAACTTCCTGAGTCAGTCTGATTATTGATGTTTGAGTATATTCTGCATCCCCATCCATCTCAAAGTATTGCTACCTCATCTTAAAGGGCCTATTGTTGGGTACACGGGTTCAACAGAAAGCCTCATAATAAAATAAAATACATGCGCGTATGCACAGAGACAACCCCCAGAAAGAAAAATGCAGTATGCATTACATGAAGGCAGCTGCTTGCAAAGCACTCCCAAATGTGTGTCAGCTACACTCAATCCTCCGTCTTCATACCCTAACCAATTTCCTTACTCCCACTTAGCCATGCATTGTGTTATATGTTTCATCTTTTTCTGTGTCAGTTGCGCCCATAAGATCCCGGTTCCTGCGGTGTGCAGGATACATTTTTAAAGTAAAGTACCTTCTTGTGCACTACCAGTGATGCGCGTCGCACCATTTAACTATCCCTGTCATTGCTGTGTACCGATTAAGCTATGTAGGCATGCTGTGTGCAGCACGTAGCACGTAATTTACAGGCTATGGACTTTACTCTGTTATCTGCTGCCTCAGATGCGAGTCCCACGCCAAAGTGCCTCCTGCCTCTGTGTCATATGATTTGCCTCCTCCTGCCCTGTATTGTCTCCAATACTCTACATCTGCTGCTGTCTGATAGAGTGTAAGCACCTGCTGCAAATCATCACTGCCTTGGAGTGTCACCTGTTCAGCCATTACCTGTCCTCCTGCTTCGGCCCTGTGACCACCTCATCTGGCAACTTCAGACTTCCACCTCTCCCTACCATCTCCACCACAGATTCACAGCACATATCCCAGCTAAACCACACCTGCCTCAGGGGTTGGCATGTCTGCACCATCTTCCTCATCTACAGAGAGCGGCACCCCCAACTCAATGAGGCAGAGCGCTGCCAATTGCACCACCAATGAATTTGATATCCTGGTGTATCGGTTCATGGGTAATTATGATGCCCTCTTCAACCCAGTAATGCACGTGGGGCACGAAAGACGCTAACAGATCTGGGAAATGAGGGCTGCCATCTACACAGAGTAGGTGGCAGTCCGTTCACTCAGGACTGTCAGGAAGCACTGGGAGGACTTCAAAACCCAGAGCCATTCCAAGGTGGTGGCTGCCCTCACGATGGTGCCCACCACGGTGGTGCACCATGCAGTCTGCGACCAGATGTCACTTAAACAGCTGTGGGTCCTCATGATGTTCTACCCAGCACTCCATTCCCAGATCTGAGAGTGGCAACAACATCTGGAAGCTCCTGGTGAGTACCCATCTGGTGCGCTGCTCTACAGTATATGTGTCTCATGCATGGGCATGCATGATTTCAGGTACCCCCTTCTGTATGCAGCATGTGTGTTGCAGTGATTCGCAGAGGCATGCAGCCTCCTGCTAATACCAGATGTTCTTGATGACAGACATATCTTGATTGGGCATGCATTAGTATGTGTACTGTTTGTCCTTGGTGACTTGGTGCACTCATGCACATGCAATGTGAGTTCATGAGAACAAGTGCTGAGACAGTACGGATTCCTGGTTACGATGTTGTGGCCATGTGAGGGACATGCATGCAGGGCATCTCAATGTGTTGCACATCTGCAAGTGAGGCCATCCACACAAATCTACTGAGAGTGACACATGTGCATGGTTGTCTTTAAATGTCATATTGGTGCTTTGACCTCTATGGGACAGGGGTGTGATGTTTCATCCCACTGCATGTGAAATCAGAGGTGATGTGTCATCCTGCCATGTGTATGTGCTGGGGCAAACAGCATATGTGCTTGTTCCTCATAAATGTTCCTGTACATGTTGCAAGATTACAGGTCAAGCTGTCGGGATGCATGTTACTAAATGTAAATGGGGGGTGTAAGGAACTCATGGTGGCAACAGTAAAGACAGACACAAGTGATCACTATTCAAGGGTGTTTATTTAAAACAATATGCAGGTTGGAAAAACGTCTGACCTAAAACTAAATCTAAGATGGGAGCAAGCTTCGACCATCAAATGAAAAATAAGGCAGTCCTAGTGGCGTCTTGTTATTGTAAAAGGCCTATACTAATAAAAAACTATTGCCAAATCCTTATAAAAAATTATAGAAAGAGTTGTATTTCATGCAAAAGTGTCCGTGTCGGAAATGGGGGGGCAGTGTTTTGGAATATTCTATGTAATAGGATGGGGAAAAGGTGTACAAAGAAGGGGGATACCATCTCTCACCTGTCAGTGTCCCACTCGCCAAGGACCCCCCATCAAGGTGATCCTCCTGCATTGGTCCACCCCCAGGAACTGGATCCAAAAGCGATGGCCATGTCCTGGACACCTGGAAGACAGATCCCGGGGACTAGATAGGGAGACACCTTCAGGTTTCTCACAGTGGACAGGTACCCAGGTGTACTTCCGATGGCCCTGGCTGCATGTCAAATGTGTGTCACTTTGGCATTGGTATTGTGCCCTTGCTTATTTTTTTGTATGTGTTTGTGTCCACAGAACAATGTGCTGGGTTGACATGTGCCTGTGTCATGACTGTGAGTCATCACTATCCCTACACTTGTGTGTCAGTATTCATGCTGATTGCATGGGCGTGCACATGTGTGGGTGCATGTGTGTGTGTGTGTCATTTAGTTGCTGGTCGACCCATGCTGATTGAATGTTACTGTTATTGTTGTGTATGTCACACATGCATTGGCACTGATGACTGATGTCAATGTTCTTTATCCCATTTTCCACAGTTGCTGCAGCTCATGTAAAGGGCTGAAGCATTGCTGTAGAGCAAAGGGGCAGGGACTGCGCCACCAGACGCAGGCACACATCCCAGTCAGTCCCCATTAACACCACCTCTCCTCAGGGTGAGTTGGCTGGGGGATCACCAGTATCATCAGGCGAGGCTGTTGTTGGTAAGTCCCAGGAGGAGATTGTGGTGGGTATACCTCAGCAGCTGTGGTACACGGTGCTGAGAGACAGGGGCCATCAAGGGTGGAAGACTCTCTGGAGCCATCAGGGATGATGGAGGAAGAGGTGGAGGAGGAGTTAATTGCAGTTCAGCCCACAGGATCAGGTGGGGGCATCGAGGATAGTGTTCAGGCTACACCCCTGGCTCAGAGACATGAGCATGGCCAGTCCACCGTGGAAGGTCCGTCACAACCTCCTGTCCCTTGGCAATCTGCTGCGGCAGTGACCACCTTCGAGGATGCCTCCACCCAGACCGAGGCACTCCTTGAGACCAAAGTGTCCTTCAGAGATGTGGTGCAGCCCCTGCTGGCTGCTCTCATGAGACGGGCCTCATCTATTTGTGATGCTGTTTCAGCTACTCGCTACGAGCTGGCTCAGCACCACGAGCAAATGAGGTGCTTCCTGGGCCAGCTGGCAACTGCACTGCTCTTGTTTGGTCTCTGTGTGCAGGCACATGCAATGTTCCCCTCCCCCACTTCCTCCTCTGTGCCCCAATCATCCTCCATGGAGCCTTCCGTGCCACATACGATCACGGCCCCTGTGCACCAGTCCTACCAACACCGTCCTGTCTCGTTGTGCCGGTGTCCCTACATGAGGTGGAAGTCCCAATAACACCACATGAGGTGGTCACTGTGTCTGACTAGGCACCAACACAGGAACAGGCTGTGGAGAGGCAGCTGGCACTTCAGGGCAATGCAGGTGTTGTTCCCCCCACCCCCCACTGACAAGTGACATTCAGTCGGAGGGGGTACCTACGCAGCTTACACTCTGCCAGGTAGTAGCAGATGTTTAGTGTGAGGAGACAATGCAGGGCCATTCCACTCTGAGGAGGCCAATTAGGCAACACATGGAAAACATCTGATAGGAGGAAAGGAGGCAGCTGAGAAAAATGGTGCACGTCCGAGCACAGTATGAGAGGCAGCTGATGGTGGAGAGGACTAGGGTGGAGGTAGAAGAGAGGCAGACAATGATGTGGGCAGCAATCCTGGAGGCTGCTTGCAGGGATGCAGAGGTGGAGGAGAGCGGGTGGTTGAGGGTCTGCAAGCCCTCCAGGAAAGAACAGAGGCTCACCTCTAGGCAAAGGATGAGGAGTGTGATTCTGCCCTGGTGGAAGCATTGAAAGACATTTAAGCCTGCTGTAACTGCATTTGGTTTTATAGTGATAGGTTTCATTTTGGACTTTTATTTTATTTTCATCCCTTGACATTTTACCCTTCCCCATATTTTATCATTGTAGTACCAATATTTGGAATACAAGTTTATGAATCTTGCTACCAGACTTCTTGAAGTCTCTTTGTCCATGTGCACAATCACTTTTCCATGTTATCCAAATGCATTTCTTCTATGGCTGTCACCTGGGTTGGGGCCTCACTGTAGATGTGTGGACTACACTCATCACTTGTGCACTCAATATTCAGTAGCTGTAGCCCCCAACCAAAGCATGGCCACCCACCTGCACACATATGCAATCACCCACTACCTTCTCTTATGTCATGCTGCACATGCGCCACTCAAATGCTGCATATTCACATTATTTATTAATCTGTCTGGCTGTACACATTATCCGTCTCCTTTACTCACACACTCTCACCCAACCACAAGCCTGTCCTACTTATGTCACTTGCAGGGACTTTGCCACACCTGCCTACCTACCTGCTTACCTTCCTTGCATCCTTTTTACAGGTTATAATGCACACACACACATTCCAAACGACTCAATTCAATCTCTGATATCTCAGGACTTGTGTCCTTGAAGGGCATTCACCTACAGCGCTTTGAGGCCATTGCAATGGCACATGGGCACAATAATAGATAAGATTGTATTCCATTGCATTGCTATGTCACAAGTACACGGTGTGGTCAAAACGTAGCTGATTCTACATTATGCTGTCCTGTAGATGGGCAACTGAGTGTGATGTACTAGGGAGACCTGTAAGGAGCTATGGACATGGATTCAGCAGCAGTGCTCCCAGTTGTTCAGGTTGGAGGAGGATATGTGGCCAGTGTAATTCATGTTAGAGGCAGGCCAGAAGAGTTGAGGCAAGTTGTATTATTTATTTATTTTGGCATTTATATAAGCACACCTAGCACGTGGGCACCTGGGTGCTGGTTACAGTCAGGCAAAAATAAAGGAACATGTGGGGGGAGAAAAGGGTGTAAAGTGACACAGAGCTAGTTAAAAAGGTGAGTCTTAAACTTTTTTCTGAAAATGTATGATGGTTCGTCTCACAGGTGAGTAGGGAGTTTATTCCAGAGAGGAGTGGACTGGGAAGCTGGAGCCTCCCACTCTCTTACGGTTGAATTTTGGGGTAGAGAGACAATGTTTGTAGGATGACCTTAAGGGCCTTGCTGCAGAACGGCTTTTGAGTTTATTTGCCAGGTAGGATGGGGCGATGTTGGAGAGACAGCAATTTGTGAGGGAAAGAATCTTGAAATTATATACATCCTTTACGGGGAGGCCGGTGGGTAGATTTTGTCACCTCTTTGATGTGGTTGCACTTCCCAGTGTCAAGTGCTGCTCGCAGAATATCATTTTGTAGTGTTTGGAGTTTGTTTAAATTCTTGGTGGATGTGCCACCGAGCAATGAGTTGCAATAGTCAAGTTTTGAACAAATGAGGGATTGAGCAGCTTCATAATGATTTTTGCCGGACAGAAAAGGTCTGATGGTAGTGCTGTGCTTCATTGCATATGCTGATGTAGAGGCCATATGATTGACCTGGTGCATCATATTGAGCAAGGTGTCAAAGTAAACACCATGGGTGTTTACATCGGTGGCGACAGGATTGTTGTGGCTATCGATGGGTTTTGTACGCCTGATGAGCCTTACCTAGGCACACTAGAGGGCCGATGAGGAGGAGCTCTGTCTTTTCATTGTTCAGGCAGAGGCTGTCGGTGGTCATCCAGGTCTGGAATGTTTCGTAGATTTCATTAATCCTGAGCATGTTGTAGGCGTGAACATTTAGCTCTGCCCCTTTACCCAAATTAGGCCCACCTCCAGAATTAGTAAGTGTGCCTTTTGTCCATAAAGCAAGTTTATTGTACAGATGGCCGGGAGGGGGCTTAGATGACATCTAACAGTCACACTAACCCTGGTCTCCCTTAACCACACAAAGAAAACATATTATATACAGTTTGTAACAGTTAATACTCTTCGCCAGATACCGTTACAACGGCATCTCCCAAACAGGATTGGTTGCCCTGTACAGGGAAATCTAAAACCCACACAGTTCATTGGACACAGACATTATAACACAATCCCCTAAACACTTATAATTACAAGGTATACACACCCCTTCCCAAAAACCTTTCCATATTTGGTGGCAACCTTGCCTCTTAGTTGCTCAACAACAGAATTCCTATTAATGACTCACACTGACCTGCCCGAAAAATACCTAAGCACTTGAAGACGAAACAAAAAAAAAGACACATAGCTTCCCTTTTGACCTATTCGTGTTTGATAACCGCATTGCCCAAACCTGTCCGGTGTTCAATTTTTATGACTACCCACCTTTCCTATTGACATGAATTCCACCCACTCTCTGACAACACAATCACTCTCCTGAAATGTAATACTACTGATCTCAGCAAATGCTGCTGGGAGAAGCCACTTGTTCCAAATACCCCTGTGAGTTCACAAGATGCCTATCCCATACAACAAAGAGCTCTCCTGTTTACCAGAGATCATATCTTCCCTTTGCCCTCCAGCACTTGTGCCATTAGCAAACTGACCGCACCCACCCCATTGACCAACTTACAAAGCATGTTCCCTGACTGATGATGGGCCTTTGCAGCCTTTGCCACAATTGCGAAAACACCCTTCTAATGAATCCACAATACGAAGATCCATGATACACTGAGTAACCACACCTAATATATTTCATATCTTTTACTTAATTCAAATTCCCATGCATGTATACCATTATGTGTGCATTTTATACATATTATGATCTCCTTGCATGACCACCATTCATACAGCTAAACTCCATGTGCACATATTGATCAGCTGCTTCACCTGAATGGGGAGGGGCCCTCTGTGTGAAAATGTTTCATCGCTATGCTTCTGCACGCATGCAACTCTACAGATATATCGCCTCTACACAAAATAACACAAAGTAACCTAAATGTAACACTGATCCCATTTACCATAAATATTGTAATATTTGCAGCAATTTTGCGAAAATGATAGATAAAACGAAGAGGACGTGTCCACCCCACAGTCTGTGGTATGGTGCTCCAAGTTCAGACTTTTCTAATTTCCAAACAATGTCCTGTGTGTAGTTGCCTGTAAGAGGGACAAGGATCTGTCTGTTGTCGGCATAGTTGGTGTATGATATGCCTAATGAGTTGAGGAGGTAAAATAGGTGTTTAGTGTACATATTGTACAGGGCGGGAGAAACGCAGGAGCCTTGGGGTACATGTGATCCTGGAAATGCATCGGATGGACGGACCTCCGTATCCTTGTCCTTTACTGCTTTTTATCATGTTCTGTCATGTTTTCCGCGCAGGATTTCTTGTAGGATTCCTGGTGGTGCAGCTCTCTCTCTTGGTTTGGTGATCAGACCCATGGGATACCCTTATGGCACCCATGGGTAGGGGTGCAACCCTGTGCCCCTAGTGTATGTTTTTGGGCACCTGAGTGTGACCCACAAAGTAGGGTACGGGCTGCTGGTTGCTCCGTGCTGAAATGACTAGTGCCCTGAGCGTTCTCCATTTTGGGATGCCCAGGCCCTGTCATTGGAATCGGTAGATTCCTGATGGAGACAAAATGGAACCATGGCCTCTTGCCTTCCATTGCCTGTTACCTTGATCTTCCCGAAGTCCCGGGAAGCCCTGACTCTGTCTCTTGCCCCTGACTGGCTGTTGGGTGGATTTCCATATATGGTAGTGTGGGAGGTGCCGACCAGACTGGCTGGAGCCTTCTCAACAACCGTATGTTGTGGGTACGCTTGTGGGTGGGACCTGGGTGAAAGGAGTGTGGGACAAATACGCATTCTATGTTGTGGGTGTCTAGTGTCTGGTGGTTGACACAATGACTGAGACAGCCCTGCCCGAAACCGGTGTGAATGCAGTGTGGAGTGTTGAATGGCTTGGTACTTGTCCCAATACACATAACTTGTTGTGAGTGTCTGGAGAGAAGTGAATGGCCTGAATGCACTGTGTGCCTGATTGGCTGCCTGCCTGCATGAATGCCCTTAGTCGTGATTGGATGCTTGAGTGTGACCCAGCGGAATGAATGGGAGATCAACAGTATATCTGGGGACATCTCACTGCTGGGAGTCGTGTTCAGAAGCTGAAGTTCATTACGACGAGAAATGGAGTAACTGAAGCTTGACCTTGAAGCCCTGCTGGACGAGAAGAATTGCTGTTGCTCTCTTTCACAATCTGAAAGCTGCTGTGTCTACAAGGACTGACCGAGAGAGGACCTGCTAAGGCACCCTCTTCCCGGGGTACGAGGGACCATCGTGCACAGCTGATCTTTGCCCAAGCTCCCTGGTAGACAGACCTTCGACAGACTGCCGACCCGATACGGGGACTGCTGCAGAACTCCAAGGAGAAACGCCCAGACTGTTGTCTGCCACTGTCGTCAACCATCGTCGCCAACTGGAGCCGCCGTGCTCCCATTTTGCCTAAGAACTTCATTGATCCAAGGACGCTCTCGTCTGCATCATCGCCGCTGTATCCTGCTGGAGAAGGTCTGACCGTCTAGGCGCCGAGGAGCATCCACCGATGGGTTTCCCGCCACCCAAAGACCAGAGACGCCGATGACTCGACGCCCTTGCTGGGCCACAGTTCTTCAAACTCTTTGCAGTCCAGAACTATCAACACCGAGGTGCCACTCACACCTCTTCCTTGCAGGACGTTTACGCCTCCCCGTCAACGAGCACCACTAGGAACGACACGGCCACTTCACTATCGTAGCTCGACCTGCTCTCCTTCGGACGTTCGATGACCCGTGGCTCCTGCCTTAAAGGAAGGGCACTCAAGAAGGGCCGTCGATTCCCCAACGAGGAACGTTACAACACCAAGGTACTTTGGGGTTGCAGAACTATTGGAAAGTCTACTGTGAACAATATATGGACTGGGCTTGTGATACAGCTTTGCTTTACAGGTTGCCCAGGTGGGGGGATCTCCACACAGAACTGTGTCTAGGTATCGGGGCCAGTATTCTGCCAATTGTTCAACCATCTTGCTTTCCTTCCTCTCTCTACTGCTGGTTTCCTCTTTGTTTGATCTGTGTGTCATTCTGACCGTATGCACTTTAATGAGATCCAATAACGTTAGTGGTACCACTTTAGAACTCTATATATTTACCATTACTGATTTTCGGAGTACAAAGTGAGTTATCGTGATATTGTATATACTTTTGAATATTAATTATATAAAGACTGTGTTGTAACTGATACAGTGTGTGGACATTCCTTTGTGGGTGCTTGGGGACTACACTGCACTTAAGAACCAGCCCGCATCACCTCCTGAGAAGCTAGGCCTTGATTGCTCAACCATAGCTACCGAATAGAGAATCTTGGCTGGGGTCCTCTGTGCCTCTCCTCTACCATATAGAGAGCGGAAGTACAGACACCCCCCATCGACAGTCTTTACAATGGTGGCAGAGGTGGGATGCTTATGGTTTTAAGAATAAGTGTATAACCATCCCACTTACGAAGGATATCTGCACTTTATTAAATTGAGGTTTGGTTGTGTACAAGATAACTGCATTACAAGCAATGGAATCTATTGCAAATGGTAAATTGACTCGGATGAGCTTAGAGTGTGAAGCCAGGGAGTTAGACTTTGTGGATAAATCTAGGGCTGAGCTGATAGCTGCCCTGGTGGACTACCAGACTGATTGTGAAGCTCTTGAAGGGGGGATGCAACCAATGAGGACTCTACCCTGAGGGCTGTCGCCGAATCTGATTCTGGGAATGCCACCATTCCTGCTGCCTCTGTTCCAAACCCCAGCAATTCCTTGGAGCTTGAGTTATTAAGGGCCTTTGAATATCGCAAGTTGGAAATAGATGCTGAGCTTCAGAAAGAGGAGTTGGCACAACAAGTGGAGCTCAAGAACGGGGATCTTAAGCTAAAAGATAGGGATCTTGAACTAAGAGATAAGGACCTTGAACTCAAGGACCGGGACACTGAATGTCAGCAAATCCAGTTAGAGAAAGCTCGAGTGGAGACTTCAGCTAAACCAGTTGAGAGTGTCAGCTCCCCAGCAGCCAAGTTTATGAAAGATTGGGTTGGTGTGTATGCAGAGGGTTCTGATATCCTCCAATGGATTGAAGCGTTTGAAATGGCTTGTGAAATTCATGATGTTGATAAGAGAGGTTGGGCTAAGTATTTGTTAAGCAGAGTGCCTCAGACTGGACATAATTGTATTCTGAAACTAAGTGTGGAAGAAAGTTGTCAGTATGAGTGCATGAAGTCTGCTTTAATCGCCAAGTTTGGCAAAACGCCTACCCAATACCTTAAACGGTTCAGGGATTTTAAGAAACGAGAGAATGTGTCTTGGGTTGACTGGGTGAGATCTGTGCACATGAACATGATGGGGTGGATTGATGGTTACAAAGTGAAAACGTTTGTTGAATTGTCCCACCTCTTGTATTTTGAGCATTTTTCGGAAGCCTGTTCACCGGAGCTGCGTCATTATCTTGCTGACCAACACATTCTGGACCCATTTAAGCTTGCTAGGTTGGCTGACAAGTGGGTTTCCCACCGGGTGTCCCCTAAGAACTCCAGTGTGAAGGACAAGGATAAAGAAAAGGGGACCTCTCAGAAAGCTGAGGAGTCCTAGAAGCAATCACAGTCGGGTAAACCAAAACCTTCCTCTCCAAAGACCCAAAAACCTAGTGGGGATAAGTCTATTGTGGGTGGGAGTAAGAGCAGTGGTCTGCTGCTTCAAAGCAGAGTCCCAGTGGTTCCAGTACCGTACTCCGCACTCCCGGCACTTGTTGGGATTGTGGGGCTCTGGATCACTGAAGGGGTGACCCCCAAGTGTAAGGGTAAGGCACTTGCAGTCCAGGCTGCCAGCCTGACCTACCCCTACTCCGTACCTGAGGTGGAGGCCACTGTCCTCCCCTCCTCTACTGGGATCACCTTCGGTGCTCCAGTAGAGATTTTCTTAGTGTCCCTTGGGGCCTGGGACCAGTATGCAGAAGTACTGGAGACTATCCCACAGAACACTCGTAGGTTTTTGAGAAGTGTCCTCTTGAATGGCCAGCCTTCTACTGGTTTGAGTGACACTGGGGCAAGCATGACAGTGGTGGACAGGACCCTGCTCAAGCGAGAGGACTATGTAGGTGCTCCTCTGAGAACCACCAGGTTAGCTGGTGGGCCTCCCAAATTATCACCTGTAGCCTTAGTCAACATTACAAATGGAGACAAGACAGCGAAGCTTCCGGTCCTGGTTCAGGACAACGTGCCTGCAAACATTTTGTTGGGAAACGATTTGGTCGAGTTGGGGATGATCACGGATGGTCTAACCATGGCTGCTCTGGCAGTCACACGATCGCAGGTCACCCAGGGTCCGGCTGCGAGCCCGGTATCCTTGCCGACGGGGAAACCCAAGGCACGAAGGAAACGGAAAAGTAAGAAGGCCACCTCTGTGGAGGGAGCCCCTGCTCTTGCTGCTGTTCCGACAGCACCCATTGGGATCCATGCTCCGGACAGGCTGGGTCCAGTGGTGAATCCCATCTCAACTCCTGTGGGAGAAGAGCCAGAAGACTTTCCTGTGGGAGAGGCTCTCAACCCGGAGGATCATCCCGACGTTCAATGCTTGTTAGCTGAAGGGGGACCCTCCCGGGCAGACTTCTGTAATGGACAGAGAGAGTGCCACTCTCTTGAGGGTCTGAGGAAAGAGGCCCTGTCCCAGGCACAAGGAGAAGTGCCTAGGACATTCCGGATTTATTGGGAGGGTGAGCTCCTTGTTAGTGAGCCCACTAAGCCTAAAACTGGTGCCCTCAAGAGGTTGGTTGTACCCCAGGTTTACAGGCCCTTCCGCTGCAGTTGGCACATGAGGTGCCCTTGGCTGGTCATCTTGGTACCAAGAAGACTAAGCAGAGGCTCTCTGCCCATTTCTACGGGCCCCGGATGGGAGTAGAAGTGGAGTCCCACTGCAGGACCTGCCCAACTTGTCAGCTGTCCGGCAAGACTGGAGGCAGGGTCATTGCCCCACTGCAGCCATTGACAGTGGTTGGCACACCGTTTCAGAGGGTGGGCATCAACATCGTTGGTCCCCTTGATCCTCCCACGTCAGGGGGACATTGGTTCATCCTGGTCTTGGTAGATCATGCCACCAGGTACCCTGAGGCTATACCCCTTCGGACTGTAACTGCCAAGGTGGTTGACAGGGCTCTCCTGGGCATTTTCACCCGTGTTGGATTCCCTAAGGAGGTTGTGTCTGATAGAGGATCCAACTTCATGTCGAGTTACATGAAAACCATGTGGAAAGAGTGCGGGGTAACCTATAAGTTCTCCACCTCTTACCATCCCAAGACCAATGGTCTGGTTGAGAGATTTTATAAAACTCTCAAAGGCATGCTAGGTGCTTTGGAAGAGCCCCTAAGGAAGAAGTGGGATCTTCTCCTGCCATGCCTGCTGTTTGCCTACAGAGAGGTACCTCAGGAGGGTGTTGGTTTCAGCCCCTTTGAGTTACTCTTTGGACATCCCGTAAGGGGGCCCCTTGCCTTAATCAGAGAAGGTTGGGAGGCCACCCCTCCAGGTCCCACCATGCAAGTGGGGGACTATGTGTTGGGGCTCAGACGGAGGATGACACAGATGATGGGTCAGGCAACAGCGAATCTTAAGGCCAGCCAGGAGTTGAATAAGTACTGGCATGACCTTAAAGCATCGCAAGTGGACTGGACTCGGGGCCAGGAGGTCCTCGTGATAGAGCCTACCAAGCCTCGGGCTTCAGCAGATAAGTGGACTGGACCCTTGAGGATAATCTCCAAGATGGGCAAGGTCAATTATCTGGTTGACATGGGAGCCTCGGGGCTAGCCCCTCAGGTATTCCGTGTTAATAGGCTCAAGCCTTTCCACATGCGAGCCGTAGTCTCATGTCTCTTGCTAGCTTCAGAGAAAGAAGAGGATGAGAGTGAGCCCCTTCCTGATTTGCTGCATAGCAACCCTCTGGATGGCTCAGTGGAGGGAGTACATCTCTCTCCCGATCTGACGACAGAGCAGCAGAAGGCCTGCAGAACTTTGCTTTGGCAGTATGCCTCTCTGTTCTCACTGACACCAGGCCTTACACCCTGGTGTATGCACGAGATTGACACTGGTGACAGTGTGCCTGTCAAAACCAGGTGCTACCGTATGTCAGATACTGTAAAGAACCACATCCAGGCTGAGGTCGCCAAGATGTTGTATCTGGGTGTTATTGAACCCTCAACCAGTCCCTGGTCCAGTCCCGTGGTCCTTGTCCCCAAGGCAAGTTCCCAGGCCGGTACCAAGGATTGGAGGTTCTGTGTGGACTACCAATTAGTCAATGCCATCACCAAAACTGACGCGCACCCATTGCCCATGGCTGATGAGCTCGTGGACACCATAGGTGCTGCCAAATTTGTGAGCACCTTTGACCTTAGCTCAGGCTATTGGCAAATAGCTCTGACGGACCATGCCAAGCAAAAGACGGTGTTCTCAACACCAGAGGGACCAGTTTAGAGTCATGTCTTTTGGGTTGAAGAATGCCCCTGAGATTGGTCAACCATGCGCTCAGTGGGTTGGAAGCCTTTTGCGTGGCTTACTTAGACGACATTGTCGTGTGCAGTTCCACCTGGGAAGAGCATTTGACTCATCTGGATAAAGTGTTGCAGGCCTTAAAAAGGGGTAACCTCACTATCAAGGCCACCAAGTGCCAAATAGCTTAGGGGAAAGTCACGTATCTTGGTCATGAGGTAGGAGGGGCTCAAATCCAACCTCTCCCCAGTAAGGTACAGGATGTACAGGACTGGGAGACTGCCACTACTCAAACCCAGGTGAGAGCCTTTTTGGGCCTCACTGGGTATTATCGCAATTTCATGGCAGACTATGGAACTATAGCTGCACCCCTGACAGCTCTGACTTCACCCAAACAGCCTAGGAAGGTTAATTGGACTGAAGACTGTCAGAGGGCCTTTGATGGCTTGAAAGGAAGTCTGTGTAGGGCACAGGTGTTGTGTGCGCCCGATTACAGCAAGCCCTTTATCGTTCAAACTGACACCTGCGACACCGGAATTGGAGCTGTCTTGTCCCAGTTAGATGACAAAGGAAGACAACATCCGATCATATTCATCAGTAGACAACTTAAGGGTAGGGAACTTAGGTGGGCTACTGTTGAAAAGGAATGTTTTAGTATAGTTTGGAGCCTTAATCGTTTTAGACCCTACCTTACCGGGTCTACCTTCAAGGTCCAAACCGATCATAAGCCCCTGAAGTGGCTTATGCAGATGAAGGGTGAAAACCCGAAACTGCTCAGGTGGTCCATTAGCCTGCAAGGGCTAAACTTCACCATAAATCATAGACCCGGGAAGAGTCACGATAATGCAGATGGCCTTACCAGAAGGTATGTTGACTGTCTGGATGAGGGTGTCTATCTCGTGGGAGATTAGGTACCCTAACCTCAGACTGGGGTGGCGACGGTGATGCTGGAAATCCATCGGAGGGACAGGGCCTCCGTATCCTTGTCCTTTACTGCTTTTTATCGTGTTCTGTCGTGTTTTCCACTCAGGAGTTCATGTGGGACTCCTGGCGGTGCAGCTCTCTCTCTTGGTTTGGTGAACAGACCCATGGGATACCCTTATGGCACCCATGGGTAGGGGTGCAATCCTGTGCCCCTAGTGTATGTTTTTGGGCACCTGAGTGTGACCCACAGAGCAGGGTACGGGCTGGTGGCAGCTCTGTGCTGAAATGATTGGTGCCCTGAGCGTCCTCCATTTTGGGATGCCCAGGCCCTGTCATTGGAATCAGTAGATTCCTGATGGAGACAAAATGGCCCCCATGGCCTCTTGCCTTCCATCGCCTGTTACCTTGATCTTCCCGAAGTCCCAGGAAGCCCTGACTCTGTCCCTTCCCCCTGACTGGCTGTTGGGTGGAAGTTCCATATATGGGAGTGTGGGGAAGTGCCGACCAGACTGGCTGGAGCCTTCTCAACGACCGTATGTTGTGGGTACACCTGTGGGTGGGAGCTGGGTGAATGGAGTGTGGGACAAATACGCATTCTATGTTGTGGGTGTCTAGTATCTGGTGGTTGACAGAATGACTGAGACAGCCCTGCCTGAAACCGGTATGAATGCAGTGTGGAGTGTTGAATGGCTTGGTACGTGTCCCAATACACATAACTTGTTGTGGGTGTCTGAAGAGAAGTGAATGGCCTGAATGCACCGTGTGAGTGATTGGCTGCCTGCCTGCATGAATGCCCTTAGTCGTGATTGGATGATTGAGTGTCACCCAGTGGAATGAATGGGAGATCAACAGTATATCTGGGTAACTCTCACTGCTAGGAATCATGTTCAGAAGCTGAAGTCCACTACGACGAGTAACTGGAGTAACTGAAGCTTGACCTTGAAGCCCTGCTGGAAGAGAAGAATTGCTGTTGCTCTCCTTCACAATCTGAAAGCTGCTGCGTCTACAAGGACTGACCCAGAGAGGACCTGGTAATGCGCCCTCTTCCCGAGCTACGAGGGACCATCGCAGCCTTTGACTTGCTGGATCATAAACTTTTACTTAAAAGGATGGCGACTGTTGCACTCTCCTGCAAAATGTATGTAATTTAATGTGCATATTAATAGATGATTAATTAATTGAAAAAATAATGTATCTTAGTAAATAAAATTTGATACCTTTATAAAATAAAAAAAACCTCTGGACAAATTTTTCAGTATGCCCTGTTACCTAATACCCTGGTCCAGGGTGTGGGGTGTTCCTGCGCCTTTCAGTACGCATATATTCACCCCTTGGCTGTGCAGGTGTTAGCTTGTTTAGTGATATTAGCATTAGTCCCCTTATTGTGAGGGTTTTTAATTCACTTAGTTGGTGTTCCAGAGTTTACACTGTAGTTATTTCTGTGGGATTTATCCACACCATGGCAGAATCAGACACCATCTCTTTTACATAGGCCCAAATAGCTGAACTTATCGAAGGCCCGTCATTTTTTGAGAATCTAGAATTACCCAATCAAGATAGTAGCACTTCGTCCGAAGCACTACTTAGGTTAAAGAAAAAACAATTCCGTACGGAAATGCATGGACACGTATTAAAAGAATACCTAAAGTCCAGTATAATACCGCAAGGGCTACAAGTTAAGATCATTCCATGTTTATTTTTAGATGACATAGAGTATAAGGTGGCATTTAGTCAGGTGGCAACTAAGTGCAGCTGAGATCTATTAGTACTCACAATAACTACAGCTCAAAGAATAAGTGCAAAAATTAAAGAAACATTGGTGGAAAAGGAAAAACAGTTCTTGAATAATGTGTTGATAACTGAAACTAAACAAAAACTTGAAATAATAGATAAATCTTTTCAAGAATTTAAAAAACTGACTATTGAAAAAAAGACAAATAAATTGAAGAAAGATATTGCTCAATTTAAGAAAGAAATAGTATATCCGTATTTGATGGATGATTTTAATCCACAGACCTTTTGGAAACAGAACAATAGTCAGAATCACGACTTGGGTCGAAAAAGATGGGTCACTTTTTCAGACACTTCATCTAGCAATTCAAGCAGTGAGGAAGCCCCCAGTTCCACCATGGGAGACCATCCTTTTCGAGGAAGGGGCGGCCGGAGAGGCCGCCAAAGTTTCCCACAAGGCAGGGCAAACCGCAATATGCAAATGCAGAATGCCCCCCCGACAAGGGTTGACCCACTGAGAATTTCAAACACGGAATCGGGCGTATCGATGGTAGATGAACCATTACCCGTGTTCAACTTATTATCATGAACACTCACAGAACCTGAATTGTCAATTCTCAAACGGGGTCTCTCATTTGTGCCCACACAGACTCCTAGTGCAATGACTCTTACTAGCGAGGTTAAAGATTTTTTGAGAAAAGTCAGACTTAAAGCGTACCTTGCAGATAGAGATGGCCCTAGAGAGACTAACCTATCTGGTTTGACAAAACCTTCTTCCTTCACTCCCACTACATCAGAGGTTCCAGTGGAAGTGTTGACATTTGAAAAAATTGTACTTAAAGCACTTGAAAAATCTGTTCAATTCCCTAGAAATAGTGGTGGACCAAATCTTAGTTTGGCCGAATTTCAGGCCATAGATACCTTGTCAAAGGATCCTTCTATAGTCATCAAAGCGGCCGACAAAGGCGGGGGTATTGTTGTTTGGGACGCCAACTTATATGATCAAGAAGTACAAAGACTGTTGGACATTCCTGGACACTATTTGAAAATTAATAGTGACCCTACATCGTCAATAAAGGCAAACATACTGGCACTTAGTGAAAAAGCCCAGGGGGATGGCTACCTTTCGAAAAAAGAGTTTGAATTTATTAGCTATTCAGAAGAACGCATCCCTTTGTTTTACATAATTCCTAAAATTCACAAAAATACCAGCCAGCCACCTCGACGCCCTATTGTATCAGGGTGCGGCTCTATTTTAGAGCCCTGGTCTAGATATATTGATTTTTTCATTAAGCCTTTGGCTATGACAACACCAACATTCTTATTGGATTCTAGAGAGGTCATTAATTTGCTGGAAGGCATGGCTTTTGATCCCAATAAACAAATTCTTGTCACTCTTAACATAGAGGCACTTTATACCAATATCCCTCAGGATAAAGCGGTTAATAGTTTGCGTACTATGTTGGACAGACGCCCTTTACCACACAATGTGCCAACTCAATTTTTGTGTCAAGCTGTGGACTTAGTGCTAGCAAATAGCTTCTTTAAATTTAAAGAGACTTTTTTTCTGCAAAGTAAGGGCACTGCAATGGGCTGTACATTTGCCCCAAATTTGGCTATTATTTTTATGGCCTTATTTGAAGATAATAAAGTGTTACACGACAGCAATCCATTCTTCAAACAGATTAAGCTATACCGAAGATACATAGCTGATATCTTACTAATCTGGGAAGGTAATACTGACACACTTCTCCAATTTGTGAATTGGCTCAACCAGATAGATGATGATCTACATTTCACTTTTGAATTCTCTGTCATGAGAATTTCATTTTTGGACCTCTCCATCTATAATGAATCTGATCATATACAATTGGAGCTATATAGGAAACCAACGGAAAGAAACACCACATTGCAATTTTCCAGCCAACATCCCAAAAGCCTACTACAGAATCTTCCATATGGAATGTTCTTACGGCTTCGGCGGAATTGCTCCAATATGGGTAACTTCAACAAACATGCACAAGTCTTGGAAACTAGGCTAATTGAACGAGGGTACCCCAAAAAACTAGTCAAACAGTCCAGGAAGCGAGTACGGTATACGAACCATGAAGTACTCCTTAACCCGCAGACTAAGATTTCTGACCCAGAGCAATTGGTATGTGTTTCTACCTTTTGCCAGTATAGTCATGCGATCAAAGGTATCATTTTGAAAAATTGGAGAATCCTGAATTCGACTACAATGAAACTTCAAAAACCACTATTTGCCTTTAAGAAAGGAAAAAACTTGAGACAAAAATTGACTTGCGCTAATCGATGTCCACCTAAATGTCACTTTATCAGAGACATTAATTTAAATCCAGTAGTAGGGCATTACCCTTGTACCTCGTGTACAGCTTGCAAATATTCAAGGAAAATGACCACCTTTGTGGGGGAAGGTAAAACATGGGACCTACGCACTTTCACCACTTATAAAAGCAAAAATGTGGTGTATGCGATCCAGTGTCCTTGCAACAGGTTATATATAGGAAAAACTTCAAGAGAGGTCCACGTTCGCATTAACGAACACCGTTCAAAAATTCGCACTCGGAACCTTAATGCACCCATGGTTCTTCATTTTTTAGAGACAGGTCATAGTGTGGAAGATCTTATGTGGTTCTGCATTGAGAAAATTGCCACTAGTGGACCGGCTCAAACCAGGAACAAGTTGACATATAAAGAACAATTGTGGATTTTTAATCTTAAAACGTTAGATAGGGGGTTTAACACGCTGGACCCTTGGGAGTTCAACTCAGGTTGACTCCCAACCCCTTTTCTTCCTGTGTGCGTGCCTTTTTCTGCATGTGTTTCCAACATCACGCAGCAATTGCTTCTGTACACATTATAATATCTATATTGGTTTCTTTAGTACGATGGATCATAACAAGTACAATAGCTAACTCAGTTCTTGACTAACTTTGTTCTAATTATATTTTCGTTTCATTCAGTAAAAGCACTAGTTTTTAGTTAGTTGTCCCAATACCCGGAACATCTGTAAAGTGGGACTTTTGGATTACTAACTTTCAGCCTTACTAATAAAAATAAGTGCAATAATTTAAAACATCATCCCCAAATTGCCTTATTCGTAATCCCATTACACTTAGCATATGAAACACCTTGCACCTGGGTTTCTCACCAAAACCTTTTGATTTATTTTAGTAAATGCACCGTCTTTTGCTTGGTGGTTTAAATAGTGGAATATTTAGCATAGTGAGACAATTTAACATCACTTAGAGGCTCTTTGGCGTAGCACATAGTGCACCTCCCTTTTGTTTTCTCAAATTAAGACGAGTGCCTTTAATTACTACAGAACTTCACCCACGTGATCGTCTTCTGTAGTAATCACATGACCATGTCAAGGAGACCCGTTCAACACCATGCCCCCACGCCTGCACGCAATCAGTATTTTTGCGTGAGATCCAGAGCCGCAGACATCGGAAACGAGTCCAAATTGGAAGTATTCTTCTGTAGTAGGCGAGGCTTTGTCCAGCGTTCGGTAGTGGTAAGTAATTGAATGTTATTTCCACGCCTATGCGGTACGAATGTTATCTCTTCCAGCTCCCGTTCAATTTAAAATTCATCAGCCGCAAAACGGAAAGCCTGTTCGTTTTTGTAAACCGTATGTGTTTCTATTTCAACACAACCGTTTAAATACAGCCATTATGACTGACTGCTAAATATCAGGCTCTATAAATAATTTTAAAATATTTATTCTCCCCCTCTCCCTTTTTTGCACAGATAACAATGAAATTTTGATCCGTGCAAGTTGAATTTTTATCTACTTCGATGGCATACGTGGCACTTGTAGGCACTGAACTGGAATATCTCCGACATCTGGCCCGGGGTGAGTGGTTGGTCCAACTATGGTGCTCCTGGCCATACACAACTGACATGCAGTTCAATTAAATACTCTTTAACTTATTATGTTTTACATACATTTCTTAGATCTGGAATCCTTCTGAACTCGTTTTGAGTCATATTTGGGGCTCCAACCATTGAGAGCATTTGACACTGGAAATCAGGTTAGCATGGTTGTGTCGGCCATTGTGTCTCGGTGTTCTGGTTCTCCATGGTGTTGGTGTAATTTCACTTTAGACACAGTGGCCCTCATTACGACCCTGGCGGAAAGCAACTGACCTGACCGCCATAGCGTAAATAGCGTTTCCGCCATGGCACGACAGAGTAAAGTGCGGCTAATTCTGACCCATCGGGCACGAGCAGTACGCCTTGGCGGAAGTGCAAAGTCCGCGATGGCGGAAATGTCCCCAAAACGCCCCTCACCGCCGTCGTACGGCGACCTAGGTGCAATTCCGCCACCGGACATAGCGCTCACCGTAAAGAGCGGCAATCGGAAAATACGGTGACCGTAAATATACGGAAACGGAAGCAAAAACATGGTCCCGGAACGGGAAACAGCACGCCGTACACCTATAAAATCAGAACATTCACACAACCATAAAAAATACTACCCTGAGAGACATCCCAACCCGTCATCCACCCTAGTGAAACCAAAACAATGGGAAAAGTAGCGAAAAAAGCGTGCGACCGCAAGCGGCAGGTCCACTTCTCACGTGAGGAACTCACGGTGCTCACAGAGACCCTCCAGGAGAATGCTGCCGTCGTCTTCTCGACGCAAATGACCAGGACGGCACTTGCGAACAAGAAGGCCATATGGGCCCTGGTGGCACAGCGGGTAAGTGCGGTGGGGACCACACCCCGCAACCCACAGCAATGCAGAAAGCGATGGGACGACTTGCGGATACGCGTACGGAGCATACTATCCGCCAACCGTAACATTGCCACAGCTACCGGGGGAGGATCGGAATCACCCATCAAGCTGACCCCCTGGGAAGAAATCTGTGCCTCCACCATTGGAATGGAGACCATAGAGGGAGTCGGAGGGATGGAGAAAGGAGTGCAGACATCCGAAGAATCAGGTAGGTGGCCCAAATAAAACTATGCTAAAACCACAATGTCCAATCATGTGAAGTACCATGTGTCCACATAGTGCAACAGAAACACATGTCCAGGAGAACGTCCACTTACATTGGCCTGATAGCGGACATTAAAAGTCAAATTAAATAAATAAATAATTAAAATTCCTAAAAACACCCTCTACACGTGCAGCAGGCACCCCCTAACTGCAGGCTGCAATACAACTGCACCCTCAATCCACACAAAAAAGAAACCACCTCCAAGGCCCTGACCCAAATCACCCTCAGGCACCACCCCAATGCATGTGATACATTGCCATTCCAATTTCCACAGACCCATTAATAACGCTCGCCCTCCTTTACTCCACCACAGGGTCTGATTCAAACGACGAGCTCCAGGACACCCCTACCAGCACACCTGCAAAGAGGGCCAAGACCAACGGCCAAAGACCCTCCACCTCAGCTGCACGCATCAAGACACGGCAGCAGCACAAATCAAGTGGCAGCACACAGGAGGGGACTTCAACAGGCACCCCAGCAGCCAGCATGGCCACAACACCACCACCACCACAGGCCCCCCCAATGGATGCCACAGAAGGCACTGCTTCTGGTGGCAGCAGCACCATAGGTGACACTGCATTAATGGCAGCATGCTCCGACACAGAAAACGGTATGTACGATCCATCCATGACCTGTCTCAATCCCCCTGTTTGTTTCATCCCGTACAACATGAGGATACCACGCAGGGGCACTCACAAGACGACGACTGGCCATCCCCCACAAGCCCTGTGTCAAGGCAACATGAGGTGATCAGCCCCTCTGTGACACCACCGCAAATGTCCATGGCCCAGCAGAGGCAACAGTCCCTCGATCAGGTGATCGTGCAACAGCAGCAACTGGCCACGCTCCTCAAGGGCCATGCTGATGAATGTGGGGGTACCAAGGCAGCCATAGAAACATGTACAGAGACACTAAGGGCAGAAATGGAGAGAAGCACCGAGAGCCTGAGAGTACAAATGGAGAGAAGCACCGAGAGCCTGAGAGTACAAATGGAGAGAAGCACCGAGAGCCTGAGGGGGGAACTGCATGCGACGTCCAAAGACGTATGTGCTGAACTTGCCGCTGTGCGCCGTGTGCTCACTGAGCTCTCACAAACCCTTAGGGACATGCATGGACGTGAGCAGGCAGAGACATCATCCGTTGCAAGTTCCGTCCAGGGCAGCCCCCAACGTAGATCTGGGAGGAACCTGCGCTCCACAGGCAGGGGTGCCCCTGATACCCGGAGAGGGGGCTTGCAATAGCGTCTGCCCACTGACAATGAGCATCCTTGGACACTGGTGTTGGGGGGGGAGGTAGGAGGGTGGAGGGGGTGTGTTGGGCTTACTTGGGTGGCGGGTCGATGGGGTGTGTAACACAATTTCACATATGCTATAAACATTTCACAATCATCCAATGAGATGTGTGGACATTGATCTTTGTGTACAAGGCCATCATAGGCGTACAGTCCATATTGTGCATGTTCCAGACACACACAGTTCCACAACTCCCGTGTCCATGTATCAACCACCAGGCGTGAGTGCTAGAAGCATGAATCTATGATAATCTGACAAATTTCACGGCCCTCCTGTGCCTCGCGGACTCCTTGAGGTTCTGCCACATCCCCACCCACATCATGACCATATTCTGGTGCTTGCAGTTCTGCGTCAGGGGGCATGGGCACATTTCTACGTATGCACATGTTGTGTAGCATGACACATGCCATGACCATCTTAGCAACCTTCTCATGGCGGTACTGGAGTGCCCCGCCAGACCTGCTGAGGCAGCGGAAACGACCCTTCAGTAGGCCGAATGCCTGTTCTATGACTACACGGGTACGTGAGTGGGCATGGTTGTAGTCCTCCTCATGCTGGTCCTGTGGGTTCCGGAGTGGTGTAAGGAGCCATCTCTTCAGTGGATACCCGGCATCACCTGTATGTGGACAATAAAGGATGTTTGAGGAATGACATTGCTACGTAAGCACCCCCCCCTTCCTGGCAGGTCATTGCCGCATCACATACCCCACATTATCATGCATGAAATGAGACTCACCGAGTAGCCAGGATCTGTTCCCTGCATATCGCTCCATGTAGCGTGGTATTGTAGAGTTCCGTAAGACCATGGAATCATGGGTTGATCCAGGAAATCGGGCACAACAATGTGTAATGATCCTGTTTGAGTCACACACCATTTGTACATTAAGTGAATGATATTGTTTTCGGTTGCGGTACTGGGCCTCCATGGCATGTGGGACAACCAATTCCACATGGGTGCAGTCGATGGCACCATTGCAACCCGGTATGCCGGCAAGTGCATAGAATCCCACTTTTGTGTTCGTAATTTCCTGCTCCGAGCGTGGTAGAGAGATGTAGTCGTCTGCGTGCTTCAGGAGGGCATCGAGCACTTGCAATAGTGTCCGTGACAACAGTGGCTGTGAAATGCCATGCAACTGTCCGACTGTGTGCTGGTAGGTGCCTGTGGCCAGGAAGTGGAGTACAGACACCACCTTCAGTAGGGGTGGGATGGCGGTTGGGCTATCTATCATGCTGACAAGGTCAGCGTGTGTCATGTCCACAATGGCGGTTATGGTGTCCCGGTCCAAACGGTAGAGGGTGTGGATCTGCTCATCAGTGAGGTTGAACGGATGTGCTCAGAGGCGTGGGATTGCGGGCTGCCTGCGTGGTGGTAGTGGCTGTGCTGGTGGGCCTTGCTGGCCCTGCCTTGCCCTCCTCCTCCTCCTGCGTCTCCTCTGTGCGGCCGGTTGTTGTAGTAGTTGGTGTTCGTCTTCTTCTTGAAGTTGGAGTACTTGCAGTGCTATCAGGTCCCCCAGGGCCAACATCGCAAGTCCTGCCGGTAGCATTTTGGAGTGGGTGTGGTTGTGGGAGGGGGTTGGGTGTGCAATTTATGTGTTTCCAAGCTGTATAGCCTCCACCTGTGGTGATTCATTCCACCTGTGCAAGCTGCAATCCCCTTTGGGCGAGCACGTCCCGCACACAACGCTGCAAATCGACGCATGGCATCTTGCTATTACAATCATGTATTTCATCCCGATGGCAGTGAGATATTGCTTCATATGTTAATTCTGCTATGCTCCCATTGTTTCACATACTATCTTTGCAGTCGGGAACAAACTTGTGAAGGGTCCGTGGAATGTAGTACTCGATTAACGGTGGACCCTCATGCAGCGCTGTACCGCGATTCACCGACGGGCGGGGCGTCCCATTTGTGAGTGTAGCCAGTTGCCATTTTCACACACTGCCGCACTAAATGGATGGATTTGTGATTTCAAGCGGTCAGAGATGCCTTTTCGACGTGATGTTGCAAATGAGGAATTCGAAGGACAGCGCTTTCGGTTTCCAGCTAGCGGCGAGGAGACGCCCACAGGTCTGACTGCAGATAGAAAGTTCTATTGTTTAATGTCCTTGGGACAGGGGCCATGCCGAGAATGCAATGATTGATATGAATAGTATGGGATGCGCAATAGCGTAGTGGAGGATAAGGCAGGACGTTCCCAAATACATGTTACTTCACAACACTAGAATTCCGGCCTGCAGCACAGTGGATTTTGCAGACTGCATTAAGCACGGATTCAATGGAAATTTCTAATGTTATGTGAGTAAATAATCAGGCGTTTTTATACCGGGATGAGGGAATGATGTATGGATGCATGGACAGATGATTTAATAGAGAGTCTGCCATGTACATGGCTTTTTGGAATCTATCAACTTCCTCTGCGCTATGTGATGCAGGGCTGCCATAGTGGGACCATCGTCTATCTGCCCTTGTTGAACCCTCCCTGTCTCGACGCGCCTTCAAACACTTGTGTCTATGCACGTTACTAATCCCATCTAATGGATTCTGTTTTAACAGACGCATGCACACAAACACTCGTTTGTAATAGTGTTTTCACCTCGATTTATATAGTTATGATTCGCAAGTGATTATTGGGTGCGATTAATCCTTTTGAGTGGGCTAGCATGCATATGGCTGTGGATTTAGTGTGATCTTTGAAGTGAGTAATTCAAATGGAGTTCAGATGCCCATACTATTCTTTTTCGTTTCATTTGGGTGACAGGTATCTCCTCCCCTTTTGCCGCTGCCATCTGTATGCCACTCCTGCAGATGGCTTTTACTCCCGACACCTGCTGCTTCGTGTTAATCAGTGGAGCACCATTACGATCTTATGGGACGATCGCCAATGGCCCACATGCCCTTACGCAGTACTAGTGGCTAGGAGCAACATTTCGAGCTTTCAGCTGGACTAGTGCCTACCTAATGGGACGGCCCTGCGGTTCGAGGCGCTTCCATGTTGCCTTTTTGAACGTGGATGTAGCCCCTGTGTACCATGGAGGAACAGGGCGTCACACAAGAAGAAGCTGGTCATTTATTGCGGATGCAGGCCACAATTATGAGATATGATTTGGAGTTCATGACCTAATAGCTGTATGGCCCGGGTGATTTTGTTGTGCATTAAATTTTGATTATGATATTGACCTTGTAGCGCTATTCTTTGCAAGTAATGTAGCATATTCCTATTTGTGGAGCGATGTATTGTGAGGAGATCTGCTTTGGGTTCGGCCTTCTGAGCATAGTCGCGTGGTACTGTACTGGGCGCGTTTGCCTACGAAGGCCAGTAAGGTCAGGGATAGGGGCTGCCATTATGACTGTTTTAATGATGTCATGCTCATGGGAGGGGGATTGGCTTTTGTGTAACAGATGCCGGTCAGCCAGGTGGATTGGTGGAATGATGTGATTTTCAGAATATGGCTGGTCACAGGTGCCTGTGTTTGCGTGCGTTTCTTGGAGGGAGACTGAGGTCATGTCCATTGGAATGGCTTCTGTATTCGTGCCATCTGTGCCCTGCTGCTCCCATTGGCCCCTCTTGAGATGTGCCTGGCTGCTCAGTCACTCTGCCAACTTGTGTGGTACATGCTTATGCTGCTGGTTGGTTTGTTTACTGGCAGGAGTACAGGGCTGGTGCAGTCTCACTCAGGATACTGCTTTGTATGTTGCCTTGCACTGGTGTCAAGCAATGGGGGGCCTGTTTTTGTTTGTCTCAGTTTTCAGTTCATGTTGCTGTACTTGGAGCTTCACATGCCTGTGCTGCATCAGTACGGCAATGGTGACATGGCTAATATGGATGGCCACTCACAAGGCACTTGGAGCCCCTACATTCATTTGTTCGTTGGCATGCATGGGTGACTTGTACATTTCACTGGTTGCATTGTTTGACTTCATTGCACCTACGAGGAGTTGTGCAATGTGGCCAGGGAGTGGTGTACAGGCACTCAGTAAGGCCTTTTACGGTTGGTTTGCGATGCCGTACTTATCACCATGGCGGAATGGTACTTTCCGCCATGCTTGATGGCGTTAGGTACATGTCCGCTAGGGTCAGAATTCCCGTACCGTTGCGCCATGGTGGTAATTACGGTTTCGCAGTGCGCGCGTGCGCGTACTTGGTGCAGTTAGCGTTGCCGTTCACTACGGTGTCGCTAATGGCATCGTACTTTACGGTGACGGGTCATAATCGCAACGGGCGGTATTCGATGGCGGTATTGCATTTCCGCCATCGTTTTTCGATTTCCGCCAGGGTCGTAATGAGGGCCAGTGTCTTTCTTGGTGCTAGGGCTTCACAAACCCCCCCTTCTTTCTTATACTCTGGAACAATAAGAGACACCTTGGGACTGATCACTTCTTGGTGACTCTAGTTAAAAATTCTAAAAGTGCAATTGAAGAATTGTATGTTGTCAGTTTGAGCCAGCTAGTTTAGGCAATTGCATATAATTGTTGTATTTTTGTTTTGTTTTTTTCAGTTGTTATATTGCAATAATTGGTTTTCCTGATGAAGACGTTGGTTTAATTATCCTCAAATGTCGAAACCGGTAGAAGAACATCCAGGGATGGGATCTGTCATTTTTTGTTGAATGCACCCACTTCGCGGAATAGAGCACATTTTGGACAATTATTGTGCTAATACACACTGAATGTGGATGAAATGAAATGTCAAAGATTATGTGGTGCTAAACAATGAAGTGCTACTACACATATATATTGCACCAATTGTTTGGTCCAAATTTTTATTATGAATGAATGAGGTTGATTGATTTGAGGTACAAATGATGGTTTGACTGTTGAAGAATGTTGGTTGTGTTAGGTTGTTTTAGAATCTGGTGTACCATGCTCTCCTGCAACATTTATGTAATTTAGTGTGTATATTAATAGATGATTAATTCATTGAAAAAATAATGTATCTTAGTAAATAAAATTTGATACCTTTATAAAATAAAAAAAACCTCTGGACACATTTTTCAGTATACCCTATCCAGCAACGCCATGATCTGGCTTAGATCATTCTTGGAGGGCCGTCAGTCTTGTGTCTACTGGGGTGATTGTGTTTCCGAGCCACAAACAATAACATGTGGAGTCCCCCAGGGGGCATGTCTTTCGCCTTTGTTGTTTAATATTTATATATTACCTTTATTTGTTGAGTTGGAAACCTTGGGGATCTTCTTCTGCAATTATGCAGATGATTTTCAGTTGGTTTTGGCCATAACCGGGAACTATGAAGTCGATCAACAAACTCTGACTGCAATATACCATGTTATTAAGCAGTGGATGTCAGTGAATTGGCTCTGTTTGTATGCCGCTAAAACTCAGCTGATGCTTTTTGGGTCACAACACGCTCAATCTAAACTGAACCATAAATACAACTGCTTTTCCAATGAAAGCAATCAAATCAAAACTGTGCAGAAAGTCAAGACCTTGGGCACCTACATGGAGGACAGCCTTGATAGCGAGGCACATGTCATAGCCATTTCTTCTAATACCAACTACCATTTTAAGGTACTGAGACAAGTTGCCCCGCTAATATCAGTGGAAAACCGCATAAAACTTGTAAGAGCAGTAATTCTGCCATGTGTTGACTTGTTACGCTCACCTGACTCCCACGGAGGCGCTGGCCTGGTTCGCGCTGCTGTGACCTCTTCTAAGGTGATGCGCAGGGTTCGGAAGACGGACTGGACCGGGCCCCCAAATCTGGCTTGCCTGGCTCGCAGAAGTATCCTTCTGTAGGCGAAAATAGGGGATTAACTGTCTGCGGGGTAATGCAATCGGCCTCCCACTTTCCCCTCTTACCCTCCTCGAAACCCTTCTGTGATTTCTCGTAGCGTCTCACCTTAGGGTCTGGAAGGACGAGCTCTCCATCCTGCTTCTGATGCAGGGGCGCGTTGGAATCCAGTTACTTCACTGGATTTTCGGATTGGTGAGAACCACACTTGCTTGGCTTCCAGGTAAGTTTTTTGATAAGAGGTTCCCCTTGTGTCCATGCATTAATGTACTAATGCTAGTGTCTTTTTCCCCATAGGGGCCGGGATACAGAATGCCGGGGAACAGGCACCGACCCGAGATGAGAGGTGAAAGCCTTGTAGAAATCAGGTAAGTCTTTAATGAGCGTTTTCTGGTAATGTCTTTTCATTCGCTCATTAACGCTGATGTCTCTTTTTCCCCTTAGGGGCCGGGGTCCGGGAAATGCCAGGATGCGGCGCGGACCCGAAATGAAGAGGTAATGAATCAACAGGTAAGTCTTAACATGGAGATTTAGCTTTCCTTATTCCCTTCTCTCTCTCACCTTTTGTTCTGGTCTTTTTCTCCCTAGGCGCTGGGGCGTGACTGCGAATCCGGATGATCGCTGCCGAACATGGAGGCGCCCTGTAAAGGTGAGTGGAATGCGGCGCTGCAGCGATCGACGCGATGAGCTTTTAAATTAAAGTCTTCCTTTTCAGGATTGTCGGCGAGATGTCTCCGGGATGCGGATTTAGCAGGTAAGGACTTTTCCCTCTTCTGTTCTCTTCTTCTCTTCCTTTGCAGGTGATCCAGGATGCTGGCAGGCGTGGCAGAAGTCAGGATGCAGGAGCAGACACGGTGAGCGTCCAGCTGCTAGATGCAGAACAACGCGAAGCACGTGTGGCTGTTCGGGTGGGGTTTAAATAGCCTTGGAAGAAGTTCCAGGTATGTATCTTTCCTCCAATCAGGTATGTATCCTTCCCCGACCACGCCCGGATGGTAAATTAGTCCCACAGGTAAAGTAGTTCCTTTCAGGCCTCAAGGGGGCCGGGATCCTGCAGCATGGTCTGCATCAGGTAAGTGCACCCAAGCACTCCCATAATGAGCCTGGCGCCTTTGGCGCCAGGACTGATGTCTTTTATGAGCTTGGTGCCATAGGTGCCAAGACACTGTCCAAAGGGCCCCTATATGGGGTTGCTGGGACCTTCCTTGGGGACTGGATGACCGCTTTCGGGGACGCAGGGCTTGAACCGGCTTCCCGGGAGCGGGCATCATGACATGACTACTGTAATGCTTTGCTAGGAGGAGCCAGCAAAACAAATGTTCAACAGTTGCAGAAAATTCAAAATGCAGCAGTTTGAATCATCTTCCAGATGAAAAGCTCCGAACCTACTAGCACTGCTAGAAGAAAGCTGCATTGGCTCCCAGTGGCAGCTCGTATTCAATTTAAATTGCTTACCACGTGCCATAAATGCATCTTCGGAAATGCCACTTCATATTTGAAGGAGAGGGTTAATATTTATCATCCGAATAGATGCCTAAGATCTATGGGGGGCTGCTTCTTGGTACTGCCACAAACTAAAAGATCTTGTGGTTTGGGACGGGCCTTTCATGTTCGGGATGCACAAGCCTGGAATGTGTTACCAATCAAAATACGTCAAACTGAGGATCATCTTCTTTTCCGCAATCAGATAAAGACCATTCTGTTCAATTAGGATCTATGGTAGTTTTCTCCACCACTGCTGTCTTTCAGCGCCTGGATGCCCATGGGCTTTGGCGCCTTATAAATCTGAATAACATAAGATAACATAACATCGTGTACAGCTGATCTTTGCCCAAGATCCCTGGTAGACAGACCTTCGACAGGCTGCGGACCCGATACGGGGACTGCTGCGGAACTCCAGGGAGAAGCACCCGGACTGTTGTCCGCCACTGACGACGACTGCTGTCGCTGACTGGAGCCGCCATGCTCCCGTTTTGCCTAAGAACTTCATTGATCCAAGGACACTCTTGTCCGCATCGTCGCTGCTGTATCCTGCTGGAGAAGGCCTGACCATTGACGCGCCGAGGAGCATCCACCGGTGGGTTTCCCGCCACCCAAAGACCACAGAGACGCCGACGACTCGACGCCCTTGCTGGGCCACAGTTCTTCAAACTCTTTGCGGTCCAGAACTATCGGCACCAAGGTGCCCCGCACGCCTCTTCCTTGCAGGACGTTTACGCTTCCCCGTCAACGAGCACCGCTAGGAACCACGCAGCCACTTCAATGTCGTAGCTCGACCTTCTCTCCGTCGGACGTTCGATGACCCATGACTCCTGCCTTAAAGGGAGGGCACTCAAGAAGGGCCGTTGATTCCCCGACGGGGAACACTACAACACCAAGGTACTTTGGGGTTGCAGAATTAATGGAAAGTCGCCTGTGAACAATATATGGACTGGGCTTGTGATACAGCTTTGCTTTACAGGTTGCACAGGTGGGGGGATCTCCGCACAGAACTGTGTCTAGGTATCAGGGCCAGTATTCTGCCAATTGTTCACCCATCTTGTTTCCTTCCTCTCTCTATTGCTGGTTTCCTCTTTATTTGATCTGTGTGTCATTCTGACCCTATGCACTTTAATGAGATCCAATAACGTTAGTGATACCACTTTAGAACTGTATATATTTACCATTACTGATTTTCGGAGTACAAAGTGACTGATCATGATATTGTATATACTTTTGAATATTAATTATATAAAGACTGTGTTGTAACCGATACAGTGTGTGGACATTCCTTTGTGGGTGCTTAGGGACTACACTGTACTTAAGAACCAGCCCGCATCACCTCCTGAGAACCTAGGCCTTGATTACTCGACCATAGCTACCGAATAGAGAATCTTGGCTGAGGTCCTCAGTGCCTCTCCTCTACCATATAGAGAGCGGAAGTACAGACACCCCCCACCCGCAGTCTTTACAGTACGCCACAGATGTTGGGAGTGAGGTGTGCAATAGCTTCCCCGGAAAAGAGCAGAGAGGTTCTTTCGGCTAGGAATGAGGTGACCCAGTTGGCTGCATCAGCGGAAAAGTGGGCTGCGGATGTGAGGTGGTGGAAGAGTGTTTGGTGGTCGACAAGGTCAAAGGCTGCAGAGAGGTCAAGGAGTAGAAGGAGAGCAAGGTCTCCCTGGTCAATAGTGGTGTCTAGCTGGTTCTTGAGATCCAGTAGGGCAGTCTTTGGGTGTAACCCCGATTACTGAATACCCAGAATTTGATGGGATTCTAGGTATTCCTGGATTTTTAAGTAGGCGACTCTGTCAATGGTTTTTAGAAGGAATGGGATGTTGGCAAAGAGTCAGTAGTTGGTGGGAATGGCTGGGTCGAGGGAAGCTTTTATTCGAAGTCGGGAGATCCAAGATTCCATAAGGTCTGTGGGGACAGAGCAGGAGGAAAAGGAAAAGTTGATGATGGCCGTGATAAGCAGAAGTAGTGGTGCGGCAGCCCGGGCAGTGGTTGTCTTTACACCAGGAGGGTTTAAGGCCTTTGATGATGTTACCAAGAGTGTGGATACTGATAGGTTGGAACCTGAATGGAGGGATAGTTCTGCGTTGTTCCTGGTCAGGGTTGGGGGTGTCACTGAAGAAATACTGGACATTTTAGATGCAATCTTCTCATGCAGACATGAAATTTTGTTAGTGAGGGTGTCTTGGACAGTTGTTGTTCAACATTGGACTGGTAGGGGTGTGATCCAGCAGGGGCAACCTCGGGTAGTGGGCAGAAGTGAATGAGTTTGGTGGGAGGTGGCAGGTCTTGATGGGGCAGCCTGGGGTAGTGGGAGGAGGTGATTGGGGCTGTTGGGTGGTGTGAGCACTTGAGGGGGCTGCCTGGGGTTTATGGCAGAGATCACTGGGGTGTGGGAAGGGGGGTGTACTGGCAGATTGTAGCAGGGATTGGAGATTGTAGCAGAGGTCAGGGGGATGAGGGGATGAGGGATGAGGGGATGAGGTGTACTGGCAGGGGACTACCTGGGGGTTCTGGCCAAGGTCTAGGGGGTGTTGGGGAGGTACTGGCAAGGGACTGTGTGGGGGTTGTGGAGAAGGTCAGGAGGGTGATCAGAGGAGGTGTACTGGTAGGGGGCTGCCTTGGGGTTGTAGCGGAGGTCAGGGGGTGAGGGTTGGGGGTCAACTGTCAGGGAGCTAATTGGAGTTGTGACAGAGGTCAAGGGGTGAGGGATGGGGGTGTACTTGCAGGGGCTGCCTGGGGGTTGTGGTGGAGGTCAGGGGGTGAGGGGAGAGGGGTGTACTGGCAGGGAGCTGTCTGGGGTTGTGACAGAAGTCAGGGGGTGAGGGCAGGGGGTATACTGGCAGGGGGCTGCCGCTGGGTTGTGATGGAGGTCTGGGGATGCGGGGAAGGGATGTGGGAGGGGGGTGTACTGGCATGGGGCTGCCTAGGAGTTGTGGCGGGGGTCAGGTGTGAGAGGGGAGGGGGTGTACTATCAGGGGCTTGCCTGGGGGTTGTGATGGAGGGTGGGTGAGGAGAGGGGGTGTACTGGCAGGGGGTTGCCTGGGGTTTGTGGCGGAGGTCAGGGGGGTTGGGGAGGGGGTGTACTTGCAGGAACCTCCCTGGGTGTTGTGGCAGAAGTCAAGGGGTGAAGGGGGGGTGGCCTGGCAGGGGCTGTCAAGGGGATGTGCCAGAGGTTGAGGGGATCGGGAGGGGGGTGTAATGGCAGGGGACTGCCTGGGGGTTGTGACAGAGGTCAGGGGTCTGTGGGGAGGGGAATGTACTGGCGGGGAACTGCCTGGCAGTTGTGGCAGAGGTCAGGGGGTGGAGCAGGGGGGTGCACTGGCAGGGGGCTTTCTTTGGACTGTGGCAGAAGTCAGGGGGTGAGAGGGGGGTTCCTGGCAGTGGGTAGCCTGGGGGTTGTGGCGGAGGTCAGTTGGTTGAGGGGAGGGGGTGTATTGGCAGGGGCTGCTTTGGGGTTGTGGCAGATTTCAAGGAGGTATTTGAGGTGTGCACTGTCAGGGGGCTGCCTGTTTTTTTTGCAGAGGTCAGGGGGGTGAGAAGAGGGAGGTGTACTGGCACCGGTCTGCCTGGGGTTTGTGGAAGAGGTCAGGGGGTGGTGCATGGTTTCAGAACCTGAGGAGGCTGCAATGATGTAGGGATGTAGTTCAGCTGTTTAGGCGCTTTGAAACTATGGGTGACAGTCTGCAGTTTCACTGGGGTTCTGCCTTGATGGCAGGCAATTTTGCTGAGATGCTGCTTTGAGTTGCGTTTGGACGGCACACGCTTTTGCTGGGATGCTGCCTTGAATTATGGGGGATGGCACACAGTTTCACCGGGGTCCTACCTTGAGTTGTGCAGGAATGGCAGGCAGATTCGCCAGGTTGCTTCTTTGTGTTGCAGGTTAACTGTCTGCAGTTTTGCCAGGTTACTTACTTGAGTTACATGGGTGTTAGGAAGGATTTCTCTTTACAGCACCTTTGTTCCCATTGCTACGGACCCTCAAACGTGATATGTTTATTTTTTTATTCTGACCTATCCTTTTTGCAGTGCAGTGAAGCCTTAATATTCACTATACACTGGCTTTTGCTCATCTGTCATGGGGAAACTGACATGTCCTCCAGACTGTCAGTACTGAGAAACATTGTTTGCCTTAATATTGTTACTTTGCTGGGAGCCATTGCAGAGATTTCAGTGCTGTAGAGATGCGATCCCTGGGCTTGAGGCTATGGATAAGTCTTGCAGTCCTGTTCTGGTTGGGTTGCAGAGGGCGGAGAGTAGAAGCAGGCAGATTTAGAAAGAGGCTGCTGCAGTAGTCCAGCTGTAACGCTCACCTGATTCCCGTAGAGGCGCCGGTCTTGACTGGGCGTATACCGTATCTTCAAAGGTGATGTGCAACACACGGCTGGCTCTTTGGGCTAGACCTCTGGGCACTGTATGTCTGACTCGAAGGGTAAGATGTCTGCAGATAGAAAATATGGGATTAATGAACTGGGTTATTGAATGTCTCTCTCTTCTTCCCTTTCTCTTCTCCTGTAGAACCCCGAAGGTTAACGCTCTCACCTTAGGTAAGTGAACGCCGTGCTCTCCATCTGCCTCGGGGCAGGGTGCTGTAACCAGTTTCTTCACTGGATAAGGGGAGCAGGCCTCTTGACTTCAGAGGACTGCTGTCCGTCGTTTACTGCACGAACGGTAAGTTTCGAGTAATTCTAATGTCTTTAAAGTCTTTAGTAATGATGTCTCTTGTTTTGCAGGGTTCCGGCGATGGTGGATGACGGGCTGAAGTGAGTTGAAGATGGAGCCCGTGTGATGAATAGAAGCGCCTGGAAGCACGTAAGTAAGCGCTTGTTGCCTGCTTCACGATGCGCTCTAACTGTCTTTTTATTTTGCAGGTACAAGTTCGGAGCGGCTGCAGGGTGCCGGAATACCCACTGGGTTAGATGTGGAAAGGAGTAATGGCACGTGAGTATTAAAGTTCCCCAATGTCTTTAAACGCACCTTGTTTTGTCTTTCAGATGCGGGATGCAGCGCCGAAGGCCTCCGGAGCGTGCGAAGAGTTGGTAAGCTTTTGTCTTTCCCCCACCCAACAGGAAAAGTAGTTCCAAACAGAAGAGGATCAGAGGCTCAACTGGCAGGCAAGTAAGCAGCATGGTCTGCTGCAGGTAAGTCCACCCAAGCATTATGAGCCCGGCGCTTCCAGCACTGGGACTGGGCATATTTATGAGCCTGGTGCCACTGGCGCCAGGACTCGGTCCAAAAGGTCCCAATTGGGACTGGTTGGCACTCGGAACCTGGGTTATGGATCTGCTTCCAAGGGAGTTGGGAAAACCCTGACCTTTTGGAAGCAGAGATCATGACAGTACCCCCCCTCAAGGCCCCTCCCAAACCAGGCTTCTCCGGGGGTTTTGGCTTGTCAGGAAATGTTCGGTGAAATCTTTTGATTAGGCGAGGAGCGTGGACATATTCAGCAGGTTCCCAGGATCTCTCTTGGGAGCCGTAGCCTTTCCAGTCAATTAGGTAAAATAGTTTAGATTTGGAGATCTTGGAGTCCAGAATGCTTTTGACTTCAAACTCGAGTTCTCCATCAACTAGGATAGGTTTTGGAGATTTAGTTAGTCGGGTTTGAGGTTGCACGGGTTTTAATAGAGAGACGTGGAAGACCGGATGTATCTTCATGTGCGGGGGCAAGTCCAACTTGCCCGCTACTGAGTTTACTATGGTAGTGATGGAATAGGGACCAAGGTATCTTGGGTTGAATGTGCGTGGCCCTTTTGGAGGTAGATATTTGGTGGATAACCAGACTTGATCCCCTACTTGATATTGAGGGGCTTCCTTCCGATGTTGATCTGCTCCTTTCTTGTATTGTTCTTTAGCCCTTTGAAGGTGAGAAACAGCTTCCTTAAAGGCTTGGGTGATTGTAGAATGCAGGTAGTCTACTGCTGGTGTTTCAAGATCTTGGAGGGGATCCAACTCCGAGGTTCGAGGGTGACTGCCGTACAAAAGAAAAAACGGGGTTTTCCCAGTTCCCGAATGGACAGAGTTATTATAGGCATTTTCGGCTATCCAAAGGATGTCTTTCCAAGTTTTTTCAGTTTGTTGCAGCATGCAGCGTAAATACTGTTCCAGAGTTTGATTGGTCCTCTCGGTTTGTCCGTCGGTCTGAGGGTGGTGACTGGTCGATAGTCTCACATCAATTTGAGCCGACCGACAGCAACTTCGCCAAAAATGAGAAATAAATTGACTACCTCGATCCGAAATTAGAACCGAAGGAAAACCGTGCAGTCGGACGATGTTTTCGAGAAATTCTCGGGCCAGAGTTGCTGCTTTTGGCAAGCCTTTGAGCGGAATGAAATGCGCCATCTTGGAGAATAAGTCCACGATTACTAGAATCGTATTGTATCCGGAGCATGGAGGTAGATCGGTGATGAAGTCCATAGAAAGCGTATGCCAAGGGCGAGGTGGGATGTCAATAGGGCGTAAGAGGCCTGCTGGTCTTTCCTTTTGACTCTTGTTTTGGGCGCATACTCCACAGGACATTATAAAGTCTCTGATATCTTTTTTCCAAGACGGCCATCAGAAGTAGCGCTTGATCTTTTCTGAGGTCTTGGCTATACCGGGATGTCCTTCTATTAATGAATCGTGATAACAAGAGATTACTTTTTTCTGTAAATCTGTGCTGGGTAGGTATAATCGTTCTTGGAAATACAATAAGTTGTCTTTTACTGCAAAGTCCTTTCCCTGCAGATGCCAATTCTGTATGTCTGCTGGAGTTACAAGTTGCCTGGCTTTATCCTTAACTTCCTCTATGGATTGTGTGGCGATTACACCCAGAATTCTTTGTTCGAGAATGATTGGTACAGGTTTAGGGTTGATCAAGTGTTCTTCCACTCCCATCCGAGAAAGGGCATCAGCTTTACCGTTTTTTGTACCAGGTCGATAGGTAATTATGAAGTCAAACTCGGCAAAGAATAATGCCCAACGGAGTTGTCTAGAGGATTGGGCTTTTGCGGTTTTCAAATATTGCAGGTTTCGGTGATCCGTAATCACAGTAACGGTGTGTCTGGCCCCCAGCAGATAATGCCGCCAAGCCTTAAAGGCAGACTTGATAGCCAGAAGTTCCTTGTCAGTAATCGTGTAATTGATTTCAGGAGGTGAGAATTTGCGGGACCAAAATGCCACGGGATGCAACTGATTGGTTACCGGGTCCTTTTGTGATAGAACTGCCCCCATGGCAAGGCTTGAAGCATCAGTTTCCGCGATGTAGGGGAGTTCGGGGCGAGGGTGTTTTAAGATTGGTGCAGAGATAAATTTAGTCTTCAAATCCTGGAAAGCTTGTTCCGCCTCGGTAGACCATTCAAAACGTTTGTTTTTCTTTAACAAGGCAGTGATGGGCTGGACTATTCGAGAGAATTCGGGGATAAACCTGCGGTAAAAGTTAGCGAAGCCTAACATGCTTTGCACACCTTTTACGGAGGATGGTGATGGCCATTTGAGAACTGCATCGACCTTCTTTGAATCCATACGCACTCCGCCAGGTGATAATATGAATCCCAAGAATTCAACTTCAGTCACGTTGAAAACACATTTTTCCAACTTAGCGAAAAGTTTGTGTTGACGCAATCTTTCGAGGACCATTTTCACGTGTTTCCAATGTTCAGATTCCGATGAAGAATAAACGAGGATGTCGTCAATGTAAACAACAACACACACATCTATGAGCTCTCTGAGGACATCGTTCATAAAATATTGAAAGGCGGCCGGGGCATTGCAAAGTCCGAAGGGCATGACCTGATATTCAAATAGCCCATACTTGGTGCGGAAGGCCGTCTTCCATTCATCGCCCTCTTTTACTCGTACCAAGTGGTAAGCTCCTCTAAGATCCAGCTTTGTATATATGCATGCTTTTCTGACTTGGTCCAGGAGTTCAGGGATCAAAGGTAACGGATATCTATTCTTAACGGTGATCTGGTTCAGGGAGCGATAATCTATACAAGTTCTAAGGTCTCCTTCCTTTTTTGGAACGAAGAACAAAGCTGAAGAAGCAGGGGACTTGGAAGGACGAATAAACCCATTTGCCAGGTATTGATCCAGGTATTGTCGAAGGTGAAGGTTCTCAGGCTCGGTGAGGGCATAAATTCTACTACAAGGAGGAGTAGATCCAGGTATCAGGTGTATCTGGCAGTCATAAGACCTATGAGGAGGTAGAGAGTTAGCCTGATCCTTCCGGAAAACATCTTGGTATTCTAGGTATTCGGGAGGTAACTGGGGAGTCTCTGAAGAAATTGCTGCCAGTGCAACACCAGGTGGAGGGTGACAAGTAGAGACACATTCTGGAAACTGGACCGTTCTTGCTCGCCAATCGATCAGAGGATTGTGTTTCTCTAACCAAGGTATTCCTAGAATAATCTGAAACCGAGGGGCCTTGATCACATCGAACACGATCTTCTCATGGTCTCCATCTTTCTTGAGTGGTATGCGTTACTGGCCCGGAGGCTATCTCCGTACCATCCACCGTAGTAATGACGTCCTTTACAGCCTTGGGACAAAGAGTTAGATTCATCCTCAAAACCATTTCATGATCCACATAATTGCCGATGGCACCGCTGTCGACGTAAGCTTCAATTGCATGTAATCGATCCGGATTATCAGGGCTAATGAGGACCATAGGTATCACGAAATGCGAGGTCACGGAACTGGTTTTCACGCTCGGCAAGAGGACCTCTATTCTTGTCATGCGAGGTCGTTTCCCTGCTCAGAGTTTGTAACTTTGGTAACTGCAGCTCCTACTGCCTTCTTGGCAGGTTTCACCGGACAGTCTCGAAGAAAGTGCCCTGAGTTTCCGCAATAGAGGCATAATTGCAACTGTTTTCTCCTTTCCCGCTCCTTTTGTGTTAGAGGACCTTTCAGACCCCCTATTTGCATGGGTTCCCCGGAGTCTACTCCTTTGGAAGGAATTGGCGGTTTGGAAAATACTCGAGCATCAAACTTGGAACGATCGGCCTTCCTGTTCTGCAGTCTGTGATCTATTTGAATGACTAAGTCTATATAGTCTGAACAATCTTGTGGGGGATTCACTACTTGGGCTAACACATCTTTGAGCTCTCCACGTAGACCTCTATAAAACAGCGTAATCCTTTTGTCCTCAGGCCATTGAGTTTCCACTATCAGTCTGTTGAAAGACGCAATATAAGCCAAAAGGTCTTGATTACCTTGTCGCAACGAAAGAAGCTCATTGTCCAAGGCCTGCCCCTGTGAATGTCTTGCGAACAGTTTTTCCATACTGAGCTGAAAAGCTTGAAAATCATGGAGGACCGGATCATCTTGATTTACTAGAGGGATCGACCAGTCTGCCGCATTGCCATTAAGGTACGAAAGCACAAAAGCTACTTTAGCTTGATCAGTTGGAAAGGCTTCTGGCCGGCATAAGAAATGCAACCGGCACTGATTGATAAATACTGCAAACCTCTTTGGGTCACCAGAAAATCGTTCGGGCGGAGCCAGAGGTACATTCCCAGGTAGGTTGATCTGCACTGGATTCATAGAGGATGTAGAAGGAAGATTTCCCCCAGATGCGGGTAACGGGGTCTGTCCGGCTTGTGACTGTAGCAATTGTCTAGCGAGATCATCTGTTCGCTCCTTGGAAATAATCAGTTCCCTTCTTAGAGCGTTCGTTTCCTGACGGGCTGCATGTACTTCTGCCCTTAGTTCCCCAAGTAACTGGGCTAGTTGGTCGGTATCCGAGGTTTCCATAGCGCCTGGACGGGAGTTTTGTGGTAGGCTTTGTGTTCTGTAACACTCACCTGATTCCCGTAGAGGCGCCGGTCTTGACTGGGCGTATACCGTATCTTCAAAGGTGATTTGTAACACACGGCTGGCTCTTTGGGCTAGACCTCTGGGCACTGTATGTTTGACTCGAAGGGTAAGATGTCTGCAGATAGAAAATATGGGATTAATGAACTGGGTTATTGAATGTCTCTCTCTTCTTCCTTTTCTCTTCTCCTGTAGAACCCCGAAGGTTAACTCTCTCACCTTAGGTAAGTGAACGCCGTGCTCTTCATCTGCCTCGGGGCAGGGTGCTGTAACCAGTTTCTTCACTGGATAAGGGGAGCAGGCCTCTTGACTTCAGAGCACTGCTGTCCGTCGTTTACTGCACGAACGGTAAGTTTCAAGTAATTCTAATGTCTTTAAAGTCTTTAGTAATGATGTCTCTTGTTTTGCAGGGTTCCGGCGATGGTGGATGACGGGCTGAAGTGAGTTGAAGATGGAGCCCGTGTGATGAATAGAAGCGCCTGGAAGCACGTAAGTAAGCGCTTGTTGCCTGCTTCACGATGCGCTCTAACTGTCTTTTTATTTTGCAGGTACAAGTTCGGAGCGGCTGCAGGGTGCCGGAATACCCACTGGGTTAGATGTGGAAAGGAGTAATGGCACGTGAGTATTAAAGTTCCCCAATGTCTTTAAACGCACCTTGTTTTGTCTTTCAGATGCGGGATGCAGCGCCGAAGGCCTCCGGAGCGTGCGAAGAGTTGGTAAGCTTTTGTCTTTCAGATGCCGGAATGCAGTGTGAAGACCTCCGGAGCGCACGAAGAGTAGGTAAGCCTTTGTCTTTCAGATGTCGGAATGCAGCGCGAGGCGTTGGTGACAGCCGATGGACCAGGTAAGTGAAGAGCTGTCAATGACGACCGTAATGCTAACCTGTTCTTTTTTGTCTTTATAGGTGTTGCTGAAGACTGGATTCAGGATGGTAAGCCTTTTTCCTTAGGCCCAGGATCAGATGCAGAAGACACGATGAGCGTTCTGCTGCAGAGGATGCAGACTAACACAAAGCAAGATTCATCCATCGGGTGTGGTTTAAATAGCCTCCTGTAGTGCTTAGGTGTCTCCTTCCACAGCCACGCCTAGGTAAGAAAAGAGTTCCTGCTTTCCAGAAGAGTTCCAGTGTTCTGAACCTAGGGAGTGGCTCCTGCCCCACCCAACAGGAAAAGTAGTTCCAAACAGAAGAGGATCAGAGGCTCAACTGGCAGGCAAGTAAGCAGCATGGTCTGCTGCAGGTAAGTCCACCCAAGCATTATGAGCCCGGCGCTCCCAGCGCTGGGACTGGGCATATTTATGAGCCTGGTGCCACTGGCGCCAGGACTGGGTCCAAAAGGTCCCAATTGGGACTGGTTGGCACTCGGAACCTGGGTTATGGATCTGCTTCCAAGGGAGTTGGGAAAACCCTGACCTTTTGGAAGCAGAGATCATGACACCAGCCTAGTGAAAACCAGAGGTCTAGGGACAGTGAGCTTCTGGGGGAAGGAGTGGAAAGGAAGAATACCTCTGAGGAGGTGCAGTTGGTAGTTTGACTTCATAGAGATGTCAGAGATGTGAGGAGAAAAGGAGAGTGTGGAGTCGAAGATGACCCTGAGGTACTTAGCCTCACAGATGGGAACAGGAAAAGGGCCAAGGGAAGCCAGCCAGAGAGTGACAGGAAAGGAGGGCGCAGGTGTGCAGATGAGAAGAAAAAAGCTATCATCTCTGCCAAAGCCACTACCTACACTGCCCACATTACCAATGCAAAATCCAACACTTGTGACTTGTTTATTATATGAGGGAATTGGAAACCCCCACTAACCCCCCAGTCACCATCTTGAAAGATGATGCCTAGTGCACCAATATCCAGAGCGCCATGCTCTCTAAAATTCAAACCTTACACAGAAAAATTGATAATAAGCAAGCCTTGCTTAAACTCTCGCCATCTGCCACAATAGTTAGTAACACCCCCCTGCTGCCCAAAAGATCTACCGATGTTCCACTTCACTGAAGTCTCACAAGCCAATGTTAAATTGATTTTATAAGGCCTTAAACCTTCTTGTTGTAAAGGCAGCATCTGCCCTGCAAGCCTCATCAAAGATTGTGCTGAGATATTGGCATCCTTCATCGCCTCCTTCATTAATGCCACCTTCAGCACTGGCATTGTCCCCACCAGCCTTAAAGAATCCTGTGTTCTCCCCCTCATCAAAAACCCTCACTGGACCCCATGATTCCCACCAACTACCACCCAATCACCATAGTCCCCTTTTTACTAAAAATTATGGACCAAGCCGCCTATCTGCAAATCCAAAATGATCTGAAAGCAAACCACATCCTAGGCCTGCACCAGTCGGATTTCTGCCCTGGCCATGTGACTGAATCAGCGCTACTTGATCTAAAAATTCAGATGGATGAAATTAGGGATAATGGAATCCCGGCAGTATTGCTACTCCTATATTTGTCTACTGCTTTTGACTTGGTGGATCACAAAATGCCTCTCATCTGCCAAAAACTTTTCCCCTGAGGCCTCGTCCTGGATTGACTCCTTCCTAAGTGACAGAGTCATCCGAGTATTTGCAGAGAATGTCAGCATCCCTCCAGCACCCATCACCCGTGGTGTACCGCAAGGATCATTTGTATCCCCCAATTTGTACAACATTTTTACAAAACCATTCTTCATCCACTTAGACTCAATCGGCAATTCTTACACAAATTATGCTGATGACACACAAATACTACTCCCCCCTCCGGTAACTATCTAGAAGACTCTACTATCCTAAACTCCATCTACTCGTCTATCCAGGCATGGATGGCAACCCACTGCTTGTGTTTAAATGATGACAAAACAGAAATCCTGCTGGTGGGCACCCCATCGATGATCAAGAAGCTCGATCCACAATACTCCTCATTTAATATTACCGACACCACGATACCACGATACCAGCTTCACCTTCTGTGAAAATGCTAGCAGTGTGCCTGGATGATACACTATCCCTCTCACGGCAAGTAAGTGCTATTGCCTCCTTAGCCACCTACACAACAAAATGGATCAATTCAGGCAGACCCTTCCTCTCCCCAGATAACTGCCTCACGATAGCCAGGGCCACAATAGGATCAGGACTTCACTACTCCAATTCCATCTTTGCAGGTACCTTGACCAACAACATAAAAAAGATGCAGGTTATACAAAATAACGTGCTAAGAGCAGCCCTGAACATCCATAAATTGGAGCATATCACAGCAGCAAGAAAAACGCCCACTGGCTCCCTGTCCACGAGTGGACTCTCTTTAAAACACTCTCCATCACTCGCATATGCCTTTCCAACGATGCCTCACCCCACCTTGCACAAGAATTGGCAAAAGCTGTCTCCTTTAGACCTACAAGAGCTGCCTACTCTCATCATCTGATCCAATCTAAAATCAAACAAGCCAAAGTGGGAGGCTCCAGATTCGCTGTCATTGCTGCCAAACATTGGAACCTTCTCCCTTCTTCCATGAGAGCTGAGCATTCCTAATGGACCGTGCGCAAATCGCTAAAAAAATTCTGTTCACCTAACTGGCCGCTGTCTAATACTTGCCCCAACACATGATGCAATATGATAGTTTATTTGTATAGTGCCTATACACAATGTGTTACAAAGCACTTCAAGGCAAGGGAGGGAACAAGGGAAAAATACAAACAGTGAACATTCTTACATGGCCTTGAACAATAAGAATGTGAAATTAACTATCGTACTCGGTCTGGCGACATTTCAGATAGTGCAAGAGCTAAGGCACAGAAAGGAAGGGGAGGAGGTGGGCGGGAAGGGAATGGGAATAGACAGGCAACTAATGTACTAGGCCTGACAACATTTCTGATAAAGCCGGAAGATTACAAGAGGAGAGGGTGACGGGGAGGAGAAGGAAGGAGAGGGACAAAACAAGCGAATATCATACTAGGCCTGGCGACATTTCAGATAGTGCTGGAGAGGAAGGGGGAGGAAGAGGAATGAGAGGGAGGAGACAAACAATGTAGCTATCATACTATGTCCGAGGACAATTCTGATAGAGTAAGTGCATACATGGACAATGGCCTCCTTTGCAAAAGACACTGGCAGCCTCTTTACTTGCAATGGACAACTATGATATTGTATGTATTACGCATGCAGTATGTCTGACATGTAACTGGTCTTGTAACAGTGCCTTGATGCCTCTGGGCTTAGCGTGCTTTATAAATGTAAAAATAAATACATTTGTATACTTCCTTTCAAATTGCTACGTTTGCAAGTCCTGCATGATTCCTAAATCAAAACTAACAATTTAGCAATCTATTTGTACATTTGTGAAAGTGTGTTTGTAGGTTTGGGGTTGGCTCCACCCCATAACAGTTGGTGGGCTGACATTTTGGCCCATGTTCAGCATACCAATCTGGGGTGAACTGGCGGTACTGAAATTCGACCAACCACACCCATTCACTCTGCACAGGGAGGTGTCTGGCCCTCTGCTATTAGTATAGGCGATTTCAGCATTTTGCAGATTGAGCGATTGTTGGCTCCAGCCCCAAAACAGTTGGTGGGCTGAAAGTTTGGGCCGAGGTTGGTATACCAGTCTTTGACCAACCCCACCCATTCACCCTGCACAGAGCGTGGTCCAGCCCTGTGTATGGACGATTTTGGGAGATTGCTGATTTTGCGACTTTTCCAATAATACAAAGTTAGGACACAAGGTCAGCATACAAGTCTCTGTGTACTGGCGATAGTGAAAATTTACCAACCCCACCCCTTAAACCTGCACAGGGGTGGAGTGAGGTTCGGCTCTCTGCTATCAGTATGGGCGATTTTGGGTGACTGCCGATTTTGCAATTTTTCGAAAGTAGGAAGCTATGACACAATAAAACATACACAAGGCTATAGCAGACCCCAACGTGCATGTCAGCTACAGAACCGTGCAACTCTGGGGGTACCGCTAGTCATGTAATCATAAACAATAACTCGATAATCTGCAATTGTTACAGGATCAGCCATTGGGGATCCTTCCTTCCTTCCTTCCTTCCTTCCTTCCTTCCTTCCTTCCTTCCTTCCTTCCTTCCTTCCTTCCTTCCTTCCTTCCTTCCTTCCTTCCTTCCTTCCTTCCTTCCTTCCTTCCTTCCTTCCTTCCTTCCTTCCTTCCTTCCTTCCTTCCTTCCTTCCTTCCTTCCTTCCTTCCTTCCTTCCTTCCTTCCTTCCTTCCTTCCTTCCTTCCTTCCTTCCTTCCTTCCTTCCCATGCATTATTACACACTTGGCCATTTCTCTGTAGTTGTGTCAGAACTATGTTAAGGATTGACAGGCGTGCACTGGGAGTACATTGTCACTAAAGAGTTTTTGATAACAAATATAAAGAAGGCTTCCAAGAATGTTCAACCATACATATTTATAACACGTTGCGTTGTAAATTTAAAATGGTGGGTGTGCTTTGTGACAGTACTGATGATTTTACATGGTTGGCATGTTCTAAGGCAGCACATTTGCATGGAGGTTGCAGTCTATGGCAGTATTTTAATGTAGTGAGTGCCATCGAGGGCTACAATTGTACATGGTAGTTTAAGTCGATGGCAGTATCTTATTCACCCGTGTTTGCAATTTTTCCATATTATAACGGCATTACAGCCCTGCGGAATATGTGGGCGGTTGGGTGTCTTGGGCCCATAACTTGGATGTGGCCTAATAACTCCTGTCACAGTCGTATCCTGGACTGCAATGCCACGCTATTATAATTCTAGTCATCCCAGTTAAACTTGAACCACCGTTTCTTGTGCAATGAAGATGCTAACAACAGTATTTAATGATATTTTGTACCAGAAACTTCAACTCCCATGACCCTCTCTGCCATGCCCACAATCCCATCGCGTGGGACTTTGTTTCTGAGGGCCTGGCGGATTCCCTTGATCCATGGAATGCTACATAGCTGCAGTGGATAGTCTCTTGGCGGAATGGAGATGAAAAACACTGGACTATTACCTCCCAAAACGAATGGTATATGTGGGAGTGAATGATCCTTTGAAGACCCAGACAAGGGACTGGCTTTTTCCCAAACCTGCCAGCCTAAAGACACTGGTCTGATTAGAATGTGGGAAGTCCCTTTGAGCAAAAAGCAGATCAAGGTTTGCCTTCTGTGAATGGCCACAACGTGTGTACTGAGCAAATGCCGTATCGTTCGGGGTCTTGTATGAGTAAACATTTCCTTGGCGGAGTACATCTGGTGTGGGTACACATGTAATTGGTTGCAGTATCTGAAGAAAAACATAGAGTTGGGAAACAGGCCTTTCTTTTAGCTGAGGGCCCTGTCATCTCTGCCCGTGTACCCTCATGCAAGGGGTCTGCGTGGTTGCAGGATCTGGAGACCAGTCCAGCTCTCCTTTGCTTTATGTGATGTGAGTTTTTTTGTTTGTTTGAAACTATTGCTTTGGAGTACAGACAGGGGGGCTAACATGTGACAGGAACACAGCATGTGCATTGAAGTACAGATAAACACAAATCCCAAACTGTTCGTAGAGTGAATGCCAGGAAAAATATTTAAAAAAAAAACACAAAACAAAGTTCTTTCAAACCTGTGAAAAGTAGGGGACTGGCAGCATTATTTTTACTCAGGTTGCCATCCAGTTTGTGAACTGCCATCAATTTCTGAAACATAACGTGGCTTCAGATAAGAGGGAATGCATCCTGTTGTGCCTTCCTGCCAATTGTCTGTCCTACCACACTTGGCAGCTCAGCAGGGTTTGTGGCACAGGGGAAGCAGCCTCATGCTTTGTTCTCCTGCAGGTAACTGCGGTAAGATGTCCTTTCTTTTCTTGTTGTTCACATATTGCTGTGATATGGGTAGCAGGAGGAAGCACGCGCATCTATCATGCAATAGAAAGACATAAGAAATGACACAGTGTATTTAGCTCATAAACCCTGGCTCCCTCTGGTGGTGCTCAAGCGCCATGTACACACCAACACCAAAAAGGCCGCCATTTATTTTTGTTTCTTTATTTGTTTTAATAGTTAAACCGATAACTTTCCACACAATACATTTCATGCCAAACCATTACAATATTATAAATTGAATGCATTAGTTCCACACACAATATGTTTCATACAAACATTATACCGATTCCATTTCGCATTTAAATGAATACATATTTCGTCCACAGAATTACATGAAAGATGCAAAGGGTAATTGTGTTTTTTTTTTTGTAATGTCTCTGTTTTTTACTTTTAAGTATCAAGCAGTTGCGTAATGGAGAATCATAGTCTGGACGAAGCAGTTGCCATGCATGACTTCCCAATATACAGTATTGCCAAAACAGATGTGATGCCATACGCAGTAAGGTCATAGGTACATTTCCCCAGAAATTCAATAGAAAATCGGGCGAGCGAGAGACATTGGGCCAAGTGCCGAGTGCTTTCCAAGACGTCAGCGGATTTACACACTCTGCAATGCCTTTGCCTCTCTGGCAATACACTATCTAGCACCTATTATCAACAGAGAGGGGAGGAGATTGAAACGAAGTAATAAGTAGCACCTTCGGGCGCTACAGCTGGGAAACAATGACAGCTATTTCAGTTTTATCCAATTCTATTCAGACGAATTGCCCTAGAAGACCCACAATGGGATTATCGTATATTGTTATATCTTGCTATATTTGATTTTTTAAATTTTAATTTATTTTAAAGTGCAGATGTAGCTCGATAGTAGCTGAGCGCTTTGCAGGGGTTGGGTAGCCAGTGTGTGGGCGAACACCTTTTAACAGTAGAGCAGCACGTGAGTTGTGGCCTGCACGCCTGTCTGTATTCCATTGGAATGAGTCCTGTGTTGTTGAAGGAGCCACATTTTGAGAGATGTTCAACATTGGAGAATTGTGAGGACATTTCAAACTGATACCGGGATTGAGTTCCAGAGGGTGGGTGTGTGAGAAGAGAAGGGGTGTTTGCGGGTCCTCTCCTTGAAGGGATTTGAGCTGGTTGGTCGATATGGTGTGCGAGGAGCGTGTGCCACCACATATGTGAAATGTTGCCCCAGGTACGTTGGTATGCTATTTGTCATTTCTCTGTTGAATATCTAGGACAATGGCTAGGGAAACCAGTCACACTTCTAATCTAATACATTTAATTGAGGTGCAGGGGGTGATGCCTAATGTAGAGAATCACAACTTACCTTCCAATGCATTAAGCCAGTTTGTATTTCATAGTTTCAAGGCCATACGTTATGGTAGGTGCAATGCTTTGTTTGTGTATACTAAGTAGACCTTGTAAAGAAAATTCTTTGCATATTCTGAAAATTCGCTTTGTATGGTTGAACTTTACGATAGCTTTTGCAGTTCCCACAGGTAAAACAGACACCAAGGTATGTACAATGCTCTGTTTGTTAAATATGCAGATCACATATTTACACATTTACATCAGTATTACACCCTTCTTTGAAAGACCATCATTTTGTTTTTCTCATGATGTATTGTAGCAATCAGCCCCACGTCGGGGGGCATACATGGCGGGTTCTATTTCTATGACGGGTGGCAAGGACGGCACGGGGCACCACGAATGGTCAAAAACGCTCTGGTCCAGTAGGTAAGTGGGGAACAAGGGGGATGGTGAAAAGATACTTGAAGTTTTGAGGGGTGCAGCAACGGGGAGGCAAGAGGGAGGTACAACCTGTTTCTTCCTCACAATCAAGATGGTGGCACATGCGGAAAGGCCTTGGGTGGCTGGGAAAACACAGATGGTACACTGTGTGTTCTCGCCCACATTTCCATCCCCTGATTGGCTAAGTGCCCTTCCCCGGGTGAGGATAAGGAATTCAACGGGTGCATATGACCTATCTTAGTTTGGTCCATTAACACAATATCATCTGAACATCCAAACCAAGGGATATGACTTGACCCGATGTTCTAAGGAAAGTTATTTAATGGTCTTACGGTATCTGACATATCTGCAATATATAGGTTAAAAAGCATGGGGGCCAGCACACATCCCTTCTTTAAACCGATATCTGGAGTAAGTTCTTTTGTGATCACACCCAAACTTTTCAGGAAGACCTTTACAGTAGTGCCTGTATAAAGGTGGTTGTATCATCCTTAATAGCCCTGCCAATATTTCCCAAGTTTTAAATTAATTCCTGAGCCAATCCCAGTCGACTCTGTCAAACACTGTAGTTTAATCAATAAATGTGGCATGCAAAGGAAGTGACGTGGTGTGCTTAGTGTGGTTAATTAAAAGTTGGAGCCCTAAAATGTAAAGCTCGGTAGTCATACTAGGTGAAAGTAAGTCTGGAATGGTCGTAAAAAATTGTTTGCACTCGTCCAACTAATACATTCCTTAAGTCAAAGGATGGAAAATATTTTACTAGACGAATCAGACATAACAAGAAATGTGGAATTCGGTGGATTCGAAGGGTCACTGTTCTTGTATACTGCTACTAAAAGTGAATTATGGTCCGGCATCTTTTATGATTACTTTCATGAATAGCCAATGCAGTAGATATGCATACAACTCTGGTTCCCTTATTACAACTATATTGGCTTGCCCACCAGTTCCAGCCAGGAGATCTAGAAGGCTTAATTTTCTTGATGACATTATACATAGCTTTGATACTCGAGGAGTAAACATATACAGTTTTACTTGTGTGTGTGAAGGATTACCATCTGGCAATGGTGTAAAAGCCCTAGCTTTGTTGATTTGTATTATATATAAAATGATGTGGGTAATCCATCTCAGAAAGGGTGGTCTGCTAAACAGAACACCATTTGATTAAACTCCATGCCAAAAGCATAGTTTATACCTTTGATGCGCTGCATCAGTATCCTGATCTACAGCGCCTGCTCTCAGGAGGCACAGAGCAGGTTCAGAGGTCACAGATGCCCTGGTTGACAGTTTCTGTAACAGGCAGGTCACTGCAGCACATAAGTTGCATTTAAGTCTGCACCTCTGTTCCAAAACCATCGTATTATAATAAACTAACCACTAGGTGGCAGAGTAATCTCGAAATATAATGATACCTACTTTGATATGGTGGTTGGTAGTTTACATAATTATTGTTGCCACATCTGATTTGTAAATTGACAAAATGTATTTATTTATTTATTTATTTCATTTGTAGAGCGCACCTACAGCCCAGAGGCATCGTGGCGCTTGTTACAAGAATTTTTACATGCAGTTTCAATAGGCCAGGTTACATGTGAACGCGAGGTCTCTTGGTTACAGTTACAGTCTTCATACATTACTCATTACAAGATTGACATTACTAATACAGTTTATGTACCACATGAGAAACAGCTGATTAGTTAGATGATAGTTGTGTTTTGAGTGCTTTACGGAAGGCTGTATAGGATTGAATCATTCTTAGGTTCGGTGGGAGGGCATTCCATTGTGTGCCAGCAATCGTGGGGAAGCTGGATCCTCATGCACAAGCCTTTTTGGTTTTGGGCACAAGGATAAGGTTGGAGTAGCCTTCCCTGAGAGGTCTTGTGGCAGTGTGTTTGACAATCCTCTGTACAAGGTAAGGAGGGGCACCATCATGGAGGCATTTGTATGCCAAGGAGAGAGTTTTAAAAATGATTCTCTATTTAACCGGGAGCCAGTGGACCTGTCTCCTGATATCGGAGAGGTGCTCTTTCCTAGAGGTCCCCGTGGCTGCTCTCAGGGCATTATTTTGCACTAGTTTTAGTTTTGAGGGGTTCTTGCATGACGTCCCGCATAGTAAGGCGTTGCAATAGTCTAGTCTGGAGCCTATAATGGCTCTGGCTATGGTGAGACAGTTCTGTTGGGAGAGGAATGGTCTAGAAGCATTAATGATTTTGGCATAATAGGCTGAGGAGGTGGAGATAGCATTCACTTGTCTGTCCATGGTGAGGTTCGAGTCCAGGTATACGCCAAGTGTTTTGACATAGTCAGATACCTTGATAGGTGTGTTGTCGATAGTGAAGGAGTATTCCTGACTGAGGTTACCCAGAGTGGTGGGTGAACCGATAAGTAGGAGTTCCATTTTTTCACTGTTTAAGCAAAGTCAGTTGTCAGCCATCCAGGATTGGATGGTTGAGTAAATGGCAGTGAGTTTAGACATGTCAGTTTTGTAGTCACCTGTGAGTGGGATTAACACCTGCGTATCATCCGCATAATTGGTTTATGAGATGCCCAAGAAATCCAGGATGCTAAACAGTGGCCTGGTGATGAGGTTATAAAGTGTTGGTGCAATGCAGGATCCTTGTGGGACTCCACATTTGAGAATGTTGGGGGTGGCGGAGGATAATTCAGAAAAGACTTTCATAGCCCTGTCTTGTAGAAAGTAGGTAATCCAGTCGCATGCTTTAGGGGAAAAGTTAGCTGCAGAGGCAAGGTGACGGCACAGGATGTTGTGGTCAACCAGGTCGAAAGCTGCTGATAGGTCAAGGAGCAGGAGGAGTGCAGGTTTGCCTACATCTCTCATGTCATCCATTTGGTTCTTTAAATCGAGGAGGGCTGATTCAGTGCCATGTCGTGGGCGGAAGCCTGATTGCCGTAGGCCTAAGAGTTGGTTTTCTTCCAGGTACTTTTGTAATTGCACATATGCAGCCTTGTCGAGAATTTTCAACAGGAATGGGACCGTGGTGATGGGCCTGTAGTTCCCGGGAATGGTGGGATCGAGAGAGGGCTTTTTTATTAATGGGCATACCCAGGCTTCTTTGAGATCTTTGGGAACAAGACCTGTCCTGAAGGAGGCATTAATAAAGGCAGTGAGAAAAGGAGCCAATGTAGGTGCAGAGTCTTTGATGAGTTAGGCTGGACAGGCATCACCTTTGCAGTTGGAGGGTTTAATGGATTTGAGCAGGGTGATGACTTCCAATTCCGTGATGTCTTTGAATTCGAAGGGGGGAGGGGGATTCTGCGCAGGTGGTATGGGTGATTCGCTGTGTTGCCCAGCTATTAGCTTTTCAAGCACTTTTTGGTGGCCAGTTATTTTGGATTGAAGTGTGTTGAGCTTGTCTAGCATAGCTGATTGAATGCTGTTGCACCAGTCTGCATCCTTAATGAGTGTGGGAGGGGGGGTGGAGGGTGTTTTCCAATTCTCTGAAGGTACAGAGTATTTCTTTGGAGTTGGGTTTGGCATCATTAACCCTAGAGTTAAATGAGAGTGCCTTGGCTTTGCTGACATTGTTTTTGTATGACTTGAAGATGGTTTTGAAGGGCTCCATGTTAGAATCTGAGGGGTTAGCTTTCCAGGTAGAGAGGGTGGAGCGTTTTTCTGACCGTTGTTTGAGCAGCTCATTTGAGAACCAAGTGTTGGAGTGCTTGATTTTCTTGGCTTTCTTGAGGGTCAGGGGAGCAATGGTGTCTATAGCATTGGTGATAATGTTTTTGAAGTTGCCAGCGAGGATATCAGGATTGCTGGAGGAGGGCGTCTGAAGCTCGGGAGTCATTAGAAATGGTACCAGGTTTTCTACTGTAAGTTTACGTGAGCTCCTGGCGAATGCCGCTGGGCAAGGGGTGTTGGGGACGGTGTGCTTTTGCTTAGCGGTGAGGTTGAACTGAATATAGTGGTGGTCGGACCATGGGATGGGGGTATTGTCAGTAACCAGGATGGAGCAATTGTGCTGGTTGATCCAATCCAGGGTACGTCCTTTGATGTGCGTAGGTTCAGAGATGGTGGGAGCAAAGCCAAGGGTAGTAAGGGCTTTGTTAAGGGCTTTGGCATGAGGATCTTTAGGCTCGTTTAGGCCCAAGTTGAGATCGCCCAGGGGGATGATTTGGGAGGTTTTTTTTATATTGTCTGATAAGGCATGGACGAGAGAGTCTTGGAAGTCAGCGCAGGGGCCGGGAGGTCGGTATACAATGTGCATACTGATGGTGCAAGTGTGAGACAGGTTAATTTTAAGTGGGAGGTAGTCACAATTGAGTCCTAGTTGTCCCTGTTGTATGGGTGATTCCCTGATGCTAAGTGAATTCTTGGCTATGAGGGCAACACCACCACCTCTTTGGTTGGTGCGGTATTTCCTGTAGATAACATAGTCTGTTGGGATAGTTAAAGCGAGTGCAGTTCCTGAACTATCGTTCAGCCAAGTTTCAGTAATTACGAGTATGTCAAGATTGTCTTTAGTTATAAGATCATGAATGTCGAGAGGATGCGCAGGAATAGAACGTGCATTCATTAGTGTGCATGTTAGGGTACGTTCAGGGTGCAGTAAGGTGATTTGAGGAGGGGGTTGAGGTGTGGTCCAGGGTGGCAGAGCGGTATGGAGTGGCTCAGGGGGGATGTGGTTGTTACAAGGTGGGAGGTTGGAGGTGTATGGAGTGCCAGGCATTGGGGATGCAGTGGCAGGAGAGAGCAAACAAGCAGCAACAACATGACTGGGCGCAGGCATCACAATGGGCATGGGTAATGCAACAACATGATTGGGCGCAGGCATCACAATGGGCATGGGCAGTGCAGCAGCAGGAACATGAGAGGGTGCAAGCAATACAGGCAGTGCAGTATCAACATGAGAAGGTGCAGGCAATACAGGCAATGCAGTATCAACATGAGAAGGTGCAGGCAATACAGTGCAGTGCAGGGCAGTATAGGGCAGTGCAGCAGCACAGTTAACTGTGGGATAACGTGCAGGCGATTTGTCCTCAGCGCCTGGGCACTGCGTGAGACTCAAGGTTCCTGTAGAGAGTGTTTTAGTGTCGTTGCGGCAGGCATTGGGCACATAAGGGGGGGCGTCGCAGGGTTTAGCCGGCAGGCCTCAAGCAGAGTGACATCTGCTTAGGGGTTTACGCGGGCACCTACTAGCAACTCTGTGGTTGCATACGCTAATACATGGCGTATAACAGCGCATCGGGAAGAGCTGGATGCGTGTACGGAGTCGTAGATATCTTACCAGCAGGACCGCAGGGTAAGTGTGGGGTGGAGCTCGGCCCTCAGTGTGGAGGGGGATGTGAATAGAGGTAGCAGAGGGGGGTGGAGCCTTACCTCTTTGCGAGTCCAGGGCGCCTTTGAGCGCCGACGAGCAGCAGAGAGCTGTAGAGAGTGAGCTTGGCCTTTTCTCCTGGCCTTAGCTCCTCTGCGGCTTCGCCTGGCGGTGAGCCCCCCCTCCATTAAAGGAAGGAGGGGAGTGGCGAGCTGGAGCAGGGGACCAATTGCGGCCCTTGGCAGAGGCATGTTGATTCCTGGTTGCTACGGCAACCATGGTGGCAACCATCTTAGCCTCTCTGTGCATCTCATGGCCTGCAATGGCCTTGTCGGGCATTTTCATGCACTCCGGTGCTACGGCGGCATGAGTAACAGCTGATGCTGTTGTAGAGCGTTGCTGTGTGTTTGAAGGCATTTCTGGGCACTCCTGTGATACGACGGCGCTCGTCACGGCAATCCTCCTGGATGCAGCTTCCTGAGCCCCGATTATCCTTCAAAGGATGCTTGAAGATGACAGTGATGCTTTGTGAGGCAGCGTGGGGCAAGCAAATCACACAGATCGCGGTAGCAGAGGAAGACTGCCAGCAGTGTGGTGTTCCTTTAAGAAACACACACGGTGGAGTGACGTAACTCCGTCGCATGGGGAAGATAATAAATGGAGCGTGTCCAGTGGTGCCTCAGAGCTAGGGTGACCAGATTTTAAAAAAATAAATAAATAAAGAATGTCTTCTTGTTATTTGCTTTCAGGACTCATAATATGAGTTTCCAGCAAACAGTCTTAACTGAATAAGATCTCAGCCAACGTTTACAAATTATTTTGAGCTCTTTGAATAAGAGTGCCTGGCTCTGAGTTTTATAGAATAGATTCCTATAGCCCCCAATATTTTGTTGAAGAATATGTTTCCAGCTAGTAAACTCAGTGTATAAGACAGTGTGTGTCCCATAGTTCACATTTTTATGTACCAATGTATTACCTTTAGTACCAAAATATGTTATGAGATTGCTAAACTAATCCCTGAAGTTGTTTGAAGATTGCAGATTCTGAAAGAGGGAATTGAATGAGCCAGTTTTGTAATATATGATTGTTAAGGGCACACATACTAGACTCACGCCAAATGATTCTGTGAACAGCTGTGTTTACCTCTATAAATCGAGAAACAAAAAGGTTTAAATACACACCAAATGGATAACGGTATAATGATATGATTGTTTATTTATATAGTGCCTATACACAATGTGTTTCAAAGTGCTTCAAGGCAAGGGAGGGAACAAGGGAAAATACAACCACATTCTTACAGGCCATGAACAGTAAGGATGTGAAATTAACTATCGTACTCGGCCTGACGACATTTCAGATAGTGCAAGAGCTAAGACATAGATAAGGAAGGGAGGGGGAGAGTGGGAAGGAAATGGAAACAGACAGGCGACTACCGTACTAGGCCTGACGACATTTCTGGTAGAGCCGGAGAAAAATAAAAGGTGAGGGAGAGGGGTGCAGAAAGGGAGGGGAGGAACAAAACAAGCGACTATCATACTAGGCCTGACGACATTTCAGATAGTGCTGGAGGGGTGGTGGGGAGGAAAAAAAACAGTAATGGGAGGGTGGAGGAAACAGACGAGGTTGCTATCATATTAGGTCCAGGGACAATTCTGATAGAGTAAGTGCATAGAAGAAAGTAAGGGGATGAGATAGGAAAAGGGAGAAGGGAAAGGAGGAGAGAACAGAGAGTAAGCAGTCAAAAAGAGTGGAGAAGCAAGAGTGGAGAGCAAATACAATTGCAGAAGTCAGTAGTAACACATGATGTTGCAAGCCAGGATACAAGATGAAGAAGGGAACAGCATGATTCAGGGCCACCAGGAGTACAAGATGCAAAGGAAGTCCAGCATGAGAGTTGAGAAAGAGTGACGCACCATGAATGAAGTCCATAAAAGCCAAATCCAGCATTGGCCACAAGACGGTGATGGTGAAGGAAGGCACCAGGTGGGGGGGGGGCTTCCTAAGTGGTGAAAAAAAGCAGCAGGCAGGAAGGCACCAGGTGGGCGGGGCTTAGGCCAGGTGACCTAGATCCACTTGCACCTGCTCCCCATCTGCAAAGGAAAAGAAGCTGGAGGGCTCCTTACGTAGGGAAACAGAGCGGCAAGCAGGAAGGCACCAGGTGGGCGTGGCTTGCTAAGTGGTGGAAAAGAACGGTAAGCAGGAAGACACCAGGTGGGTGGGGCTTGCTAAGTGGTGAAAAAGAGCGGCAGGCAGGAAGGCACCAGGTGGGCAGGGCTTAGGCCAAGTGACCTAGATCCACTTGCACCTGCTCCCCATCTGCAAAGGAAAAGAAGCTGGAGGGCTCCTTACGTAGGGAAACAGAGCGGCAAGCAGGAAGGCACCAGGTGGGCGTGGCTTGCTAAGTGGTGGAAAAGAACGGTAAGCAGGAAGACACCAGGTGGGTGGGGCTTGCTAAGTGGTGAAAAAGAGCGGCAGGCAGGAAGGCACCAGGTGGGCAGGGCTTAGGCCAGGTGACCTAGATCCACTTGCACCTGCTCCCCATCTGCAAAGGAAAAGAAGCTGGAGGGCTCCTTAAGTAGGGAAATAGAGCGGCAAGCAGGAAGGCACCAGGTGGGCGGGGCTTGCTAAGTGGTGAAAAAGAGCAGCAAGCAGGAAGGCACCAGGTGGGCGGAGCTTGCCCAGTGGTGGAAAAGAGCGGCAAGCAGGAAGGCATCAGTTGAGCGGGGCTTGCTAAGTGGTGAAAAAGAGCAGCAGGCAGGAAGGCACCAGGTGGGCGGGGCTTAGGACAGTGACCTAAATCCACTTGCACCTGCTCCCCATCTGCCTGCACCTGCTCCCCATCATCCCCAATGATTCAATAATATTTGTGTAGACTTGTGTGTAGGGGAGATAAAACAAACATGGCACATAGGTCATACAAAACACAGAAACAATGAAATACCAATTGTTCGGAGCCGGAGGAAAGGACTCATCTTGTCCTTGAGACCCTGGAGTGGGACTCGCAACTCCAAAGAGCCAAGACAAACCTGATTCTGTCATTTCTCTTTTGGAGGGGGATGTGAATAGAGGTAGCAGAGGTGGGTGGAGCCTTACCTCTTTGCGAGTCCAGGGCCACCAACACTCTTGCCCGCCCCGTAACTTAACTACCGCTAGGTACCACATTGGTGTGGAATTATCGAGACACTGGCAATCTACCCACTACCGGAGAGGTTGTCATTAGCAGATGCACTGGCCACTGGAGCCTAAATGGAGGATAAGGGGAGCCATGAGAGAGCATGTTAAACGCGGGGACTAGAGGAGTATGGAACCTGTATGCCAGTCAGACCCAGATCAGGACAGAGCCTCAACAGGGGAGACTACGCAAGCCGAGCACTTCAATTCAGGATACAGACGCAAACTAACTAACACTACTAACAATTTCCCTTTCTGCATACACCTCTCAAATTCCAAACCAAACACAACCAAAACCTACAGCACAACAAACCGCACAAACTTCACTACATTGCAACAACAAAACAAAAACACACATAGCCTTGCACAACAGTACACGACGACTACCGGCCGCAAACACCCCAGGCCCAGCCAATGGACCCACCGGGCTGAGGACGCCAACAGCACATCACTGCTCTCTTGCACTTTTCCTGCTTCCTCTCACTAACTCAACCTCCACTCCTCTTTCAGAGCCGCCAGAGCGCCAAGGGACCACTACGGTGGTGATAATGTTAAAGGACATTTGTACCGCGCACTAACATTAACATATTGAACTGCTGCATGCTGTGATTTGGGCATATTTGACCCGAACCACAAGGACTGTCAGGAGCTGCCTTTGGTACTCGCTGAACTGAACAACGCCCAGAAGCCTGGTTCACCATTGTGAAACCTCCAACACAGAAAAGGTATTATTAACTGATATCTGCCCCCCTAGTCCGTGTTGGGCCCTAGAGTTTGGCTAGGTCACCGTAAACCATTTCTTGCAGTTCAAGAACATATCCTTTGAACCTTGTGGTTTTTTATTGTCTTTTCTCCCTCTGTCTCATTACTCAGAGTACTGCATCTTTTTTATTTTTCATAGAATGTGTTCTTTCCAAATGGGTGGGTTTTTACAGTGTTTTCTAGTTAATTATTATTCTACGTGGTGTGTTTAATTACAGTATGTATACTTTTATAGAACCTTGATTGAGCATTCCTTTATTTTGGACTGTACTTCACTGTTTGGGTTGCTACTGAATCACATTCACACCCCCCTTGAGATTATAGACTTCCCTCGTCCCACGTTACCACAAAAGGTGAAGAAGTGGTTAACTGTGCCTCTTTTACCTTTATGATTGTGTTGGCTCTTGGTTTGTAGAAGTGTGAGGGCTGAGTAGACCTATGTGCTTTGCAATGGACTCCAGTTGTGTTTCCTACTCCCAGAGTCAAACATTCTATTTAGTCTGTTTCTTCCATGGACACCATCCTAAACATAGGAATCATATGTGATATCTTCAATAACATTGTTCTGTTCAAGGGAGAGCTTTTGAACTTGCCAAAGAGTTCTTGTATAAGAAAAAAAAAGAGTGTGTATCTTTAATCCTGCATCGTGTACTACTCCTTCCTTGGCCTTTTGTCAATTATTGTTCTTAAAATTGAAACTCGTAGCTGCTTTGACTTAAGGGCTCTCAGTCAACACTGGATCTTGAAGAAGTAGATGTTGGAATCCTGCACAATACTGAAGCCAATTAAATGGCGGTATCAGAAAGTATCATTCTATGTAACGAGCATAACCTAAAACATATGCTTATTAATCTTAACTTTGGATTTCCTCTTTTCATTGGGAGTGCAGCCAACAGGAGCCACGCCAAATCCGCCATTAGCATCACCAATCATAGTAAAATTAAACGCCACACACAGTGTTTGGTTTTCCTAAAATGTAGTTTTCTTCCCTTTGTTACTAACTTATTTTTCCCATGTGGGGGGCTATGGAGATCTTTTGAAGGAAGGCCTTCATTCCCAAGATTTAGCAAGGAAATGCGGTTTGTTCAAGACTATTGTAACTATGCCCTCATCTTAATTTAGCAATGCCGAAGAAATTCCTGTAATGGCCAAACCAGCAATAGCGTTTACTATGTTTACAGGAGAGCCTGTGAAAGAGAAACAGTGATCCACTATGGTCAGCTGCAGGTCTATAGAATCTAAAGTGAGGTGCATTGTGTCCTGCTCACACTGCACCTCTTGAATAGGTCTAACCAATGTTTTTGTTTTGTCGCATTCACCAAAATATTGCTACTGTGTAAAAAAAAACTGTAAAGGAGAGTTCGGGAGAAGTGTATGGCGTGGGCATGGCAACATGCCAAGGTTTGGCTATGAAATGACCAAAGCAGCAGCTAAGGCTTCACCTTTTCTCTCATGTATGCCGGCCTGCTGCTGTTGCCGGGAAGGTGTGCGCACTACCGAAGTAAAAGCAAAATGACTGTATTTAACTATATGCCCGTTAGATTTTAATTTGTATGCAGGCAGCAGACTGATCTAAGAGCTTTTCCGTGCATCCATGACGGACACTGGGTTTGGGACTATCTATAAATTCGTATAGCATTTTTGTTGTCATTTTGGAGCTTAATGCGGAAAGCAAGCAGGTTCTGGTTGTTAACAGTATGGTGACGGTCCCTGGGTGTGGGACCGCTTGTCATCTCATCCCATTTTACCTTCGCTGTATCCAATGCGTCCCTGATAGCTCAATGGTTAGAGCGTGTGTCTACCAGTAACAAGAGGCTCGTGACAGTGAGGCGGCATAATGGAGTAGAAAGGAATATATTTTCAGTCGGGTATTGCATGGGAGCGTTTCTGTGATGGTGGCTGAGTGCAGGTTCGATGCCTCCCTGTATCAGGGTATGTTTTTATATTTTTTAGCTAACCCGAATTGGAATAGCACAATCTCCCTCTTTTCCCTAGCCTTGGCCGAGATATTGAATGAATATAAATAAACGCCATCTGCAATATTGGTCTTTACAACTTCCCTTCTTTCCTCTGGCCTTTAACTCAATTGCTCTTTGACTGAGATGGGTGCAGATGAGATCTAGGATATGAAAGGCTCAGACATTGGTATGCGCTTCATACCCATGCCACAAACAGACAGGGCTTCTTGCAAGTTCACTCCTCATACTGAGGGTATAAGGCGCCTGAAACACGGACAGACGCCATGGGGCCCCAGGGCCACGACGGAGACAAGGTTGGGAAATCCAGGCTTTGCTCAAAATGTGAATGCAGCAGATAAGGAAGGCCCCGTGACAAAGCAGAGAGTTCAAGCCCTGGGTAGTGGTGCACGAGTTGCAGGCAAAGAGTCTGAAAGGGCAGAGTGGGACAAGCGCCTGACTGGCCTGTAATGCGAGAAGGTGTCTTCTTCAAAGTGGCCTCGGTAGCCTAGTGGAGAAGGCACAGGCCTTGTGAACACCATGGGCGGGGATTCGAGCCCTTACAGGGGTGAACAGCCACCTTTTGCTAAAATGTCCAATAGAGTCGTGCAATTCCTCTCAGAGGCGTGTTAGTGCCGGGGCAAACCTCATTAACCCTTTGCTGCCCGTTTTGCCATCGGAAACCTGCCCCTTGCGTGCAGCACTGGGTGGATGCAAATATCTACAGCTTATTAGCATGGTTGAAAACAGTGCCTGTGTTCCTGAAGTGTCTGCGCAAGCAAGTCCCTGACCAATTGACCTCAATACCCCCCACCCCAACAAACAAAAGCGAATCTTGCTTTGAAATAGCGGCCAACTTCTCGGGGCCTTTCTAGATATTTATGGAAGATGAATGGTTTTAGAGGCATCTTCAAAATGAAGAGTAGCAGAATTTTCAAGACAACTATGCAATGTTGGGCCGCAGCACGCGCAGCACCACTCTTTGGTGGAAGGAGACAGCCTCATGTGCAAGTGGAGGGGCACCAGGACTGAGATAGCAATGTTTGCTCTCTCTCTCTTTCTCTCTCTTTATACGTGGCTTGAACTATCCGACTACCTTTACTTTAAGCAGCACCTGGTGCACTCTGAAACCATGGAGGGAGACTTTGTCAGCCACCTGCAGCACTCTACACCACCCACCCTACCTCCACTCTCTCTTCCCACCACCCACCCACCATGCTCTCTTCCCGCACCCACCTCCCTACCCCACTCTCTCTTGTCCCCACCCGCCATACCCCCCACTCTCTCTTCCCCAACCACCCTACCCCCACTCTCTATTCCCCACACCCACCCTACCCCCACTCTCTGTTCCCCACAACCACCCACCCTACCACCACTCTCTATTCCTCCACCCACCCACCCTACCTTCACTCTGTCTTAACCATGCTCTGTTCCTGCAACCACCCTACACCACTCTCTCTTCCCCCACCCACCCTACCCACCACTCTCTCTTCCCCCACCCACCCTACCCACCACTCTCTTCCCCCACCCACCCTACCCCCCACTCTCTCTTCCCCCACCCACTCTACCCCAACTCTCTAGTCCATTTAACCACCCACCCTACCTCCACTCCCCCACTCTCTCTGCCCCTCACCCACCCTATCCCCCCTTTCTCTACCCCCACCCCCATTCTGTCTACCTTCACCCACCCAACCTACCCCCATTCTCTCTACAACTAACCCCCAACCCCCACTCTCCCTACCCCCAATCACCCACACTGATATTTCCTCTTGCTCATCATCAATGGCACCCTCTGTCAACGGCTTGCTCTTTTGCTCTAGTCCCCTTCTCATTCTATTGCACACCTGCACCCCTTATTGGATCCCCCATTCAAATGTTGTACTATCCTACTTGCACCCTGGTGCCTATAAATGCAAAATGCAAAGAACTGCAGTAAACACTAAAACTATTGGCCTTGCCAGTGCTTGTTAATATGTGAATCAGAGTATTCGAATTTGAAGTGTTAGTCACGTGATAGAAGTCAGAAAACTGGAGCCTCCTTCAGCGTGGCAAATACGTTCAGGATTAGCACTCACACGTTCAATCAATAAATCACGTGATGTGCTTTGCACATTATTAATTATGTCGTCTTTTACTGCCATTTACAGTCCTCCATTCCCTCTTACTTCTTTTTGCAGACTATAACAGTGCTCGAGTAGGGAGTTATTATCAATTGGGGCACTGCCAATGAGGGATTAGTTGCTTACAGATGCATTCTAAATTGGTGGCCATTCCTCTGGAGGATCCAGCTGGAGTAAAGTGGGAAGGCATTTTGTCTTTATCAGGGGAGAGAGCTGTCACCTGTGTGACAGGTACAGTTCCTGCTTCACTTTGCGAGCATTCGCAGGTGGATTTGCCTTTCAAGGCAGATCTACATTTTTCCCAAATTAGGAGGAGTTCCTTTTCTTTGACATCCAGTATCCACCTCCCTGGACTTGCCATGTCCTTTGTTCCGTACATATCCCTATAGGGGAACAGAGAAGATCTCATGTTGCTCCAACATTTAATTTGACTGTGGTGACCTGGTACATTGTCACTCAGACATAGCCAGGTCCCTGTCACCAAATTGTTGTCATTTGCACAGTAGAGTGTAAATGTGCAGGGCAAAAGGTAGCATACATTTCTGTACGCTGCCTTTTGCCCTGCACGTTTGCACTCTGCCGTGCAAGTGAGCAAATGCTGTCTGACATGCTTGCATGCCAGCCAGTGTTTACTTTTAATTGTACACGCTGCTTGGCAGGTAGCGTGTACAATTACAATTAAATGCTGCCCAACATGATTACATTTCAAGCAGCATTTAATTTTACTTGTGAACGCTGCTTGCCATGTGCGCATGATAAGTAGCATTCACATTTACAGTTAAACGCTGCCCATCATGCAAGCATATCATGCAGCGTTTAATTGTCAAAGTGCGTGTTGCCTGACCTGTAAGCATGGTAGGCAGTGTGTACAATGGATCACTTTAGGGTCTGCCTGCTTTATGCTGGTGCATAAAGACGGCGGGCACCAGAGGGTTCTCCAGCATTTGCACCAGCATGCAAATCCATGTGGCGCAAATACTGGAGCATTTGTATGGCGGAGAGGAAGGAAGGTGTCGGGAATGCAAGTTGTGTTCTGCCCCTCCTCTCTGCCACACAAATGATTGAAAATGTGGTGTGGCGTGAATGCAAGGCATAAAAGCAACATAAGCTCCCGAGCATTCTCGAAATAAATCGACTTGTAGTGTAAAACCACACAAATTCTACTCCACGCACTCTCAGCACCTGACACCTTCCTGCAGCACAAACAAGCTGATTCGTGCTTCTTCCCATCCCATTCCCATCCCATTCACCACATTGAACAGGAGGAAAATGCAGCCTGGGAACAAAAGCTTGCTTCTGATTAAAAGAGGTTGCAAAGTTCCACTAGTATAAAAAGCGAGAAACATATATGCTTTGCTGATTTGAGCATCAGACAGCGAGTGCTAATCTGCAAACTGAATCGGAGTTACTGGGAGCGAGGCACTAACCCTGGTTGCACGGCAGAGCTATACTATATTGGTTTAAGGCCCCAGTGGGGGAGACGCGCTGCTTATTGCTTCCCTCGCTGTACTTCCACTGACCCCAGCACTGCATTTTGACACATACCTAAGCACAGCGCTGCACGCACAATGTCATAATTCACTTTTTCGTACACTCCCACTGCCACTCTGAGCTTGCCTGTTGAAAAATGCCCACAAAGATACATTCAGATGGACGCCCAGACACACACCCTTATACATATGCATTCATACAGGCCGGCTAGAACAGGAGGAGCCCTCGCAAAGCTGGAAGCTCCCTGGCCTTCTGCTGCCTCCGGAGTAATTTTGGCATTGGGCACGGTGACAATAATCAAGCCCCAGGAGTCCTGTTTTACGCAGTCTGTACTTAGCACCATTCAGCGTGGAGCCGAGGGCTTAGAAAGGGCAGTGCGCTCGTGGAACAGCCCATCCTTGCAGGCCTCGCGTGCGCCCGAGTGAATAATAAATAATGACTGAGGAATGTCAGGAACCATTTTGTGGGTTTGGGAGCACAGGAGTAGCAAAGAGAGTTAAAAAGGCAGAGTCACAGTAGCAGTATAGTAGTATGCATTACTTGAAGGGTGTGTAATATCCGTTCTCTCATTTCAGTTTCACATGCACTGAGTGATGTTATACGGATTGCCACTAGCTGAAAATACATTATATTAACCTGCCTGGAAAGTGAACGTCCTATAAATGTGCCATTCAAGGAGACAGTGGCCTGATTTACAAATGCATACTAGCGAATGGTCGCAAGTACCTTCTAGACATTGGGTAATGATGCTGAGATTGTGTTTGTGTAATAAAGCTCATTAAAAGGAAACTACTGCTGACAAAGCGACTAGGTCTGGCTCTTTCTTAACAATGAAAAGACTGTGTGTGGCAGTAAGATGTACAGTGTAAATGGTTTCATAAGATTGTATGTGAAGAGGACTCCGCTGACGCATGTTGGTAATCTCACCAGGGAAGGCAAAGTTTTAATGGCCATGAACTGAAAAGAGTTGAAGATAATTTTTTGCACAGTACGTTTTCACGTACTCATTGGGCCTCATTACACGTTAGGCGGTAAGGGTTTACCAGTACCGGTAAGGGCACCGGTACCGGTAAACCCTTACCGCCTTACTACGAGTTCACTTTGCGGGACCCGACCTTAACGGCTGGTTTTAGCAGCCGTTAAAGTAGGGTGCGCAAAGGGACCTTGCAGCTAATTACGGTACCGCAATTTGCGGTACCATAATTAGCGCCTTCCCCATTCCCATTATGCCCTATGGGGGCAAAAATGGGAATGGGGAAGTGCCTTGGTGAATTACCGCCCCCGCTCACCTTGGAGTAGGGCGGTAATTCTGCCATCCACCAAGGCGGACACAGTAAAATAGCAGCGGCAACCATGGTGCTAATAGCACCATGGTTACCGTCTACCGTCGAATGAGGCCCATTGTCTTTTGGCACTAGATACATTCAGCAAAAGATGAGTCATGGTTAAAAAGAAAAGGCAAGCGTGTCAAGCATTGGTTTCAAACAAAGTCAACAAGTAACCAAGGTGGAAACATGGGGAACAATGAGCACCAGTCGGAATACAAGTTTGAAAACATTTTGGTGTACAAATGCACTCCCCCACAAGGCTATATACAAGTGCTGGGTGACACCATACGTGTTGACTGTGGAAAAAGTCCATGAGGAAGGTAGGCAACAGAAGGCAAAGTCCACTGGGCAGCCATTGAAGACCTGCGGAGGCGTTGCTTAGGGACAGGGGGGATGAAGGGGCTATTGCCTTAGGTCTTTTGGCTGTAGCCCCGGATAGAAGCTCAGGGGCTACAGCCCAATGGCTGGCTAGCCCTGAGTCCTGACAGTCCCCACGTTAGCATAGCCCCAGATCTTTTCCAGACCTAGTGTTAAATGGGATATCATATCGTGCCTCCTTTATTGTACATATTGGCCTAAACCCAGTCGCTCTGCGAAGAAAACCGTGTTGCAAAGTTCCGAACTTAGTTTGACTTTGCTGCCATTTTAGGTTCAGCCGCCATTTTGATTACTATTCTAAAGTGATCCTGTGTACTAAAATGGTGGACAGTGTTTCCCGCTTGTAACTGAGCCGTCCTGAACCTTGTACGAAAGTTAATGTTCAAACTGTCCCTTGGCCGAATGTTTGGGTTAAGTAAAGAGACCTTGTCCCATGCCTGACTTGTAGACAGAGGATTGTCTGCGCCAACTAGTCCGATCTACAGACATACATCGACTACAATGCTGTACAAAGACTAAATGTGGACACTAGCTGAACTGCATTGTATAGGACATGTGTTAAGGCTTATTGTTAAATCCGAGAATACACTTTTGCCATTGTAACTTGTTTATATGCAAACTGAAGATGATCCATATGCATATAGTTGGTCAAGCCAGAAGTGAACTCAGCACAAACTCTAGACCAAGTATTATTAACATGTAGAGGGGCTGGACATTGTAATTGGAAATCTATAAAATGTGCAACTGTTTAGACGTCCAGTACCTCTCCAGTACCTCTCACTTCTCACACCGAAAGGGCTGGTATTCACTGTGCTGTACTGAGGGCCAGATAGCTATCTGATACTTTGTTTCTTTGTAAACTGTACAGTTTTTAGAATAAAGATCTGTGAATCTTTATAAGCCCGTGTTTGGTGTATTTCCTTTTGGGGTACTCAGCCTCGATATTTCCTTTTGCTTTTACACTAGCAACACCTCCGAAGACCTGGCTAGTTGACTGAAGACTATATTTCTGGGAATTCACTCTTCCCCATAAGCGTGAGCATAACCAAAAAAAGATGGCTATTTAGCGAGGTTGATGGAGATGTGATTTTTGTAAACCATCACTTTGTGGTTGGTGTGTTCTTGAATACCGAGGTCATTTTGTAAAAGCACTTCCATGTGGTGCACAAGAAACATTAATTGTATTGAGATAGGAGCCAAATACTCCTCTAGCCATGACCTTTTTAGAGCGATAGAATCCAAGGAGGGTGGGCATTACCAGGCAAAGCCAGAGCAAAGCGAGGGCTTTAACGTAGGCCCTGGGGCATTACTATACCAGTAATGACCCCCCTCAGAGGGGTCTATTGCTATTAGTACCCCGGCACGTTGTACTAGGCTGTTAATAGTAGTTTTTCTCGAGTTGCAAAACGGTGTGAAAGCTGTTGCTCAATTCGAGAAAAAAAGTAAAATAAATGGCTGTCATGGATCGGGGAGAAAGGACTTCGAGTAGTCCATTCTCCCTTTCCATGGCGGCCATCACCATGCTTTTGTTTTAAGTAAACAAAGAAAATGGCCACCAGGGAGCAGGAGAAGGGACTACATGTTGTCCCTTCTCCCTTTCCACGGCAGCAAATTTGCTGGGGGAGATGCACCTGGAACAATCCTGTTCCCAGCACCAGCAAGGGACAGAGCAGTACAGGTAAGTGGGGTTGGGGTAAAGAGGGGAGTGGATATGTTGAAAATAGGAGTGGGCAAGTGTCAAGGGATGTGGGAAGTGCACTTACCTCTGTTCCCGGCAAGGAAGATGATGGCCACCTGCTCTGAGGAGGCTCGGAGTGGGGTTTTTCCCTGTGTGGTAAGGACTCCATTCCAAGAATACTCATTGGCTGGGAGACCGCCACACCTCACTCGCCGGGTATTAATACATACTATGGTGTTTAAAATGTTGTTTAATTCAATTTGTTATTGAAAATGTTTCCAAGAGATGTATATGTTATCCATATTTGTTGCATTTGTGTTCAGAGATGTACCGGCACGTGTGTGATGCCTCATGATGCCTTATCAATAAAATTGCATCAGCAGGAGTTTCTCTGGAAAAATCTTTGGCATTTCCTCTCTGATATTCGTTACTGGAAGAGGGCAGGGGGCCTCCCAGCCATTCAGGGAGCTTGGAATGTGAACTTTACCTCATGACAATTCCTGAGCAGTAAGAGACCTTCATTTTCCACCTGAGCAACAGGTAAGTGAACCCGCGTGCCCCTTCCCCCAAATCTCATCTCCCCCACAGACTGCCCCCCCGACATTCTTGCCCCTCTTACCTATAGCTGCCTTGTCCCTTGATGGCACCTGGAACAATCAGTGTATGGCACTTTCCCACTGCGGCAGTGACCATCATGGAAAGGGAGATGGTACTGTCCAATCAAGTAACAATGAACTTCCAGGTGCAAATCTACTGCAAATACCACCTAGAATGGTTACTCTGACCAGTCTGGATGGTTTGATATTCCAATTGGTAATAAGGAGGGTCAGTGGTTAGATGAGAGCAAAGGAAGGTTGTGCAACACAGCCAAACCCTGCATAACATCCAAAGAGACAGCTCTTCAAATAGCTCCACTCACCACAAGATCTGACTTTGCAAGGCACCAGTCAATGTGATTCTAATCTCAAACATCAGCTTTCACCTCCCAGTTGCTAACACCTAGGAGGGACTCTTGGTGATTTTCTTCCACTTTCAATTCAGTTTCACCTACTTTCAATTGTCTGCTATGATGTCCACAGATAGGCTCACGGCTCCACGGTTGCAGGGATTCCTCATGGTATGCACTGGCCAGCAGGGTTCCGCTGTCTATCTGCACCACCATTCACTCTGATGTGTACAATGTGTACAAGAGAGGCGGAGCATTCTCTGACGGGCCCATAGGTCAGTGCTCGCCCTCTAGTACCTGTAAAACAAGATAGCTGCACCAAGTAAGGAATGGGGGTGCAGGATTCACTTACTCCAACACAATTCAATAAGGACAACTCAATAGTTTGGCAAAGGGAAGTCTGTTTAATGACAAGTACAGAAAATGGGGAAACACATGGGAATCAGCAGTGTTGTGATCGCCTGTCTCACTTCAACTTCCTCGAACTTCATACAAACTGTAACATTTATACTCAAAACTCGTCATCATTGACGTCTAACTCCACAAGTTTGTCATGCAATATAATTGGTTGGAAAAGGTAACTTAAGTATAAGTGCTATATCTGTATATGGTAACAGAGCATGCGGATTGGATAACTCTTATCGGGTGGGCATCTATTCCCATCCCTCTACATCACACGTGATAGACGTCACTACACGTACAACATCCTATTGGTTCTACTATCTATAGAACCCTAGATAACTTGGTCCATTGTGATTGGGTAGGTTACACCCCTAGATATAAATCTCCACTTTAATTAGCAGCATACAGAATGGACAACCAGGTGCCTAGTGTCCCAAGATTCACCCTGCCTCCCTTCCATCAATCAGTGCTTTTGGGCTATGTGTCAATTAGTTGGCTGGGTATGGGCTTGAAACTGTAGCCTCTTATCTGGAGAAGTTATGGCATCCTTGGTTCTGGGTGACATCAGATGTTGGTAACTCTTCGCGCTTGGCTGGTCACATGTCTGTTCACCGTGAATCTGCTTCAGTTTCCAGCATTTTGTGTATTTGATTCTCCCTTTGCCTCGCCACCTGTCTAGGCCCCCTTTATTTTGACCTTCATGGGGCAGGCTGGTATGCTCTGAAGTTTCGATTCTTCAGAGTTGCCGCTCTCCTCCCTTCATTAGGTTGACCTCGAATTCCCAGGCATGAGCTGCTTCTTTGCTGAGTTTCAATTCCCTCTTCTTTCTGGCTCTAGCAGGAATATGAAACCTGGCCTGGTAGGCCTCTGGCCGCCTGGGCATACTTCTGCTTACAAAATGAAGTCGCACTTGTAAAATGCGCTTTATTGAGGTAGATATATGATTGGCGCTTGCCGTTCTATTCGTCTACTAAGCATTGCAAGCAGTAGTGTTTTCTTAGCTTCTTGCGTTCCAAGCCTATTTACACGTGTGAGCTGGTTGGATACTTCCATCTTGTTTTACAGAGATGTTTCCTAACGCTTCAACATCGTCTCTTCTCCTGCGTCCATTACATCTATTTTCATAGCTGCTCGCACTGTCGTGTTATCTTTGATTGTCGTTTTTTCGCTCATCCGTGAGTCTGTCCGGGCCCTCGTGTCATTTCCACTGGCCAATCTTTAAGGCTATTTGGGCCTCTTCGTGGACCGTCTGTAGGTACTCTTCATTTCGTGTCAGCTGCTGGTACGGTTGTCTAAGAGGGTACCGTGCAGCCCATGGTTGTCTGGTTATAGGCGTTTCAACAGGTATGGCTCTTCTGATGTACACTGGGCAGAGTCCACGTGCAGCTCTCTGTTGGTTCATCTGTTCTTCATACGTCACGTACCTTGGTGCGTACGTTGCTGGTACCTCGAAATGGGGGGCAGGGGTGCAGGCCATGTCTGGGACCTCCTCTACACTCCCCCCTCTGGTCGGTGCATCGAACACTTCTGCTTCCTCCTTTGGATTCTTCTTTTCTGGTTCTTCTGTGTCTTGTTCGTCGTCTTCAGGGTTTGTACAAGATGGTGTGAATGTGTGTATCTTTGGAGTCCATATTTTTATCACACCTTTCAAGCTTCTTGCTGTTTTTACATGTTCGTCTTTGTTCCAGGTCATTAGCTGGCAATGTCCATTAGGGCTGCAATAGATCCATTTTCCTTCATGCTGCCTTCGTTTCTTGGGATACGTAAACTTGGTTCCTTCTGGTGGAAATTCGCTGGCCTTCACAAAGTCTCTTATTTCTTCATCAGTCAGGTCTCTAGGCTTCCATCCTGGTTCGACATCGACCATAATTTTCATCCCAATAGCTTTCTTCGCAGTTTTCTGGCACTCTGTGATGATTATCATGATAACACAGAATCCTAGCAGTATCATTGCTAATAAGGCTCCCAGAAACTTGAATATGTCTGCCATCCATTGTGGGACCCATGAGAACAGTGCTCAAAACCAGCTGTCATCATCCACTTCATCTGTTTCGTCGATCATCTGTTTTTTTATGGTTGTCAGCATACCTATGGCTTCTGTTAACGTTCCATTTTCTTCGTCATGCGAAGGTATAAACGTGCAACACGATTCTCTGATTTTTGCGCAAACACCTCAATCCAATGCTGTGAACATGTCAAGTACATATTTGTTCTGGAGGGTCATCAATCGGATTGCTCTCAGTTTTTCTTTTATCGCGTTAAATCCTTTTATGGTGGTGTGGTAGGTCTGCAATAATTCCCATCTGGTTATCTGCAACCATTTAGCATTCACTCCGACTTCGATGTGTGGCAGGAGTAGTGTTGTGAATACTGTTGAGGTGAGGCTAGGTTCGTATGGGATTGCATGGAATGCTTCTTCTGATTTGGCAGAAAAGTAATTCTCTCTCTTCATCCGGGATACCAGTTCCACAGATCTCCTCTTCCTTAGATGAGCATCTGCTTTCGGGAAACTGTCAATACTAAAGTCACTTTTTGGGATCACTAGTGCGGGAACGTGGACGTTCACTAGTGTGCATATGCCTCCCCAGTTTTTTGGTAGTCTTATATATGCCTTGGATCCACACGCCCAGTAATGGTCCATTATAACTGCGGTTCCTTGCGACATTCCTGGGGCTTCAAAGATTTGTCCGCATTTTAGATTCTCTCCCATCTTCCTTGTGACATTGTTTCTGAAGCATAGTTTCAGGCTTTCCAGTGGTACTATTTGCAAGGGTTCTCCTCTGTCTTCGACCCATGTCAGCAGTCTTACCAACTTTGGCCATAGAGGTTTGCATAACCTCTGTGAGTTCTCTATCGCTTCTTGGCAGGCTCCAAGGACCATCCAAGCTTGGCAGGTTACTACTCCTTCTTCCCATTCCCTTTCATCAGGGGAAACCACTGTTCCCCAAATCTGCATTTGGCCTCTGTCCTTCCAAATTTGAGCCTCTTCTGCAGTTTTTCCTTGGACGTTCAGTATCGAGTTGATTTCCCATCTCGTTCCTGATCCTTTAACTTCAGGGCTCTCATATCTGATCACGTGATTCCTAGTATGTGCTCTGTTTCTTGTTTTAATGTCCTGGACGTAGCCGTCTTCATCTGGGTAATCCTTTTCAGTGGCCCATATCAATGAGGCGTCGCTCCCCATAAATTGCCCTCTGGTGTTGCTATTTGTGACATACAGTGTGCTGTACGGACATCAATTTCTACAGCCACAAAGATCTTGGATTTTCCCATGCTGTACGGTAAAAGTGCACAGATGAAGCATTCTCCTTCTGATTGCCTTCTTCCCACTTCCTTCATGTGCTGGTACCAAATGTTTCCTAGAGGTGCTGTGCTGTCCAGGTAATCGTTCAGTTCATTGTCGTCTTCATGTGGGCTTCTCTTGATTCTCAGTGTCCTTCTGTAGTTTGCTATAACTATATCTTTAAATGCATCCGTACTGCTTTTCCACTCTGGGGGTTTTTCTGGCATGCTTTTCAGTGGAGCAGGTTTCATTATCTGTATTGCTGTGGTAGGAGAAGGTCTTCGGTTTCTTTTCCTCTCTTTTTGTAATCTTTTGTAGATCTCCTTTATGTTTATTTTTTTGTTTTATTATTTATAATGCGCGAGTGTACCCGGGGGTATCAGGGCACAGCATTTACAAGAATTTTCGAAGCTTAGTTACAATATACAGAGTATGCATAATACAAGAATAAGGTGCACCAGTGTTATATACAAATCAGTAGAGGCCAACAGGCCATTATATACAGGTACGAAAAAAGGCACACATGGTTACATTGTGTGCAGGTAGCGCTAGGCACTTCGTTGTCCTAGTGGGACTTCAATTTCAGCCAGGAGACTGCCAGAGAGCGGAAGTTCTGATAGGACAGGTCTTCTCTAAGGTTTGGGGGCATAGAATTCCACAGCTTGGCAGCTTTTACAGGGAAGCTGTTGCCCCCTATGGTGGCCCGTTTGTAATGGGGAACTGATAGACAGTTTTTGTATGCAGTTCTAGTGAGTCTTAGTGAGGACTGTCGGTGGAATCTGTTGATCAGGTAAATTGGGGCGGCATTGTTAAGGCACTTGTGTGTATGTGATGCCGTTTTTAATAGAATTTTATCTCTAGTCGAGAGCCAGTTGTTCTGTTGGCTGAATCTTGTGATGTGTTCTCTTCTGGAGATGCCCAGGGCTGCTGTCAGATACCGAGGCTTCCTGCCCCAACTCCTCACCTGTTTCTTCCGGAATGGGTTCTGTAAGAGTAGCCTCAGATCTCTTCTGATCCCTCCTCCTTGTGGGAGTCTTGTCCTTTGGTGCTCGGGCCTTTTTATCGTACAGATAGGGTCTGTCCCCTCCGGAGGCCACCTTGGCAGAGATATTCCCTGACCGCGGGGATCCCCAGGGGGCCAGTCCTAGATTCAGGGAAAAAGCACTCAGGCAGAAAAAACCCTGTTCCTCATTGGGTTCTGCTGGGCGGCAATTAGAACTCCTCTCTTCCCGTTATGAAAGTTCCATTTGCAGCAGGCAAGGAAGTCCGTTAGACTTTAGAACAAACTCCACCGCTGATGAATGCTCAGTGTATCCAGGAGATGTGGAATATTAAACAGGAAAATACAAGATAGCTACTAGAGCCAGAGGTTCAGACTAAACAGAATAACAGAGAAAAAGGACTAGAAAAGGTAAGTAGGTAAGGAGAAAAGAACCCATTCAGAGCAGATCGCAAAGGCAAACCGTTAGGAAGAAAGGAAGAAGTACCGTGAAAGAAACCCACTCGCCAGTTAAGAAATGCTCCTTAAGGTCTTAGTGAGCAAGGCTTCGCTCGCTAAAACAGAGTGACGGCGCCGGTTGCAATAATACCCCCGGTACCTAAAAGTAAAAGAAATGAAAAGACCAATAGTGCTCAAAAGAATTACCAACAGAAATACACATTAGGAAGGCAAAGAAAAAAGTAAGCACGGCACGGCCCAGAGCAAGCCGAATACCGCGTACAGTGCAGTAGAAAATTCAGGCAAAGGAGAAAGCAAAAAACAACGGGTGTACAAAGCTAACACAAGAAGGGCTGAAGAGTACAGTAAAGAATCAAACAATAGGCGAAAGTAGGAAGCCGGAACGGATGAATTTCACGAGAGAATCTCCACACGAACCGAGCGCTGGTAAACAGATACAACGCGTCGGCTTGTGGGAGGAGCCTGCCTATAAAGGTTCGGCGGCCATCTTGGGTGAGGACTGGAGCGTGATCAAAGCTTCCAGCACTTCCACAGCCTCCAATTCCTGACAGTATACCCCCTCTTTCTCGGGGCACCCCTGGGTTTGCCTGGATGGAGTTGATGGAACTTCTGCACCAGACGCGGGGCGTGTATATGACCCACAGGTTCCCACGTCCTCTCTGCTACTGGATAGTTCTTCCAATGGACCAGATAGTACAACCGCCCTTTGCGGTAACTAGAATCCACCAGATGAGACACCTCGTATTCTTCAGGTGTTGGTTTCACACGAGCTCGTGTACGGTTCACAGGTCTCTTGAAGGGATCCTCCTTATGTTCTTTGACAAGTGAGACATGAAAGACAGGATGTATCCTTCTGAGGTATTCTGTCATCCTGAGTTTATAAGCAACTGGATTGATTTGTTGTATGATGGAAAATGGCCCAAGGAAACGAGAGGAGAACTTCCCCCTATGAACCCACTTGGGTAGGAATCTGGTGGATAACCAGACTAATTGTCCCACCTTCCAGCTGGGATGGGCTCTCCAACCTTTGTCGGCCCATCTCTTTTGTGAAAGTTGACTAGCTTGGTGTGCCTCCTTAGCGAGTTTGTGAGCTTCTTGCAAGTCCTGTAGAATCGTATCCAGAGTTGGAATTTTGGTTGAAGGCGGACTGAGCCCGGGCAAGTGTTGAGGATGGCAGCCATAGGTACAATAGAAAGGACTCATCTGGATCGAGGTGTGAAGAGAGTTGTTGTAGGCGAATTCCGCTTGCGGGAGGAAGCGATACCACTCTTCCTGCTGGGGACTACAAAAACACCTGAGATATTGCTCCAGATTGGCATTGAGTCTCTCCGTTTGGCCGTTGCTTTAAGGATGGTATCCTGAGGAAAGAGCCTTATGAATTCCGAGAACCTGGCAGAGGGAAGACCAAAACTTTGAGGTAAATTGTGGTCCTCTGTCCGAAACTATGGTTTTAGGTAGGCCATGTAGACGGACTATGTCTTGGAGAAATGTTGCAGCCATCTCTGAGGCCGAAGGCACTTGCTTGAAGGCGGAGAAATGTGCCAGCTTGCTAAAGGAATCGACCGTCACCATGATCGTGGTCATTCCGTATGAAGGAGGCAGATCCACAATAAAGTCAGTGGATAAGTGTTCCCATGGGCGATCCGGTAAGGAGTGTTGGTGTAATAACCCCAGAGGTTTTCCTGTTTGGTGTTTGTTGGAAGCACAAATTGAACAAGTAGAGACATACTGACCTACGTCCCTTCGTAGGGTAGGCCACCAGAATCCTCTCCGGACCAAATCAAAGGTCTTCCTAATACCAGAATGCCCTGTCAGGGGGGTGTCATGACACCAAGAAAGTATCTGTTCTTGCAGCTTCTTTGTGGGGATATAGAGGGCTCCTTCATGATAAAACAACCCATCCTTTTCCTGTTTAGTAGACAGCGGAAGTTCAGCACACATCTGATATTGAGGGATTAAATCCTGAAGAAATGAAACCGTAGAAGCCAACACGGTGAGATGTGGCAAAACCAGTTCATGTCCTATATAGGATCCGGATGGATCTCCTAGGCTTCTAGATAAGGCGTCTGCCTTCTTGTTTTCTGTGCCGGGTATGTAAGTCATCATGAAGTCGTATTGTAGGAAAAAATATGCCCATCTGGCGTGTCTGGCATTGGAACATTCCAATTGTTGTAAGACCCGTAGGTTGCGGTGGTCAGTTCTGATAGTGAAAGGATGTGTGGCTCCCTGCAGGAGGTGTCTCCACTCTTGGCAGGCCAGCTTTATTGCCAAAAGTTCCTTTTCGATAACAGAGTAGTTTCGCTCACTACTAGTTAAAGTCTTGGAGTAGTATGCGATCGGATGTTCATAGCTGTCATCTGCCTCTTGAAGTAATACTGCCCCTACTGCCCCCGTAAAAAGCATCTGTTTCCAGAATAAAGGGCTTAGCCTGATCTGGTTGAACCAGGATGGGTGCTGTAGAAAAGCATTCCTTTAAAAAGTCGAATGCATTTCGAGGTTCTCCGTCAAAAGTGAATCTAACGCCCTTCTTCAACAAAGAGGTCAGAGGGAGTACCTTTTTGGAATAATTGGGAATAAACCTCCTATAAAAATTTGCCAATCCTAGAAACCCTTGCAGTTCCTTGATGTTGGTAGGATCTTTCCAGTTTCTTATGGCCTTTACCTTATTTGCATCCATTTCAACACCTTCCTTAGACAATACGAAACCCAAGTAGGACACCCTCTTGGATTCGAATGAACACTTCTCTGGTTTTACTAGCAGATAATGGGACTGCAAATGTTGTAAAACCAGTCGGACCAATGATCTGTGCTCAGACAAGGACTTGGAGTAGATCAGGATGTCGTCCAGGTACACCACTACCGACACAAACAGCATGTCAGCGAAAACCTTGTCCATGTACCTCTGGAAGACGGCTGGTGCGTTTACTAGGCCAAAGGGCATCACGCGATATTCATAGAGCCCAAATGGGGTGCGGAAAGCCGTCTTCCACTCGTCTCCTTGTCTGATTCGCAAGAGGTGATAGGCGCCTCTCAGGTCAAGCTTCGTGAAGTACTCCGCCACCTGTACAGCCTCCAAGACGTCCCGAATCAAGGGCATGGGATATTTATCCCGGACAGTGACCTTGTTGAGACCCCTGTAGTCTATACAAGGGCGAAGTTCTGTCGAGTCCTTTTTTGGGATGAAGAATAGGGAGGCACCACATGAAGATTTGGATTCTTGAATGAGTCCGTTCTGCAAATTTGCATCTAGATACTCTCTTAATGCCTTCCTTTCCGGTAGTGACAAAGGGTACATTCTTCCGAATGGTACTACTGCTTCCGGTATCAGATCGATACAGCAATCCTCGGTTCTATGGGGTGGTAGTTGTTTTGGAATTGTGTACATGAATACCTCTGAGAAGTCCTGGTAATGTAAGGGAACTGAGGCCACTGTGACTGGCTTCTGGATACTTCTCCTGCGGTCTACAGTGTGGGGAGCGTTACACAAGGTCATACAGTGATTATCACAGAACTTAGAATTGAAAGAAACCCGGTTTGCAGTCCAATCTATGTGAGGGTTGTGTCTTCTTAACCAAGGAATCCCTAATACCAATGGAAAATGAGCAGCTCGGATCTGATCAAACACCAGAAACTCTTCATGTTGACCTAACCTCACCCTTAATGGAACAGTTTCCAAAGTTATGGGTCCGGATGACAAGGGTCTACCATCAACCCCTTCTACCGGAATCGGGGTAACCTTGGGTTTGGCGGGTACCAAGTGCTCTGTAGCCCACTTGGAGTCGATGAAATTTCCCGCTGCTCCACAATCCAACATGGCGAACACTTCTGTGGGAGCTTCTTCGGTTAACCATAGGTCCACCCTGAACACCATTAAACTGTTGTCTTCCGGGGTGTTCACTGCTCTTGTGTAGTTGCAAGGGTGCTTGTTACCTCCCCCGAGACTTTCCTTGCTATAGATCGGGGGCGGAAGTTTCCCTGTCGACGAGGAGGGACTTCAGTGCATTCTCTCAACAAATGTGTCGAGGAGCCACAGTACATGCATAGTCCTGCCTCTCTCCTCTTTCTTCTTTCTTCTGGTGTCAGAGGACCACGGGCAGCTCCAATCTGCATAGGCTCATCTGTAGCAGGGCTGGCTCTAGGTGGAGGAGTAGGGGTAGGTTGTGAGAAGCTTTGGTTTCTTCTTCTCTCAGATCTTCTTTCTTGAAGACGGAATTCAATCTGAAGGGACAATGTGACTAGCTCCTGAAAAGTTGCAGGACGGGCTACTCTGGCTAGTTCATCTTTGATTTCGTCCTGGAGACCTCTTCTGTAGATGGTTTGCTGGGCGGAGTCAGGCCAATCTGCCTTGGCTGCTAGCCTCTGGAAGCGAGTTAGATAAGTTTGAACGTCCGTATTTCCTTGTTTGATATCTAGGATTGCTTCCAAGGATGAATAGAATACTTCTGGCCTATCAAACCTTTCACTGAAAAGTTCCGTAAAACGGTCATAGTCACTCAGAAGGGGATCGTTTCGGGTAACAATGGGTGTAGCCCATGAAAGAGCGTTTCCGGTAAGATTGGCTATAATGAACCCAACCTTTGACCTGGCTGTCTCAAAGGCGTGAGGTCGGAAGGCGAAATACACCCTGCAAGCGTCAAGGAATTCCTTCAGATCTCCTGGATGTCCATTGTATTTGCCAAAGGAAAGGGGCATAGTAGGCAGGTCCCCGCGATCATCCCGATGTAACACCACTTGCTGTCGGAGGGCTACGTTCTCTGTTCGCAGGGCCTGCACCTCCATAGTAAGGTTCTGCAGAGCAGCCACCAACTCCTGATACTGCTCGAGTGACGCCATGAAGGATCTTGGGCGTTGTATGCTGTCAGATACCGAGGCTTAATCCCCCAACTCCTCACCTGTTTCTTCCGGAATGGGTTCTGTAAGAGTAGCCTCAGATCTCTTCTGATCCCTCCTCCTTGTGGGAGTCTTGTCCTTTGGTGCTCGGGCCTTTTTATCGTACAGATAGGATCTGTCCCCTCCGGAGGCCACCTTGGCAGAGATATTCCCTGACCGCGGGGATCCCCAGGGGGCCAGTCCTAGATTCGGGGAAAAAGCACTCAGGCAGAAAAAACCCTGTTCCTCATTGGGTTCTGCTGGGCGGCAATTAGAACTCCTCTCTTCCCGTTATGAAAGTTCCATTTGCAGCAGGCAAGGAAGTCCGTTAGACTTTAGAACAAACTCCACCGCTGATGAATGCTCAGTGTATCCAGGAGATGTGGAATATTAAACAGGAAAATACAAGATAGCTACTAGAGCCAGAGGTTCAGACTAAACAGAATAACAGAGAAAAAGGACTAGAAAAGGTAAGTAGGTAAGGAGAAAAGAACCCATTCAGAGCAGATCGCAAAGGCGAACCGTTAGGAAGAAAGGAAGAAATACCGTGAAAGAAACCCACTCGCCAGTTAAGAAATGCTCCTTAAGGTCTTAGTGAGCAAGGCTTCGCTCGCTAAAACAGAGTGACGGCGCCGGTTGCAATAATACCCCCGGTACCTAAAAGTAAAAGAAATGAAAAGACCAATAGTGCTCAAAAGAATTACCAACAGAAATACACATTAGGAAGGCAAAGAAAAAAGTAAGCACGGCACGGCCCAGAGCAAGCCGAATACCGCGTACAGTGCAGTAGAAAATTCAGGCAAAGGAGAAAGCAAAAAACAACGGGTGTACAAGGCTAACACAAGAAGGGCTGAAGAGTACAGTAAAGAATCAAACAATAGGCGAAAGTAGGAAGCCGGAACGGATGAATTTCACGAGAGAATCTCCACACGAACCGAGCGCTGGTAAACAGATACAACGCGTCGGCTTGTGGGAGGAGCCTGCCTATAAAGGTTCGGCGGCCATCTTGGGTGAGGACTGGAGCGTGATCAAAGCTTCCAGCGCTTCCACAGCCTCCAATTCCTGACAGCTGCTCAGAGAGCATTGTTCTGAAGGGTTTGCAATTTACTGGTGGTGGCCTTGGTGGATCCCAGGTAAAGGGCATTGCAGTAGTCGAGGCGAGACAAAATGAGGGCTCTGGCGAGTGTCAAGCAGCTATAGTCCGACAGGAAGGGTTTAGCTGTGCGGATTACTTTGCACGTATAAGCCGTGGAAAATGCAAGGGAGCTCACTTGTCTTTTAAGGGAAAATTTGGAGTCTAGATAGAAACCCAATGTTTTGACCTCCTGTCCGACTTTGATGTTGTTTCCGTCAATCATGAAGGAATTGTAGGCCGTGCCTAGGTTCTTTATACTGAGTGTAGTACCTAAGATGATAAGTTCTGTTTTATCATCATTCAGGCATAGTCCATGAGTGGCCATCCATGCCTGGATGATGATGTACACCCTATTTAACAAGGCCAAATCCTTTCCATAATCTCCAGAAAGCAGAAGGAGGATCTGGGTATCATCTGCATAGTTAGTGTAGGTGATACCGAGATGATCCAAATAATCGAAAAGGGGCTTGGTAAATATGTTGTATAATATGGGGGAGACACAGGATCCCTGAGGAACGCCGCAAGTAATGGGTATGGGGTCTGCAGCAGCAGTGGGTGAGAAGACCCTCATAGTCCTGCCATTAAGGAAGGATGTGATCCAGTTGATGGCCTCTGTGGAAAAGTGAGCTGTAGAGTAGAGTAGTGGGAGTACCCAGGAGTGTTTTAGATTAGTAGGGATAGAACCAGTAGCGAAGGAGGCATTAATCAGTTTTGTAATGAAAGGGGAGAGGTTGCGGGCAGCATCTTATGGTTTCAGAGATAAGATAATTTTTTCAACTTCCAATGTGTTAACTTTAGAGAACTGGAAACGGGATAGATCAGTGGGCATGGTCTTGTCGGGAATTTTTGAGTTGAGGGTGTTGCTCAGGGAGGCTCTTTTGCTGGAGATTTTATTTTGAAGAGTCACGATCTTATTTGCTAGGGCATTTTGAATTTCTGTGCACCAGCTTTTATCTTTGGTGCAGGTGTCAAGGGGTGCTATAGGGTTTTCTATTTCTTTGAGGATTGAAAAGAGTTATTTTGTGTTGCATTTAGCTTGGGATATACGAGAGTCAAATGAAGCTCGTTTGGCCATGTAGATTTCTTTTTTGTAGAGTGCGGCTAGTTTGGAGAGTTTGAGTTTGTTAGCGTCTGATGGGGATTTTTTCCAGATGGCCTCACAGTTTCTTTTTTGCTGCCTTAGGTTTTTGAGGAATGGTGTGTACCATTTATTGAGGTGCATTTTCGGTTTGCTGGATCTGAGTTTAAGGGGGGCAATGTGGTCCAGTGAAGTTGCCATAATCTTGTTATATTCTTCAACCAGGGACTCAGGGTCCAGGTTGTCGGGCAGTATGTTGAGAGTGGGGAGTAGATTAGGGATAAGTCTTTCTACTGTCATGTTTTTATTGTTTCTGGTGAGAGGGGGTAGGGCCTTAGTAGTAGGCGGGGTTGGAGGTCTGACTGTAGAGAGCATGAATGATACCAAGTGGTGGTCAGTCCAGGCTAGAGCTGAGATATTTGAGATATTCGCTAGGCAATTGTAGTCCGCCACCCAGTCAAGTGTTCTACCTTTCGATTGTGTAGGTAGCGTGCATCTTTGCATGAGGCCTAATTCAGAGAGAGTGTTAACTATGGTGCTAGCGGGATGGTCTTTTGGGTCATTGTAGCCCAGGTTGAGGTCTCCTAGGGTGATTGCTTGAGTGGTGCTTTTGAGGTTGCTAGATAGAATAGAATTGAGGTCTTCATCAAAGGTGCCTATGGGGCCTGGCGGGTGGTAGATCAAATAGATGTTAAGAATTTGGGTTTCAGTGAGTGGTATTTTGACTGCTAGTAATTCACAAGAGAGGGCGTCGATAGAAGTAGCTAATCTCATGGTAAGACTGCACTTATGGATGATGGCAACACCACCTCCTCTAAAGTTGGGACGGTCTTGTCTTAAGATAGAGTAATTATCTGGGACTGCCAGCATGAGCATGGGGCCTGCTGCTGGGTGTAGCCAGGTCTCGGTAACGGTGAGGAAGTCAAGGTCTTATGTAATAATTAAGTCTGCAATTTCTGTAGCATGGGCTGCCAGCGATCTGGCTTTTGATCAAAGCTCCCTCAATTTTAGGGCTGACTGTGTTTTTAGGAGTGGCTATCTTTTTTGAAGTAGTAGTATGGCGCTTGTCCTGTGTATGTCCAGGAGTGCCAAAGTTGGGGGAGTTATGCGGGGGAGTGGGATAGGGTTTTTGGTGGGATGGGTTACTGGATTGAGTGGAGAGTGGCAACGTTCTAGTGTTTTGTGAAGTGGGCAGTGAGCGGGCCGGGGGCTCGTGAATTTTGGCTAGTCTGGCTCTAAGTCCTAGGTTCCTTTCTATGGTGATGCAGGGGTGACTGGAAGGTAGTGGTACCTGGGTGTCATTTGAATCTAAGTATGGTGCTTGGTTGTTAAGCCTAGATAAGGCTGGCATGATGTTAGGTAGTTGTGGAGCCATCTTGGTCAGTAGTACAGTATTGAGGCTAATCAAGATATGTGCCAGCAGGTTAGCGGTGAACAGACACATGCTAAGTGGTGCGGTCGAGAGCGTTGTGAAGCCCTGAGTAATATTTAACCACCATTGGTTTACCATCTGCCCAACGCGTGGCTGCGTTTTGGGCCTGGTGCTTGTTTCTCACATTGGAATTGGCGTGCTTGTTATTGCAGTCTCTGTGGCTTTATTTTCCAGCTCCTCATGCAGTTTCTTTGCTCTAACTATAAACGGGAATAAATGATCTATCAACATTTGTGCTTTTCCTGTGAATTCTCTTGTGGCTGCTTCAGTCTTTTTGGGTGCCTTCGTTATATCTTCTTTAATCGGCCTTTCGCTTGCTTCTTCTTGGTCACTTCCACTGTTTTCTGGGACTGGTTGTTCGGTAGGCAGTCTTGCACCCTCTGTTGCTTTTGTTCGAGGTTCTTTAGCCATTGACACTTGCCCTGGTTTTGTGTGCCTCCTGTGTGTGGGTGCATGCAGTGGTCAGTGCTACCTTTTCAATCCGTGCTGACCCTGTCTCCAGCTTTTCTCTTAATTTGTTACCTCAAATGTGTATGAATCACTGCTAATTACATTCAATTTTAGTTCGTTTACTTTACCATCAGGTTTTCGTGGAACTGGAATAACTATGTAGGGCTGGGTGCTTTCGTGTGACTTATGCATACGTTATCTGGTGGGTGCACTGAAATTGGAAAGCTTTGTGCACCAATAAAGCATGCAGTTCTGATTGTTAGTGACAGAAAAACAATAATAATCACTATACATATGCACATTATCGTTCGACAGGACAATTTGCAGCATTTTCTTCCAGGGAAGTGGGGGCGCCCCTCCGCCTGTGGGAGGACTAGGTTACTGTTCTGGGCCCCAATTTCGAACATGAGTCTGTTGTCAGTGTTTATTTCTTTTCACTTACTCTGATCTTGTCACTTAAAATTTTATCGTAAAGTGTCAAGTGCTTCTCAAGTGTCCCCCCTCTTGCGGGTGACGACGGTAGTCTCTAGTTATGGGATACAGTTCCCTTGCTAGACTATGGAAAAAAGGTTAGACTAATGCCTTTGGTAAATTACTTTCATTATGCATCTCAAAAATAGGTATGTTCCCAGTTCACCTCGCGAACCTGCTTCAGTCCTGATGATATGCTGGGACCTGTTAAATGCAAAAAGGAAAACTTGGTACCAATCGGAACTCAAAACCAAAAAAATAAAAGAAAAAATAGAAGAAAAAATACAAACAAGACAGTGAAGTTCTCGTTTCTACTCTTCTCGATCTGTCCCACGGCGAAAAGATGATCTGTCCCTGAGTGGAAAGTTTCACTGGAATCTCCTCAGGTATTCTTGCTGGAAGTTAGATAGCTCCACCTGGAGCATGATTCCGTGGAGGAGTGTGCCCATATGTGCGACATTGGCTGGATCTCTGATGAAGGTGATGACGTCAACATCAGCAGGTCTCCCCACCATTTCTGTAAAGTCAGTGACTAAACGAAATAGCACGTTATGTGCCAGCCGGCTGTCTTCGGGTGACAGGGACATTTGTCCTGCTTTGCTGGGTTCTGGATCACAGGCCTTTCTTTCGATGTGAACAGTCTCTGCACTTTCCTGCTGCGTGGATTGCAACCGCGTAGTTTAGCTTGATCCACAGTTGGTTCAGATATTCATTGTTTCTTGGATCTCTGATGTACATTAGGGTATCCGTGGTTCTCCCGATGAGTCCTGGGCACTCCTCTATAATGCAAAAGAAAAGCGTGTAGGTCAGTTCATCGATGACCACTTTTGGTGGAAGCATCTGTGTCCTTATTCACTGTACTCAGGCAACTCGGCGAAGGCCTCCGCGAGGACAGTCAGTAGTTGCCGTATTACCTTCCTTTTAGCAGGATCTTGAATGAAGTCTGGGATACTGGTGTCTCTCCCTACAAGTGACGGATATGTCTCTAATACTAATCAAAAGCAGGACAGCACATCCCTTGTGATATTTCTGCTGGGGGATACCATAAGTTCTGAAAACCAAAGTCTTGGTGTGGGCTGTTTCAGGATACTGTTGTTACGCTTTCAGAGGAAAGTCTTGTCTGTAGTCTATCAGAGTCTTGGTTTTTCATAATGCTTGAGTGACTTTATTCAAAAGTTTGTTTTGGCTTAGATGCGCTTTTCTCTTCTTCACCCTGCAATTGTGATGCACAGAGTGTCCATATTATTGTCTTTTATCACCTTTTTATGCTTAGAGGGAATGTCTAGTTACAAGCCACAATTTTTTTCAAAACCAGAGTTGCTTTGTCTTGGCTTTGCTGTTCATGTGTCCTTCTTCCTCGTCATGAATCTTGTCTGCACATAATGAGGTTCTTCCCCCTTGTCTGTGTTTTCTTCGCGGTGAAGTGCAGCTTGAGGGATTTCTCCGATGTAGGGTTTAATGTCATTTAGGAAAATCCAAGCCCTCCTGCCCTGCAACTTGACGACAGACGGTGTGCAGTCCTCTATGATGAAAGGGCCATTGAATCTTGGCTCACCCCACCTTTTCCTCGCATGGTTCCTTATTAATACTGCATAACCAGAGAAGAAGAGGGGCGCGCATAGACTTTGACCTGCATCTCTTTCAGCACCTTCTGTTGTGTTTTGTGCTTTGCTGCACCCTTTTCGCAGTTGGCCTGAAACGATAGAGAGGCTCGATGTCATGCAGTTCAAATACTCCTACATTTCGGTCCCCAAGACCTCTCTAGTTGGCTGGGCATCACATCTAGCTCTATCTCGGGGGTAAGGGGAGGTCATCATTCTCCTGCCCGTGACTATCTTGTGCGGAGTAAGATGATGGTCGGAGCCTGGCTGGTTCCGCAGTGCATACAATGCCAGTGGTAGACAGTGCAGCCATCCCTTTTTCAGAGTGAGTTTCAACTTGGCTATCCTCTCTTTTAACAAGCCGTTGAGCCTCTCACATATACCGTTAACCTCTGGGTAATACGCCCACGAGAACTTGTGCTTTATACCAAGCAGCAAGCTGATCTGCTCAAATACTGCATTTACAAAGTGAGCCCCATTATCTGACCTCATTACCTCGCACACCCGCCATCTAGGGAACACTTCCCTCACCAGGAATTTTGCAGCACAGTTTGAGTCTGGGTGTGTACAGGGACCTGCTTCTATCCATCTAGAGAATGGACACACCACCACAATTAAGTACCTGTACCCGTTGCACACTTGAATCATGTCGACATAATCGATATGTAAGTGCTGAAAAGGCCCATTAGGCCGGGGGATGACTCCTCTCACTACTTTTAATGTGTGCCCAGCAGTGAATTTCTGGCAGATTATGCAATTCACCATAAAGAATGCAACATGCTCCGCTAAATCCGGTGTAAACCAGTCTTCTGTGAGCGTTGCAGCGAGATTTTCTTTTGACATGTGCAAAGGGTAGTGTAATTGCTCCAATGCTATCTTTAGTTTGGCTACAGGCATTACTGGTTTACCAGTGCTGTCTTGCTGCCACAATCCCTCAGCGGGGTTTAAAGAACACCCTCAACGCTTCCAGAGATTCTTCTCTTCCTGAGGTGCCTCCCCTTGGAGCTCCATTAGTTGTGTCTGTCTCATGTTGCTATAGGCTTCTGGTTTGGCTCGTGCTACCATCATACGCTCATTGGTGCGTGCCACCTCCACGTCCATGATTGTTTCACTCTTGGATGCCATACGCTTAGCTTCCGTGTCCACTTCATAGTTTCCACGTGACACGAAATCCGTCCCTTTGGTGTGGGCGGCGTATTTCACGACCGCTATGCCCACTGGGAGCTGTAGTGCCTTTATCAGCCTGTCCAATAAGGCTGCATGTTGCACTGGCGTGCCGTCCGCTCGGATGTAGCCCCTCCTTTTCCAGCGTGCTAAGCCTGCATGCACGGTTGACGCTACATAGGCGGAGTCACTGTACACCGTTACCTCCTGGTCTGAATGATTCTCAAAGGCGAGTATCAACGCCAAAAGTTCTGCAGCTTGTGCTGAATAGTGAGATGGTATTTGTGCACTGATGAGTACTTGAAACTCTCCATTCGCTAGGTGTTTTACCATGGCCACGCCTACGTATCTTTGTCCATTTTCTTGGTCAATTCTAAAGAACCGTCAATGAACACAATCTCACCACCTGCCAGGGCATTTTCCTGTACCCTGGGGATTTCATCATAGAATTCCTCATAGTTTGCACAGTCGTGTATAGGTTCTCCCTCTGTGACTGGCTCAGCTATGAACGTAGCTGGGTTTACTGTTTTACATCGACTACCTTGATCGATGGGTTAGAGATAATCACCTCATAGGCAGACGCTCTCTGAGATGTCAGTGTGCCTTTTGGTTTCTCTAGAATGGCGAATAATGAGTGCTCGACGTATAACGTCATGGAGCATCCCATTACAATGGATGACGCCTTCTCTATGGCGAACGTGGCGGCAGCTAAATTTTGCTCGCATGGGAAGTGGCCTCTCATAACCGGGTCCAGACTCCCACTGTAATACGCTAAGGGCTTATACCCCAGTGAGGTTCGCTGAGCGAGTACTGCCTTCATAACATTGCCATCTGTATGTGAAAACAGGTAGAATTCCTCTTCATAGTTAGGAATCCTGAGAACTGGGGGCTTACAAATCGCCCCCTTGAGTTCTGCAAACCCCTTCTCCATTGCCTCAGTCCATTCAATCTTTCCTTTTGTCGCATGGGCCTTCATTAGGGCCTGAAGCAAGGGCTTGGTATACGAGCTGTAATTGAAGACCCATGCTCTGACATAGTTGCACAAGCCTAGGAAGCTATGCATTTGCTTTATCGTGAGTGGCTTAGCCATGTTCATGATAGCTGCAGCCCTTTCTGGGGGTTACCTTTTTTCCCTTGTGTGAGATTAGCTGGCCTATGTACAGCACCTCTTGTTGACAGTATTGTAACTTTTCCTTGTCAACCTTATATCTCTTCTCAGCCAGTATAGTCAGTAGCTGGATAGAGTCGCACCTGCATTGCTCTTCAGTGGCGCTGCAGATCAGAATGTCATCTACATACTGCAAAACAACAATGTCTACCGCAATATTGCTTAGGTCCATTTGCAGGACTCTATTGAAAATGGACGGAGACTCACAATACCCCTGTGGCAATCTCGTGCTCTTCAGACACATTTGTCTGAAAGTGAACAACGTCAGATCTTGCGAGTCACGGTGCAATGGGATTGAGAAAAAAGCATTTTACAAGTCAATCACTGTGAAATATTTTGCCTCAGTGGGTACATTGCATAGGATTGTAGATGGATTAGGGACTAGAGGGAACTTGGCTTCGACTATGTCGTTTAATGCTCTTAAATCTTGGATTAAACGCCAAGACCCTTCCTTTGATTTCTTGACAGGGTAAATCACTGTGTTACAGGGTGATTCTGACGTCACTAGGATGCCCTTCTCCATCATGGCGGAAATTGTCTTTGCAATCCCTTCATCCACTTCTCTGGACATGGGATATTGTCATGCTCTTGGTAAAATTGCTCCTGGTTTCAGTTTAATTTTCACTTCTCCTGCCCCCTTCAGGAGGCCTACATCATAGGGTCCTGTAGTCCACACTGTGACAGGCACTTGGGCCATGTCATCATCAAAGTATTCTGGACGTATCAGTGCCAACATCATTCTCTGTGGCACCTCTCATTTGATCATTTTGACCCAAAATATGACACTCACTTCCACTCTGGTCTCTTCTAGGTCAGAGTGTTCTTCGAACAGATCTTCATCAGTGACGTCAGTCACTCGATACCC